>NC_142799.1:19819807-20183233 GCF_049724085.1 Artemia sp. Qi Xiang Cuo
GGATTATTTGGGCGAAACGCGTTTTAGGGAATTATTTCGGCGAAACAGTTAGAGACATTTTAAAAGATGATTTAAAAGATGATTTTAGAAGAGGTTTTGAGTGTGGTCGTTATAGTAAACAAGTTCTATTTGAACAGTGTCGTGAGGTCCTCTACTCCAACCCCAAAGGGCCCCGATCGCCCTACCCCGATCCCAAAGGGCTTCGATCCCCCCACCCCAACCCCGAAGGAAGCCCCCAGCCCCCAGAGGTCCCCGGGCTCCCAAAGGACTCTCGGTACCCCTTCCCCCCATTTTTTTAAATAATTTTGAATTTTTAACATGATATTTTTAACTTTTTTACGTATCTTAAAATGACATGAAATAAGCTTACGGCTCTACCAATCGTACTCTGTGCTTGTTCATAGGCACGACGCGGCTTTCCCATTGGTACTCTATGGCAAGTTATCGACACTACCTAGTTTAATGCGTGCATTAAATTAGTATTTTTTACGCAGTGGAAGGATAAACACACAATTCATATCTGTAAAAAGTGAAGATGAATTATTCGACGAAAGTATGTGTACATGATAAAATCATCGTCGTGTTGAATGCTGACAAGGAGAAATACCTGAACTATGAAACGAGTGCAAGTGGTAACACTATTGGAAATGTATGCATGCATTGTCATGACAGCGAAAAGTTAGAATCCTTTGGAGTATCCCAAGAATTTCCATCATGCAAACGGTGGATATGCGAGAGTAACATTACCAGAGAAATTAGTACTCAAAGAGAATGCCAACGTAAAAATAATAGTTGATGAAGAGGGACAACTTCTAGCTAATGGTTCTGGTAGCATGTTAGCCGTTGATAGATCTTATTGATGTCATTCTAGTGTTAGCATTCGAATGAAAGCAAAGGGAAAAAGAAGGCATGCATAAAGCTACACCAACATCATAAATCATATCTTGTCAATGTGTCAAAACTGCTATCTACGTAAAAATAATGTTACAATAGACAGTGAAATCGTAGGCAGAATAAAAAGGACATTAGCAGACAATATCATCAATGAATATAAAGATGAATTGACGGAAAGTGAAGCGCAAGGGTACTAATAATGTATAATAATGTATTTAACTTATTTTTATATTAATATTCTACTTGTCATTATTTCATTAAAAATATCTTATGCATTATTTTGTTAAGTGTTCATTATTTTTAGGGTATGCTAGAACGTCAAACGTTCAGAATATCTATTAAAAAGGTCAGAGATGTAAGAAAAAGAATTTTTAGAGATAAAGATACTACTAGCAGGCTCAATTTTACATAGAAGATAAAAAAGTTCATGATCTCTTCTGAATTTTACCAAAGAAGAGAATTCAGTTCTAATTTCTTCAGAAAAAACAAAAATCTTCCACTTCAGTTCTTTATTTCAAAAAGACATAAAGAAATTTAAAGTTCAATTCTAAATTTTACGGTGAAAGATAGAAAAAGTAATATCATACTTATGAATGTTTTCACGAAAGATAAAAAGTTCTAGTCCAATTTACAATTTTCTCAATGAAGTGAAGAAAAGTTCAAGTTCTCTACGGAATTTTACCAAAGAACACAATTCAATTCTAATTTCTCCAGAGAAAACAACAATCTTCCACTTAAGTTCTTTATTTCACAAAGACATAAAGAAATTTAGAGTTCAATTCTAAATTTTTCGTTGGAAAATTGAAAAAGTAATACCATACTTGTGAATATTTTCACGGAAGATAAAAAGCTCTAGTTCAATTTAAAATTTTCTCAATAAAGTGAAGAATAGTTCAAGGTCTCTTCTGAAATTTACCAAAGAAAACAATACAATTCTAATTTCAACAGAGAAAACTAAAATCTTCCACTTCAGTTCCTTATTTTACAATGACATAAAGAAATTTAAAGTTCAATTCTACTTTTTTCGGTGGAAGATAGAAAAAGTAATACCATACTTGTGAATATTTTCACGGAAGATAAAAAGTTCTAGTTCAATTTAAAATTTTCTCAACGAAGTGAAGAAAATTTCAAGTTCTCTACTGAATTTTAAAAAAGAACACAATTCAATTCTAATTTCTCCAGAGAAAATAAAAATCTTCCACTTCAGTTCTTTATTTCACAAAGACATAAAGAAATTTAAAGTTCAATTCTAATTTTTCGATGGAAGATAGAAAAAGAAATACCATACTTGTGAATATTTTCCCGGAAGATAAAAAGTTCTAGTTCAATTTAAAATTTTCTCAACGAAGTCAAGGAAAGTTCAAGTTCTCTTCTGAATTTTCTCAATGAATAAGAAATTAGTCATTGATCATTTCTATTTTTCCAAATAATATAAAAATTTTCCTCTTTAGTTCAGATCTGTCTCGATGAGATCAAAAATTTAAAATACTTTTCCAAATTTTTCACAGAAGATAATAAAGTTCAAGTTCTCTTCGGAATTTTACCAAGGAACACAATTCAATTCTAATTTCTCCAGAGAAAATAAAAATCTTCCACTTAAGTTCTTTATTTCACAAAGACATAAAGACATTTAAAGTTCAATTCTAAATTTTTCGGTGGAAGATAGAAAAAGTAATACCATACTTGGGAATATTTTCACGGAAAATAAAAAGTTCTAGTTCTATTTACAATTTTCTCAGCGAAGTGAAAGAAAGTTAAAGTTCTCTTCTGAATTTTACCAAAGAACACAATTCAATTCTAATTTCACCAGAGAAAATAAAAATCTTCCATTTAAGATCTTTATTTCACAAAGACATAAAGAAATTTAAAGTACAATTCTAAATTTTTCGGAGGAAGATAGAAAAAGCAATACCATACTTGTTAATACTTTCCCGGAAGATAAAAAGTTCTAGTTCAATTTACAATTTTCTCAATGAAGTGAAGAAACGTTCAAAGATCTCATCTGAATTTTACCAAAGAATAAAATTCAATTCTAATTTCACGAGAGAAAATAAAAATCTTCCACTTAAGTTCTTTATTTCACAAAGACATAAAGAAATTTAAAGTTCAATTCTAAATTTTTCGGTGGAAGATAGAAAAAGTAATACCATACTTGTGAATGATCAATGACTAATTTCTTATTCATAGAGAAAATTCAGAAAAGAACTTGAAAACTCCTTGACTTCATTGAGGAAATTTTAAATTGAACTATAACTGTTTATCATCCCGGAAAGTATTCACAAATATGGACTTACTGTTTATGTCTTCCCCTGAAAAATTTAGAATTGAAATTTAAAATTCTTTATGTATTTGTGAAATAAGGAACTGAAGTGGAAGATTTTTATTTTCTCTGGAGAAATTAGAATTGAATGTGTTCTTTGGTAAAATTCAGTAGAGAACTTGAACATTTCTTCACTTCGTTGAGAAAATTTTAAATTGAACTAGAACTTTTTATCTTCCGTGAAAATATTCACAAGTATCTTCCGTGAAAATATTCACAAGTATGGTATTACTTTTTCTATCTTCCACCGAAAAATTTAGAATTGAACTTTAAATTTCTTTATGTCTTTGTGAAATAAAGAACTTAAGTGGAAGATTTTTATTTTCTCTGGTGAAATTAGAATTGAATTGTGTTCTTTGGTAAAATTTAGTAGACAACTTTAACTTTTCTTCACTTCATTGAGAAAATTTTAAATTGGACTAGAACTTTTTCTCCTCCGTGAAAACATTCATAAGTATGGTATTACTTTTTCTATCTTCCACCGAAAAATTTAGAATTGAACTTTAAATTTCTTTATGTCTTTGTGACATAAAGAACTGAAGTGGAAGATTTTTGTTTTCTCTGGAGAAATTAGAATTGAATTGTGTTCTTTGGTAAAATTCCGAAGAGAACTTGAACTTTTTTATCTTCTGTGAAAAATTTGGAATAGTATTTTAAATTTTTCATCTCTTCGAGAAAATATTCACAGGTATGGTATTACTTTTTCTATCTTCCACCGAAAAATTTAGAATTGAACTTTAAATTTCTTTATGTCTTTGTGAAATAAAGAACTTAAGTGGAAGATTTTTATTTTCTCTGGTGAAATTGGAATTGAATTGTGTTCTTTGGTAAAATTCAGAAGAGAACTTGAATTCCTCTTCACTTCGTTGAGAAAATTTTAAATTTAACTAGCACTTTTTATTGTCCGGGGAAAAAATTCCCTAGTATGGTATTGCTTCTTTTATAGTCCGTCGAAAAAATTAGAATTGAACATTGAATTTTCATATGATATTTTGGAATATATAACATAAATGTAAGATTTTTATTTTATATGGAGAAATTAGAATTGAATTGTGTTCTTTGGTAAAATTCAGAAGAGAGCTTGAATTTTTCTTCACTTCGTTGAGAAAATTTTAAATTGAACTAGAACTTTTTATCTTCCGGGAAAATATTCACAAGTATGATATTACTTTTTCTATCTTCCACCAAAAGATTTAGAACTGAACTTTAAATTTCTTTTTAAGATACGTCATTGTCATTTAAATGTCATTTTAAGATACGAAAAAAAGTTAAAAAAAATATCATTTTAAAAAATTCAAAATTATTTAAAAAATTGGGGGGATGGGGTACCGAGAGTCCTTTGGGAGCCCGGGGGACCTTTGGGGGCTTGGGGCTTCCTTCGGGGATGGGGTGGGGGGATCGAAGCCCTTTGGGGTTGGGGTAGGGCGATCGGGGCCCTTTGGGGTTGGGGTAAAGGACCTCACGACACTGTTTAAATAGAACTTGTTTACTATAACGACCACACTCAAAACCTCTTCTAAAACCCTTTCTAAAATCATCTTTTAAAATGTCTCTAACTGTTTCACCGAAATAATTCCCTAAAATGTTTAAAACCGTTTCACCCAAATAATCCCTAAACGTAATCTCAGCGTGTTCCTTTTGTTTTTGGCATCTATCTGCTTTCACATTTCAAATTTCTAGGAAACCCTTTCCTACGTTAATCTCTTCATCTCGTAAATTTCCTAGCTACACTATTAAGGTTTCGTTAGAATATCAATTTATCTCTCCGACTTAAAGCTCAGTGAAGCCGTATTTAAAAATAGAATTTCTATCTCTTTAGACTCCCACATAATTCCAAGATAACAAGTGATGTCATTTCTAATTCCTGACACTAAAGATCAATGAAGCCCTATTTAAAAATAGAATATTAATTTTTCTCTCTGACCTAAAGAACGTTTATCCCTCAGACATAAGATTAAAGAAGCCATAATGTTTCTTAATTCCCCCTTCGTGAATCAATAATTCCCCGCCGATTGTGTAAATCCAGTTATCATGTTAGGTTACCCAATCAATCAAACAAACCATGATTGTTTGTTGGGTCCCCCTTCAATGATCAGTAATTCCCCCACATACTATTAAAACCAATTGCTTCAATTAGTCTAGCATACAAATATAAAGATATTCACATCAATTATTTAAAGTATTATTGACAAAAACCATCCCATAGATAAGGCATAAAGTTAAAATACATCGCAGAAAGGCAATCCTGTTTTTTCATTCTCACTGACAAAAACCATAAAACAGACATAAATTGATGTTGACATCCATAAATGTGAGAAAGTTCCTGTTTTTTCATTCTCACTGACAACGAACCATAAAACAGACATAAATTGCTGTTGACATCCATGAAAAACATCAAATAAATTGACCAACACCCATAACCATCCAAGAAAACAACCATAAAAGTGAGAAAGTTCCTGTTTTTTCATTCTCACTGACAAAAACCATAAAACAGACATAAATTGCTGTTGACATCCATAAATGTGAGAAAGTTCCTGTTTTTTCATTCTCACTGACAAAACCATAAAACAGACATGAATTGATGTTGACATCCAAGAAAAACATCAAATAAATTGACCAACACACATAACCGTCCAAAAAAACATCCATCAAAGTGAGAAAATTCATGTTTTTTCAAGTGAGAAAATTCTGTTTTTTCATTCTCAGTGAGAAAACCATAAACCACGTGGTGCTGTCACGAGTCGGACCCCCCTTTCTACTGGCGATCAAACGATATTAATAATAGTTGGGCTCCTGCAGGGAAGGGGGTTGACATTCTTGCTCTTCACTCCAGAGGACCCCTCATATACAAAAGGGTACTTCCGTATTATATGGTACACATTCGAGAATTTGGATTGGGAACATGAGACAATAACCGGTTTTCACGGTCTTTACACCAGACAATTAGCTTCGGCTCGGTGGAAAGCTACATTGTAGCTATATTTTAATTAAACATTTAGTTTGTATTTTGGTTAGGTATTATGTTGGAAAAAATGGGTTTTGTAAAATACGAAAATATTAGCCTGATCAATGTATCAATAGAAATTCCGCATAAGTTGCAAAGTTTATGGGGGGTGGGTAGTAAGATTCTAGTTGGGCGGTTCCACAGAAGAAAACATCTTAATAAAATAAACGGTACTTGTCTGTTATCCCGACCACGCTCAAGTTCTTGACCTGTTTAAAACCGTGTCTCTGTCTCCTTTCAGTCATAATTAGCTTAGCTCGAGTGACTACTATGTACTATGTAGCTACTACTAACTACTATATAGGTACGTTTTAATTAAATATATAATATATAGAGTTAGTTAGGTTAGTTATTTCGTATAATGCGTTCTTGGTGGCCTGCTTTCTATAATTCTCTGTTGTAGTGTACATAATTTTTTTACTAAAGCATTGTATTTTCATCAGATTGTGATATATTTCATTATGAATAACCTAACTTCACTTCTGAGTGTGGTAGGGATAAATCACAAATACCAAATAAACTAGCACCATTAGATTCTTTACGTTATGCTATGTCGCTAACGTGGCAATGGACAACACCCCACTGGGAAGCCGTCAGGACCACTACCGTCAGGACATCGACAAAATCCGTCATAACATAGACAAAAAATCCGTCAGAACCACTAACCGTCAGGACATCGACAGTCACAATCGCTATCCGTCAGAACGTCGACAGTCATAACATCGACAAAATCTGTTATAACATATTAAATTTTAAAACTTTAGTTTTTTGGGGTTTAGAGGGGGGAGGTGCATAGGTTAGGTTACGTATTTAATATATGCTCTGCTTTACCCTCACACCCCTGATGTGCAAATATATAGCTGAAATTTGTTTCTAAACTATTATATACTTGTTACTATTATATAAACTTATAAATTTTTTTGGATGTTATAACTGTTGACGTTCTGACGGTTAGTGGTTCTGACGGATTTTCCTTGTCGACGAAATGACGTTTAGCGCTTGTGACGGTTAGATGAAATGGTAGCACCCCCACCCCGCCCCCCTGACGGTCCCAGATATTGCCCTAAGATATATACGAACTAAAAGAAAGTACTGAAACAATAAAATTGTTACTGTATAATATGCAGCATGTTCCTTAAATCACACCTTCACGTTTTTCATTTTTTATGAACATGTTAAAATAACATTTTATCTAATAACACTTAGTGGTTTTCACGAGCCGAGAATTTAACAAACTCGTTTTATCAAAGACTGCATGACGGCATCACGAGATGGTAAACAACGAAGGAACATGTGTGGGACCATCAGGGTGGTGGGAGGGTTTTCCTTGACAGGTTAACAAGCATTACAGTGAAAAGGAGCATAAAATGAAGATTCTAATGAATCTACTTTTATTTTATTAAGATATTTACTTAAGGCTCCTGCCGAGGGTTCGGCGTAGAGAACGATGAGACCAGGCGCCTCCACGTTGACCTGTCGCTTGCCAGGCTCGTAGCTTCTTTCACCGGGATGTGGGCTTGGGCGAGGAATTCATCGGCTTGGCTAGGATTGTATTTGTTAGGTTATGTATTTAATATAATGTGGTCTGGGCGGCCCCCCTTCCATAATTCTTTGTTGTAGGTTTCATAATTTTGTTGATAAAGCATTATATTTTCATCATAGTCTGTTTTATTTCATTAGCATTAATCAAACTACTTCTCAACAGATCATGAATGTGGTGGCCATAAGACACAAGTACCAGCAGAAATATTTTTGCAACAATAACATCCAATTCATAGGGGGAAATATTCCATTAAAGAATGGATCCTTCCTTGCTTGCTGGTGTGCATATTTGAGAGTTTGACCTTGGATGATTTAAGCAGGGTTTTACGCTAGATACAATATATATTGCATTTTTTTCAATTAAGGGGGACGGGACTATGAGACTAGTAACTTCCCAGGGTAATACTTCTCCCTGTAGATTAGGTCATTGGACAGACCTTATTGGGGAATTCCCCTCCCCCATTTTCGAGAATGAATATTTTCCTGTTGAATAGACCTACTAAATATAGCTTGTGTTTTTTTACAATTTGTTCAATTAAAGTAAAAAAAAAATTATCACAGGGAGCTTTCTGGTTATGGTATAGTCAAAACTTAAATATTTGCTATAACTTGCTTTGTTTACAAGGGTCGCCTTATGGTATATAAAAGTTGACGCCAGCATAATATAAAAATCCAAATGTCCTCGAAACCGGCTTTCCACCAATAAGAATAAAGTTGCTTTTTGCTCATTGGCTAATTCAACAAAGGAACGGCCATGTTTCTATACGTTCGATAGCACACGTTTCAGTCGAGATGAGAAAGTTATTGAGATAACATCGGTGAATGTTGAAGGAGTGATTTACCATCAGAATTAACGGGCTGAGAAAAGTATTCAGGAAATTGGAAGTTAACATCAGGTAACATTTCTTTTTTGTGTAACAGAATTTTTAAACCACCTTTCTTGCAATTAAAATCAGTTCCTAGAGAAATTTCATCAAAGATGGAAAATGTTGGTAAAACTTCTGACAAACTACTTTTTGCTATCTTTGAAAGGGGTTAGGTTATGAAAATAAAGCTTTCAGTAATGAATATAGGGCCAAAAATATACTCCTTAATTATAAAATTTGCCTACTTGACAGGTAGGTATGCCTAGCCTATGGAAATTCTGACAAAACAATAGGCTATTTTACCTTAATTTTCAGTTTCTTGTTCTCTGATTATGGTTTTGAAAATGCGATTCTTGTTATTTGAGTAGAGATTTAGGTAAAGTTCTACGAAATCATATTATTTAGTTAGGACTAAAGTGAATACACCATTCGATGCCTTTTTTTCTGCTGATTACGAATATAATAATCTTTTCTATCGTAAATGAATTACAGCCCCCCCCCCCTATCTAGGCTATACCTAACCAAACCCGGCCTTGGCATATAGAGGGGGGGGGGCTGAAATTAATTTACGATAGAAATGCTTATTATATTCGTAATCAGCATAAAAAAGGCATCGAATGGTGTATTCACTTCAGTCCTAACTCAATCATATGATTTCGTAGAACTTTACCGAGATTTAAGCCACATCAATGGGTTTTTGCTAATTTAGGAAATGTAATCTACTTTGCAGATCTTAGAACCTCATATTGGGATTGAGCAAACTTTTGAAGCTCAAAATACCTTTATTGTACTTAATTTAAGTTACAGAAGTTTCACTTTTATAACATGAAAGATTTTTTAAAGGTCATCAAATGCCATTGTTCTCTAGAGGGAGAAGGAGTGGAGGTAGTTACTTCAAAATAACTTTCTGGGACATTCTTTAGTCTGCAGATCCCACTATCTCATTTTCCAGTAAATTTCCACTGTAGCTACTTTTTGCTATCTTCGAAAGGGTTAGGGAAATGAAACTTTCAGGGATGGGTCTACAGGCCAAAGTATGGTTAAATTTTTGGCAGTTCATATTATTTGACTTACGAATAAAGTGAACATATCCTACTACTCGATGCCTTTTTTATGCTCTTTACGAATAGCCTATAATAATCGCTTCTATTGGAAATTCAAATTTAGCCCCCCCCCCCAATACTTATGCATTATGCTAGACACCAATATATACTGTATCAGGAAACACTAAAGGAAACTGGTCAAATGGATATTTGCAATAGAGAAATGGATCACAAATTATTGTTTTTGGGGGGGTTACTTAGGTTAGGGGGTGGATAAATTCCAATTTTCGATAAGTGATTATTATATTCTTAAAAAATGCATAAAAAAGACATTGAGTGGTATGTTCACTTTATTTCTAAGTCAATAATATGAACTGCCATAAATTTTCCAAAGTTTGTCCTGGGAAGGTATTTTGAAGTACCTACCTCCACCCCTTCTCCCTCTAGAAGGCCCTGGGTTTTGATGACCTTTAAGAATCTGTATGTTATAATAGTGAAACCTTGCAAAATAGATCTTCTGCTTAAATGAAGTAGGTTACAACAAAATTGTGTTCAGCTTCACAGCTTTGCTCAATCCCAATTTATTAATACCAAGATACGGTAAGCTTTAACAAGCTTGTCGCACTAAACAATTATAAAAAAGTCTAACAATGTCAATGACATAACAAAAACATACAGTAACTAAAACATTGAAAACAATATTACTGAAACATACAATAGCATACCAACTTTACTAAAACATATCTGTCAATAATTGAAACCTACCAAAAAGTAAGCCTACAAAATAACTGAAAACACACTGTCACAAATCAGCTAATACAAAAGTAAAAATATTCTCAAAATGGATTGTGATAGGACCCAGTATAGAAATCTGTAGAGGCTAAACTACTTTTGAAAGACTGGACCCGAGGTACTTGCAACTATTTCTGATGGAAGTGAATTCCAGGACTTCCACAAGCTTTTAAAGATATTTGCAAATAGGAAAATGGCTTTTTCTTTGTTTTTTTTTTCTACTTTTGGGCCACCCCTCTTTTACTATAGCATGATGCAGTGTAAGGGCAGTAACAAGAACCCCGCCTTGGACAAATTTTCATCAATAATTTGTCAGCATCAATTAAAAATGTGGTCTTTGTTTTGACAAGCAATTTAAAAGAAAAAATATCTCTAATATTTGTGATTTAAAGAATAAATATCAAGCAATAAAAGTTACATTTATAGAATCAGAAGAAAGTCGGCTGTTTGTTAATATGTAAATAAAACTGAAACAATAAAAGGATATATACATCAAAATAGAATAATTAGTATTTCCAAAAAAAAAGGTCCTTGTAGATAAATCAATAAACTAATAATTTCAAGTGCTTAATTTTAAACAATTTTTCCCAATTCCTCTTTGGTAACAAGATGTAAGGGTTTTAGTTTTACATGATTTTGCTCAATTAGATACTGGTTTTTACCCTACATTTCCTAAATTTTGAAAAAAAATATTAATATGGCTTTAAATTCTAGCCTACTCAAATGACAGGAATTGTATTTTCAGAACTAAAGCAAGAGAAGAAGTAACTAATAACTGAAAATTAAGGCAAAATATTGTTTTGCCAAATTTAAATAGATCTGCTAAAATTAAGTACAACAAAACTGTTCAGCTTCATAACTTGGCTCAACCTTTATAAGGTTTCAAAGATCAGCAAATATATTCCCTAACTTTAGAAAAAAACAAATATGGCTGAAAATTCGGTACTCTTCTATTAACCGGACTCTTTTTATATCTCAAACTCAAGACGTGTTAAAAAAACCGTTTTTACGGGATGATACAAGACACCGCTGTAGAGAAATACAATATATAGCGAGGTTTTAACTGCGTATACGATATTTAAAGTGTTGGTACCTAGGTTAGGTTACGTATTTAATATATGCTATGCTTTGCCGACACCCCCCCCCCCCGTAATGTGCAAATATATAGCCCAAATTTGTTTCTAAACGATTATATTGTCATCCCATTTTATTTTATTTCACTTTTCATTAGCACTATATAAAAGAGTCCGGTTAATAGAAATTCTAGTACCCAAAATTCTACTCAAATAACAGGAATTGCATTTTCAGTACTAAAACCAAAGAAAAGGAAACAGATTAACTGAAAATTGAGGTTATTCACTTTCTAAAAATTTTATTCAAATTGATTCTGTAAATAATTCTTGGTGGAACTTTGGAAGGTATCTTGAAGTACTTACCTCTTCCCTCTCAAAAGTGCACTGACCTTTGATGACCTTTTACAATCTTCACATTATAAAATTAGAATCTTCAGAAATAGATGCAACTAGCCTTCTGCATAAATGTGGCACAAAGAAAGTGTTTTACGTCATATGTCTGCACAATCCTGATTTACTAGGTTCCAAAAACCTGAAGACTTCAATTTGACAAGTTTTGGTACTTATTTAGTAACTGATAAACACGCGAGAACTGTAGTTTCGTTAATGCTAATGAAATAGAACAAAATGGGATGAAAATATAGCAGTATAGAAACAAATTTGGGCTGTATATTTGCACAGGGGAGGGGGGGTTAAAATAGCATATATTAAATACGTAATTTAACCTAGGTTCCCCTTTTTTGTCCCTTTAACACCAAAAACTAAGGTTTAAATATAGTTCCCGGAGTGGAAACCCTTTGTTTTAAAGCGTCTAGGCATTACCCGGTAAAATGTCTATCTGATCTTCAATACAATTGTCACGTGTTTACCGGTTACTAAATAAGTACCGAAGTTTTTTTCCAAATCTTTATATAATTCTGGACTTAAAAAAGATGACTTATGACTTTGTTTAGTTCTCATCAGTATGCTACTTCTGATTGGTAAAATTGCTGAAGATTCAGAGTTTGTTCAAACTTGCATAAAGGCTGTTTGGAGAGGGAAGGGGTGGAGGTAGATATTTCCACTCTTCTGGCACTTTCATAGATTATCAAAAGTCCTCTTCTAGAATTTCATCAAATTTACATTCACCTATCTCGGCCAATTTCCAGGATTTACAAAAGCCCCTCATCTGAAAATTTTTTGAATAATACTTGTTCCCTTTTACATAGGAGAATTCTGGACTAGGATACTTATGAAGACTAATGGAAAATTGTCCTTAACGATGCGTGCATTTTCATTTTTTGCTCCACTTTGTCTTAATTCAGATGCCTTTATTATGAGATGTATTAGGTACTCCTGTATTAAACAGACTCTTTCATATAGTGCTAGTTTGGTTAATGCTAATGAAATAAAATAGGATGAATATATAATGGTTTAGAAATAAATCTGGGCTATATATTTGCACATTAGGGGGGGGGGGGTAAAGCATAGCCTTTATTGTTACGTAACCTAACCTAGGTACCTCTCCCCCCTATACCCCAAAAAACAACAGTTTAAGTATCATATACACAATGAAAACCACGCTATACATTGCATTGCTCTATAGCGATGTCTTGAATTAATCCGTCAAAAACGGGTTTTTCGTGACAGGTTTCCATTGCAGTATATAAAAAGAGTCCGTTTAGTACAGGAGTACCTTGTATTTTCGCATAACACAATGATTAAGCGCCCTATCCCTGTCAAGATCAGATAATTATAACTGATAAAACCGGATTTTAAAAATTTATTTTGATTTAAAAGTTCATAGTTGACATTTTTTCAAAGTTAATATTTTTTCATAGTTGACTATGGATTTAAATGCCTTTTTTGCCAGTTGTATTATTAATATTAATTGTCAACTTTCAAAAATATCCATTTGACTTTTACCAGCAATGAATGGACCGATTACTGTTGATTTTTTATCAAATGGACTAGTCCATTTTCTTAATTTTGCTTTTAGGAAAAAATCGATTAAATGTACTCTCTGAGAACGTTTAAATTTTGGTTTTAACCAAGTGATTGAAAACTGTCAATAATTGTCAATACCAGGGGAATGAAACCCTGAAATTTTTTGGAAACTACTTTAAAACCATCATGGACACTTACTTATCTTAGTCCTTTAATCGCTTTGCTTCAATTTACTTCCTCCCCACCCAATAGACGAACACACAACCTGCATTATTTATAATGATGATTGGTTGTAAGGCCCTGATGATAAGATCAAGATCAATCGGGTGTTACAGCCGTTCAGTACTGCAAAATATAATGGAAATATACATAGTTAGCTATGTATTTATTTATCAAGGGAGGGGGGGGGATAATTAAGCATTGCGCTTCAGTTTTCAGAATTTTAGTTTTCTTCGAATATACCCCTGGCCTTACAGTTGTCTAATTGGAAGCCATTGTAATTACAATGGTCGGGTATGGTTTTGCAACATCAAAAGGTGCCATAAGTTCAGAAAATTGTAGGATTCCAGGGGGGAGTCCCTTCCCTTGCGCACATCCCTAGTCTAAGGTGCTCCTTTCACCGTTGTCAAACAATAACCTCTACGAAAATTATAGCTTGATTCTACTCAAGAGGTCTATGACGAAAGAAGGGTCTTCCCCTAACGAAAAACATTTGTCCCCAATAGGGTGGGAGGTCATAAGAAAAGATATTCCAACACTTTCCAGTTTTTGAAAGGCTAGCGGGAAATAATGCTTACACTTATCAACTGGTATTATTTTGACTTAGTTAAACTTAGCACAAAGGGGGGGGGAGGCTCCTATAGGATACGTTTTGTTCTTGTTAAGTTTAATGCTTTATATTTTATTTCAAAGCATCTTTTTTTAATAATTTCTGTTTTTTGTTGTTTCATTTTCAGAGGGTTATCCACAAGACGTGAAGTTTGCCTGTTTCCTGAAAGCGTTGCTTTTGATTTGAAGGGTCTTTAGAGTTTTAAAACAAAGTATTGTGGTTGGGCTGTTGCATATATGCTTAGGGACGAGTGTGCCACTATTGCAGTACGTTGCCTGACACTGGAATTACTTATAAATAGCTTCTTGGCTATTAAACAACTTATAAATGGATTACTATTACTTGTATATTAACTTAATTAATTACTTATAAATAGCCTCTGATTGCTTGTAAATACTTCCAAATAACCGATTACGTGCTGAAAATTTTTATTGGCCCCTTGTTGTTTAAGATAGAAAGTTATTGTTGCACAAGACAGCGAAAACTGACATCATTGTAGAGCAAGTTAAATTTCCTTTTAGAGTAGCCTCTTTCTGCACTTCCCTGACTATTGGTAGGATTCGATGACATAGTAAAAAAAAAAACTAGTACGCAGTCATGGCCAGTTCATGAATCTCAAGTCCGAACCAAGGTTTAAATGATGCTGTCTTTACCAAGGGCGTCAAAGGGGGTGGGTTGTGCTCCCTCTAAATTTTTAAAAATAGCGTTTTGGGGTATTTTGATTAAAAATGCCGTCTTGGTATTTCCATTGGGAAAAGTGGCAAAAAACGACAAATATGCTTCCTAGGTATTGTAGAATATATTTTCCCTTAAATTTTCTCAAATCTACGACACTGACGACTTACCTACTCTTTCACTTTTCTCTTCTCCCCTTTAAGAATGTTTATTTCAAGGAAAAGAATTTCTGCATTCTAGACCATTAAGTCAGGTCCATCACTACGAATAACTGGGATATTTAATAGGACATAACCATAATATAATAGGGACAAATTCAAAATAGTACCAAGGTTGTCCTCCCAGTCTAAATTTTCCCCGAAATGTCCATATAATATGCTTTATCTGGTGTTACAACGAATTTTCATTCTCACTCGTCCACAAATGAGGAATGAACCCCGCGATAGTCCTCAGGAATTGTTTGGGTTTCATTTGTAGACTAGCCTACTTCAGATCTACTTCTCTAAGTTTCGCTTTCATAACGCAAAGTTTGTCCAAGCTCGTCAAATTTCTTTTGGAGAAGCAAGGGGTGGAGGCAGATGCTTCAAAATACTTTCCTGGTGGGGAGGGGGGGGGGGTTGAGGCTCTAAATTAATTCATTACAGTTTCACTTGTCTCAACCACTTTCCAAAATAGCTAAACTAATTTCGAAGATAGCAAAATGTCCCTCGTCTAAAATTGTACTGAAAAATGATTGTCTCCATTTATGGAGACAGGATTCCCCATTGCATAGGATGTCTCCATTTACATAGGTATCTAAAGATATGTTTCTTTTCATATTTTGCTCCTCTTCGTCAGGGTTCCTCCCGTCTTAAGGTTAGGTAATGCGGCTCAAAAGTAATTACTTCTGGTTGAAAAACAGCACCCAAAGATCAAAACCTCTACCAGTATATGGTAGCTAAATCACCTTTATTGTAAGAAGAACGGTAAAGATTAATTGAATCATTTATCTTAAAGTGAACTTATAGTGAAACTAGAAAATGCAGTCTTGTCTACGTCCCTGGTCCAAGGTGCTCATTTGACTTACCTTGTGTCAAACAATAACCTCTACGAAGAATATGGCTTAATTCCATTCTATGGCTAGAACATAAGAAGGTTCCCCCTAACGCAAAGAAAGTCGTCCCCCAATAGGGTGGGCAAAAGTCATAAGATTAGATCTATCTTTTAAATAACAAAATTTGTCGTTCAATTGTTTGAAAGGCGAACGGCATATGTGACTTGCAGTTTATTTTAATAGTATATCCTATAGAGTCCCTCAACTTTTTATGGTTCTTCTTGCACCACTTTCCATTTTCCTACCTAGTCATGTCAAATTTATGAATAATGAAAACAATTCTAAAAATAATATTTTATTTTCCTTCCAGGTATTTTCTGTCGCCACCCAAAATCGATTTCATTGACTTGCAGAAAGATAGAGCTGTGATTTGTTTCAAAGCGAAAAATAAAAATGAGATTAGAAGTGACATCTGCTGCCAATTTTCTTGTCAGCCTGGTCAGGTTGAAGAAAACCGCGGCCGCCATTCCGCAACATCAGTTAGACATGTTACGAGAAAATATAATTGAAACCCTGAGATTGAGATACAGGGACCATTGGTTTCCTGAAAGGCCCTGTAAAGGATCAGGATACAGGTGTATAAGGATTAACGGGAAAATTGACCCTTTACTTGCTCAGGCAGGTGAAGACTCGGGTATACCAGCGACTTTCCTGTATACCCTGTTTCCAAGTGAGTTAACAATGTGGGTGGATCCATCTGAAGTGTCTTATAGAATTGGTGAGAATGGTTCTATTTGCGTCCTTTATGATGAGCGTCAGATTGCTGAGTCGATACGATTGGCACAACTCTCTCCAACACCATCTTCGTCATCATATGTTTCAACACCTTCATCCTCTCCTGGTCTTGATTATAGCGACTCTTCTTGCAAGCTAGACTTTGCAATGGACGCGCGCAATATCCTTGCATATGAGCATATGGCTGCTTTCGTCGCTAGTTAGGCTGGCGTCGAGTGGCTCACCTGTTGGTGATAGATGGGGGAGAAGCCCCCTTGTTAGAAACCAGGGGAAGGATTCGAAGCAACCTGACTGCCTTAATTCCTTGACATAAGATGTGTTGGATCTTCCCATAGTTTCCTCCAAGAGACTCCTCCCCTTGAAAGTGGGGAAAGCCTGAGGATATCGATCCTCGATTTTTGTGCTGTGATCTCATTCATAAAAAAGACTTGTAAACCTAAACACGGTCTAAACTATAACCACATGATTTTCTGAAGCCGCAGCTGACGCTTATTTCTCATCTTATGGTGTCTCTGTTCCAGCAAATGTGGATGAAGCTTGCTTGATTGTGCAACACAAATTATTTACCTGTGAGTACAAGATAATAAAGTGTTCCAGTTGTGTGTTTTTAACTAAAACTCGACGTGTTTTTTCTCCTTTTTTTATTATGGAGTTGTTTGGGACCAAGTTCAAGAGCGAATCTCAAACAAGCAGTCGAGCAAAGAAGTTTTCAGTGCTGTGATTTCAGTGTTTGTTAACCTGGCTGGCTCTCTGTCTGTTTGTCTACTAACACTAGTCTGTTGGAAAGGCTTGGCCAATTGCGGTTTTGCACCGTTTTTTCAAACCAGTGATAGGTTCTTTTTCTTCTTTCTCTTTTTTTGTTGCTCCCATTTCCACCATCTCTATGCTTATACAATTGTTTATTTCAGAATTTGGAAGTTCTCTATTCGTAGCTTTTCTTTTGCCTTTGAAGTTAATTATTTTATTATCAAAAAAAATTCTGGTAGGTTAGTTTTTGTGTTTTTCTAGCATTGAGGTGGAAATGGGAACCTTCATTTTCTTATAAAGGTTGTACTTTCACCAAACTCCTCATTATTCTTTTACCTCAAAATGGAAGTACACGACTGCAACTTTTTGTTTTCTTGTACACCGTAATATTTGTGATCCTTTTAAAGATTATTTATTTTACTCTGGTCAGCGTTGCCGGATTTGACAAGTTTTTGAAATGGCTGTGCGTCAGAAACATTTGGGCGTTTGTTCGATGTCCAAAAGCAAAGATCAGGCGGAGCAGAAAACAGTAACTGATGAAAGCTTAATAATTTACATTAAAATATGATTATGTTTCTGAAGTTCAGATACTCGAATTTTTCTATTAAACTGAAAATAAAAAAAAAACTTGCTTTTACCTCTTACTGTTTTCAGTCTCGTTTGATGAAGAATAACACCTGCAGCTCTTTGAGCTGAAAGTCTTATTCATGATTGTCAATGGTGACTTCAATTTTATGTCTGTTTTTGCAGTACTCGTCACCGTTCAACGATACGATTGATTATCCCCCTTTTTGGAAAGGTACAAAGAATTCTTTATAGAAAGCCTGTGATTTTGTTCATTGATTCTGTAGATAGTCGAATTGTAAATTTTGAACGTCTGACGAAATTCGATATCTAAATGTATCTCAGAGTGCTTTTTTATATATATATATAATTTTAAAATTTATTTGTAGATTTTTCTTTTGTTTTCGTATCGTGCGGTCGAGCGTTCGTGAATTGGTGGACTAGGCGTTCCCCCCTTTCCCATCTGTTATTGACAGGTGCATTTCCTTTATGTGTATAAATGCGCGAATGTACAGATATTTTTTGTTCTCCACGGATTTATTGAATAGGAGATGCTTGTTTTGTACAGTAAATAAATTGTGAGCATTAACTGGTCTTTTTGACTTCTTTGGACAACAACGTTAGAAGACTGGTTGGCAATACGAACTAGTAAGATCGAAAGTAATTGTCTTCGAAGAAAAAAATGTGTTGTGTTGGAAACTCCAAGTATGCCACTCAGCCTATTCAAACTAAATTTTGAGGGATGTGCATTTTTTGTTGCTTATTTTAGCTGAGCAAATTAGATTGATTCATCCGCTCTGTTTCTAATTTGGTATCATTAGGTTGGTAAGTTTTTTGGTTTTAAAATGTGTTCCTAAATAAGTAAGCGTGTATAGTGCCCACTAAAATAAACTGCGATCGGCAGCAACGGCAGTCGAGGGAATGTTAAACAAAAACAGGCAAAATCAAAACTTCACAAGGTATGGATCCTCAAAGGGGATGTTCTTTTAAAAGGGGCCTGTCGTAAATAACTCAGAAAAACTTTAACTATGATCGTTTCATTCTCCAGAATGATTGTATTGGAAGAATGCATGTCGACGGAATTCTAATTAAATAGCTTAATTACGTGCTACAGTAATTGCATTAGATAAAACAGTAATGGACATGTTGCCAGGTGGATTAGCAGATTACGTCTTGAGGGATTCGATGTTTTAAAAATCATTTTGTGGGTCTCAGCGTCGGCTGACCGTCTGAAAGACACGGTTTGTAGACAATGTCACCACATGGGATTCCTAAAGCAATTTGGTAAACATTAATAGGGATCTAAGTGTCTACAATTCGAAAAGCCGACGAGAGATTAGTTTAAAAAAAGAAAACCATCTCCGTAATTTTATTTTTAGCAAAGCGCTGTTTGTTAAATGTATCTTCAGCATGAACAATATGCATGTTGTTTCGACAAGATTTTCAACCAAGGGAACTCCAAAAGCTGTCTGAAATGATACTTCCTTTAAGGCGATTTCTAATGTTTTCCAAGCAGGTATGCTAGAGTATTTTTAGGGACGGTCCTTTCCTGAACTTTAAAAAGAAAACTGTTCTTTTCAATAAAAAAACAACACTTTCTAATGATGAGTTTATGTCTAAATATCCCTCCGGCACAAAACGGGAGAAGCAAAATAGTTTTTCTAAGATTTCCGGGAAATTGGGTGCCGGCTTCTAATTTTATGTCGTTTATTTAGGTGTCTTATTCAAGACCTACAAGTGTTGGCAAGACCGTCCCCATAAAATGTAAATTATCCGGCCGCACAAACTAAAAAAGTATTTACGGACGAGATAGGGTGTTCCTTTAAGGTTTCGACCCCCTTGAAATATTATCTGGTGCCACAATCTGCTCTGTGCCTTTTTGAATTTTCGAGCTTTTCATGTCAAAAATATTTTGAAGAGCGGAAATTATGGAGAATAATAAATAACAATGAGACGTATTTCTTTTTCTAGTCGTTCAAAATCTTCCTGTAGTTACTTGAGGGATGTTGGCAAGAAAATCTATTATTGAAATTGTCCCATTTACTTGTTGTCTTTGCTTGATTTGATTGTATTAACGAAAATGTAATAACGTAATCACTGACTTGTCTTATTTTGCCGTGATTTTTATATGAGAAATATACTTCAGTAGTTTTTCAAAAACATTCAAAATTCATCAATTATATAGCCAAACAGGTAAACCAGTTTTGCTCTGCTAGTCCTAAGATGTCCCATTCAAGGAAAGAAATATATTAAGACCCAGGTCAATCGTCGATCATTTTTTGGCTGTCAATCAGGCATCCACCTTATTTTGATGTTATTAATGTTGGTATTAGCTGCTGAGGCTACAGAAGTTGTTGACGAACTGCTCTCCTTTGGTTTATTTTTGTCATGAGTTTGCCGAGAATGTTCAAATCGAGAAGATTGTGGTGAGATTATCAGCGGTGTGTTCATTACTCTCTTACTTCTCTGAATCCACCCACTCGTCTCCAATCGAAGCAGATATACGCTTACGTGCCTATCTGCAACAAAGTGTACTAAAGAGAATGTCGATATTGTAAAAAAAAAAAAAAAGTTGCTCCAGTCTCTGAGAGTATAGGCATTTTCCACTGTTCATTCAGAGTTCCAAATAAGATTCGCAAAGCAATATGCTCGTTTATTTTGGGTTAGAATTATCACATGCAGCATTTTGGCCCTCATTATTTTACAATTCCATGTAAATATTAAATAGTGTAGATGAATTGCCGTTGTTAATAGGGATGCTGTTTAGGATGTGTGTCTAATGTTTTTTCTTCTTTTTTGTGAAGTCTTAGAGAAGTATACTAATGTACAATTAGATACAATCAGCTATTCAAAGCCTATGTAACTTGTCCATTATTATTCATTTGATCTTAATATCTAGGTAAATGATTTGCTCATAGAAGAGCGTTGGTAAAGGATGGCTTTAAAAATCTTATATTGTCATCAATAAATGGAAAAAAGCATTGTGACTACCGAATTTTCGCTGATTTCAAAAATGTCAATTTCACTCTGTTTGCATTCTTCGTAACGCATGAGGATACAGGTTCAGACGAAGACGGTCTGTGTCCTCTTTTTGAATCTTCCTCCATTTGAATAGAATTTCACCGGTTTAGCCCTCAACGGTCATTGTTTTAGAAAAATACTTAAATTTTCTCCTTTTTTTTACATATTTTATCTCTTACGGGTTCAAGGGCTGCTTTTTTGATTAATTATACACTCGTGTAAAATATGGCTTCAACCTACTTACTCATTCAAGTGTATTGTTTGTCATGAGAAGATTATTTTTGGGCCAAACACGGAAATTTTATCTTGAATTAGATATGATGGTAATGTAAGTTTCTTTATATTTCCCAAGTCATACTCTGGGAATTGGTGACCTGCCATGGGCTAGTTGGTGATGAACAGCAGTCACGTGCACATGAAGTTCGTTTGGGATAGTGGGAAAAGGGAGTGAAACGTCAAAAATGCAATATATAATTGGAAATTGTGAGCATTTTATGGAAGTGGGTAAGAATCGGCTCCCCCATACACTCGCCTAATTAACGAACACCTTACTCAACGGCCAGAATCATGGCTCGGTTTACCAGTGCGTGCGTCGACAGGCATCAAAATCCATACCTGACAGCTCTGGTTACAGTTGAAAAATGTAGCTACATTATAGAAATATGGTGACACGCCTATAAATTCAATCGGATTTATCAAACAGTTCGTGGTAACGAACTGTAAGTAAAGAGCGATCCGGCTCAGTAGTAACCGGAACTAAAAACCGAAATTTTGATGCAAATAGATATATCAAAGGAATCGGATTTTTATGCTGATTCCAAATATGTTTCATTAAGTTTAGTCGGTACTTTCGCATTATCAGGTCCTCTAAAAAGTTAAGTTTGGTTAATGCTAATGAAATAAAATAAAATAGGATGACTATATAATAGTTTTGAAACAAATTTAGGCTATATATTTGCACATTAGAGGGAGTGGGGGCAAAGCATATGTTAAATACGTAACCTAACCTAGGTACCTCCCCCCCAAAAAAAAACACCAAAGAACAACTTCTTAAATATCATAAAACCGCGCTATACAATGTATTTCTCTACTGCGGTGTATTGAATCATCTTGTAAAGACAAGTTTTTCAATGCGTCTTTCCCGTTTGACTAGCATTTCTTGTTGGACTTCTTTAGGGGGGCCCTGGTTAAAAGTACCGTTTAGTCTTACCCATCAAAGGCTACGAGGCTTAGAGAATTTGCCTGATTGTTTATAAAAAAAAGGGGGGGGACATCCCTTAAAAGTAATAAAATCTATGAAAATCACCATCAGATTCAGCATATCAGAGAACCCTACTGTAGAGGTTTCTGCAGAAATGTGGAATTTTGTCATAACAAAGATCATAATGCGTGTTAATTTGTTTTTTTTTTCAGGGGTGATAGTGTCGTCCTAGTGGTCTTAGAATATCGGGAGAGAGCTCATTTGAACGAAAATAAAAAGTTCTAGTGCCCTTTTTAAGTAATCAAAAAATTAGAGGGCAACTGGGCCCCCTCCCACGGCCCCTTTTTCTCAAAATCGTCTGATCAAAATTGTGGGATAGCCAGTTTGTTCAGCATAGTTAAAAGGCGTAATAAATATAACTGGAGTTTTCATGACCCCCCACAGCCCCTGGGTAAAGGTCTTAAGTTACAAAATTTGCCCATTGTTTACCTGTAGTATTGTCTTTGGGAAGTAGGTATACATTTTTCGGGTGAGGGGGCGATTTTTCCACGGCGGAAATTTGTCGTGGGGAGGGAAGTTTTCAAGGGGTGAATTTTTTAGGAAAAATTTTATACTGGGGAAATTTGGCAGAATTCCTATACGAGATTCTTCCCATTACACGTGCAGATGTTAAGGGTGTGTCCGGGATAAATTTTCACCAGGATTGAATTGTCTAGAGCAATGGTTCTCAAACTTATGTAGGCACTGTAACCCCTTTTTACCCACATCTAAGGTATCCCTTCTTAGTTACCGGTACTAAGTAAACTAAAGCTAAAATATAAATAAAATTGCCAGTCCTAGAGTAATGGTTTTTTTTGTTGGCTTGCCGTGTACCCCCTAAAGATTTTTGCATACCCCCCTCCCCAGGGGTACGCGTACCACAATTTGGGAATCACTGGTCTAGAGTATAAATCGGTCAAAAGGAGGGATTTTTTCCGTGGAGGTGTAGCCAGATTTCTTAGCATTATTTAAAAACGATCAGAAGTTAAATAAAAAAAACAAACAAGTTTTTTCAACCGAAAGTAAGGAGCAGCATTAAAACTTGAAACGGTTCGCCCGCTCGTCAATACCTCGATCTTTACGCTAAAGTTTTTTTTTTAGTACTTTCATAAGAGCTATTTATTCTAATTAAACCCTTTATGATTCAGGGTTCATTCTTAAAGAATTGGAACAAAATTCGAACTTTAGCGTAAAGAGCGAGGTATTGACGAGGGGGCGAACCCCCTCATAACCTAATAAAAATATACGAATGTAGAAGTTCGTTACATAAGTTAATTCATAAGTTACGCATATTTATTACTAATAAAAACGTTGGGAAACAAAATTGAAGTTCTAGTGCCCTTCTTAAGTAACCAAAAAATTGGAGGGAAACTACCCCCCCCCCCACCCCTTTGTACTCAGAATCGCCCGATCAAAATTTTGAGTCATTTAGCCAAAAAAGTAAATTAATATGCAAATTTCGTTTTAATTATTCATGTACGGCGCCTGCATTAATTCAAAAGCGTTCAGAAATTAAATAAGAAAACAGTTTTTTAGCTGAAAGTCAGAAGCGACATTAAAACGAACAGAAAATATTCCGTATATGAAAAGGCTGTCCCCTCCTCGACGCCTCGCTCTTTACGCTAAAGGCTCTTTCTCACAACTCTTTTAACTTTAGCGTAAAGCGCGAGGCGTTTAGGAGGTGACAGCGTTTTTCATATACGGAATAATTTCTGTTCGTTTCAAGTTTTCATGTCGCTCCTTTACTTTCAGTTAAAAAAAAAACTTTATTTAATCCATTCAAAAGCTGTATCGACCATTCTGCGGAAACTCAGCCTTTGACTGCTAGGCAAGTACTGGTGAGTTTGAGTGCTATGAATTATTAAATAGGCTAGCATCCAATGGTAACCGTGACAGATGAAGAGAGGTTCATAAGTTATTTGAAATCAAACCGGTGTATAGAGGGAGTAGGGGCCATGGGCGAGCCTTTTTCCCGAAATATTTCAGTTCTGAAAATTTTGTTGTTTCTGTGTGGCTGAACTTATTTTCAAATCCTTATCTCGACTTTTGTTAAGTATTTGACATAATGCGTATCATCTATAAAAAAAACTATTAGCCTCCGTAGATGTGTATCTTTTTGAAACATCGCCATACAATTACAGCAAGATTTGTGCTAAATTAAGAACGATGGAGTTTAAATAGTAATTATTTTTCTATCTAACACAAACCTTGCAGAGGTCTAGGCATTCGACTGTAATTAATTACCCGTTAATCCTACTCTTAAAGCCATCAAAAAATATGGGAAAACCTGAATAAAATCCTTGAACAATGCATTGAAGAATCAGTCATGTGAAAGCTGTTGCTTTGATTATTTAGCTAATTATTGACTAACTTCAGGGACACGTAGGGGCATAGGAACCCTCCTGGTTGCTGTAGATGCCATCCACGATACCTCTATTCGGAACGTATACATCAAAGGGATATACGGGACGTTTCTTTTTGGGAAGGGGGGGGGGGCACGATCGTCAAAATTCAAAAAGCAAACCATGTAGAACTTGCCGAAAGTTATGGGGAACAAATTAATGTTTTTACTGAATCGGCGTAATGTCTACACGTTTCACGGGGTAGAGAAATTGCAAGATATGGACAAAATATGTTTTGGGTGGGGCTTTTGCCCCGGAAAAATGCTGCATAATTTCTTATATTTTACATATGATACGCGCATTTTTGTACTTATTCCGAACTTATGTCACAGCCCCGTCTCAGCTAAATTCCTCAAAACGTGGCAGGTAAGATAATAACCTTTTGTTTCAAACATGATTTAATTTCATTTTTGGTCTGGTCAGGACATATAAGCCCTATTATTGCCCGATAGGTAGATACGACAGTTCTGCTTTAAGGGGACCATTTAAGTTTCTTTAGAGATTGGGCTATTGAATAGTATCTTCCATTTTTATTTAGTCTTGCTCGTATTTTTTTTTTTTTTTTCATTGTAATAACGATACGAGTAGTTTGTTGGTAAAAATTCTTGATTAATGCAATGGCGTTTTTACTTGAGTTCCTATCAAGGTAAAACAGTAATTTAATGGTTTATGGTAACACGGGACTATCAGTTATTCCCTTTATTTTGGTGAAGTTGTAACTAAATTAGTTGATAAGTCCTTAAGCATCTTGAACTGGTCATTGTTTCTGACCATAAAAGTCTAAGGTAAAATCTTTAAATTTCTGTGAAATTTTGGATGCTCAAATTGAAAACATGCTAAAAAATATCGATGTTTAATTGTATTTGAATTTCTCGGTTACAAGAGAAAGACCAATAGGTCGTAAATGCTTTGCTTACTCATTTTAATTGTCTATTTTGCTCTTTAGTAAAAGAAAAATAATGATGCAAATTGGCTGTTCTGAGTCAACATTTTTTTAAACCAAGATTTATACTCCAATTTCAAGCGTCTGAATACGAGGCTGCTAAGTTTTACACGGCGTAAACTTGAATGTTGGCGGTATAATACGTAAGTACCGGCAAGTTTTACAAAATGTATATTATAATCATTTACACTTCAAAAGTGTTGTTAACTTCTTTGCTACGGTATTTTTTGATGTTTTAGGAAGTTGTGTCTTTGTTGCTGCTGGGAAGGCCCTTTCCTTTTAATGGTCGAGTCGAAATATTCAGCATTCAATTTTTCTGCATTGTTGCTTGTAAATTCGTCATTTTCAAGTGCTTCCGGTACACAGCGATCTTACAAGAGGATGCAATGGGTCATTAATCTTATCCATACATGAAAGTCTTGGTGTAGTTCGGTGTAATCACCAAAGAGACATTTTTTCAAAGAAAATACCGAAAAGGGATATTTTTTTCTGGGAGGGGGGTAAATAATCTTGTTGGCCAATGCCCCCTCTCCCCAATTGAAGCCACTGTGAAATAAATAGTCAATTCCTATGGGATTGCTGTATTGATTACTGAGGTTTGAAATACTCTTGGACGCCTTTTCGATTTGTCTTGTTTCGAAAGGCAGTGTATATACGGTAGTGTATATTTTCTGTGTAATCCAGTGACTTGAAACTAATTGCTAAAAATCATTATATGGAATATATTGATTATCTACAGCCGAGTGCAGGATCGTTCGCATTAATATGGAGGGGGGTAGCGAAACAAACAAGTTATGTTAGAAAAGTAGGATAATAATTATAGGGCAAAATCGCAAGATTTCGGAGATTTACACGCAGTCTCCTTCCCTCCCGTTTACGTGCCTGCCTGTGTAGTTAAATTTGGAACTTCAAATGCCAAGCTTCATAGAATGTTAGGTACTTGTTAGTTTTACCGACTACACTCGAGAAGTGAAGTTAGGTTAATAAATAGATTTAAAAATTCTCGAGTGTGTACTGGTAAAAAGTGTCACGAATATTCATCTTCCATGTAGTGACCTGCTGTTTAGGATTACCCCCTCCCTTCAAAGAGCTATACTCCCTTCAAAGAGCTATAAAACGAATAATTACCAAGACATCTCATCAATGGATTGGCGATACGACGAGTTTCGACATCAGAGATGAAATTTCTGAAAGCCTATTTTTTCGAACCGATTGACGAACCGACGATTTGTTTTTATTATTTGGCTTGGAAGTTTGTCCAAATGACGGGGGAGCATTTGTAAAACACTTGACACTGTAGTAGTGCAGAAGGGGATGGGGGAATTCTATGAGGATGATTTAACGTGTCCTGTTTATACCAACGCTGTGTAAAACTCCATATAGGTTTTGAAGTTCGAATATAATCTCCGTGCAACATATTTGGTGTTTCCTCTTCCTCGTGAAAAAACTGAGGTTGTGCCCTCTGTTTGAAAAATTTAGTGATCAGCGATTGGGATACCGTTTTGAACGTAAATTCCTACTAGAAAGTTTTGAACTTGGGACATTTATCTTCACAATAATTTATTTATGACCTGCTACACAAACACTTTCGAAAAGCGGAGCAAACAGAACAACAATATTAATTTTATATATATATATATATATATATATATATATATATATATATATATATATATATATATATATATATATATATATATATATATATATATATATATATATATATATATATATATATATATATATATATATATATATATATATATATATATATATATATATATATATATATATATATATATATATATATATATATATATATACTATACTATACGTGTGTGTGCGTATTTATATATTATTTTGTATCTTACGTTAGCCAAATCTTGAGCGAACAGACATACGAATCAGCTATTTCTTTGAACTTGTATGCAAAAGGATTCTTCTTGTACCGAACCCCCAGAGGAAATCCTTTAACTTGTTCTCAAATTCTTACTGTGCGGATGTATGATTAAGGCCGATCCAAATTTTAAAGTTTAGTTTTACGTATTTTGGGAATGCAAAAATTTTCTTTTTGCTTCTTTTATTCTTAATCTTAATTCCGTTTATTATCTTAATCTTCTTAGTCTTAATTCCGTTGCTTGATACCTATATAGCCCACTAATGGCAAAGGATGCTCTGTAGCACAATCATTGGCTAAAAAAAATCGAAAACGTGAATTAAAAGAGGACGGCTCCCCGTTTAACATGATATTAGACGAAGATTTTCTGCAGTCCCGTTCCCAGGAGAGTTCTTGTTACATCTCCCTCCTCTCCTTCGTGCACAAAAAAACTAAAATATCGTCTTTGAATGAGGTTGATGTCCAACGACTATCGTATATAATGTTCTTTTGCGGAATCTTCAATAAAGGTTGTTGATATCTTGGAAGGGTGTTCACCTTGCGAATACGGTATCTTCATCCACTTTTAATGCATTACCAGCAGAAAGTCAATGAGAACGACTTAAATTTGGATGAGTTGATGAAGTTTGGACATTTCCCAATGTTAACTAAAAAAAAAAAACTCCTAAAAAGAAATCTTTCAAAGAAAAGTAAAGCCCATTTTAAACTTAAGATCAGCAGATACAAATAGCCTACCTGTTAAAATTCAAACTCAAAACGACCAGAAATTACTATCATAGGCAGCGCGCTAGCGCTGCCTAAGTAAAGAACGATGTGGACACAATTGTTAGTTTTTTTTTTTTTCTCCATACCCGGGCACTTCGTATCGAAGGAGTTGTCGTAGAAACTTCGAAAAGGGCTCATTCGATTGGAAATTGGAGTGGCTAGTGCCCTTTTTGATAGTCGAAAGTGATTGGAGGGCAACTAGCCCCCCCCCCCCCCACGCCCATCTTTTCCCCAAACACATCCAATAACAATTTTGAGTTAGCCATTTTGTTCACCGTAGTTTATTTCCAGACAGAAAATATGTTTTTGAGGAGGACACTCTCGCACAGCCCTCAGGGCAAGGGTTTTAAGTTATGCCCTGGGGGGATTTAAGGTTTATAAAGAAGCTGTTGTCGTAGAAACTTCTAAAAAAGCTCATTCAATTGGAAATTCAAATGGCTAGTGCCTTTTTTAATAGTTGAAAGAGATTGGAGGGCAACTAGCCCCCCACGCCCCTCAGTCCCCCAAACACATCCAATCAAAATTTTGAGATAGCAATTTTGTTCAGCGTAGTTGATTTCCAGATAAACAAAGTATTCTATAGAAGGACACTCCACCACAGCCTTCATGGAAAGGACCCGAATTTTTGCCCTGGAGCCATATAAGGTTTTTATTGGAATCTTCGTTGTAGAAACTTGGAAAACGGCTCATTAGATTTGAAATTCAAAGAAATAGTTCCCTTTTTAATAGTCGAAAGTGATTGGAGGGCAACTCACCCCCCTCTCACACCAAACTTTTCCCCAAAAACATCGAATACAAATTTTGATGTAGCCATTTTGTTCAGGGTAGTTGATTTCCAGATAGAATATATATTTTTGAGGAGGACACTTTCCCACAACCCTCAGGGCAAGGATTATAAGGTGTGCCCTGGAGGCATATAAGGTTTTTATTGAAATCTTTGTTGTAGAAACTTGAAAAAGGGCTCATTCGGCTTGAAATTCAAAGGGATAGTACCCTTTTTGATAGTCGAAAGTGATTTGAGGGCAACTAACCCCCCTCTCACGCCCACCTTTTCCCCAAACACCCTTTCTCACCCTTTTTTGGTTTTATTTATCATTTATTATTTCCTTTCCTCTCTTAGCTTCATACCCAATCACATCCAATCCAAATTTTTAAATAGCCATTTTACTCAACGTAGTTGAAAGTTTTGGAAATTAGGTCTTTAAGGATGATAAATCCTCCCCCCACAGCCCTCAGGTCAAGGGTTTTAAGTTAAACCCTGCGGCATATAAAGTTTTTATTGAAAGCGATGTCGCAAAAACTTTAAAAGGGCTCATTCAATTGGAAATTGAAAGGGCTAGTGCCTTTTTTTAATAGTTGAAAGTGATTGGATAGCGACTAACGCCCCTCTCACGCCCACCATTTTCCGAAACACATCCAATCAAAATTTTGCAGGCCAAACTATAAAATCTTAAAAAACGAAAAGATTTAAAGTATTATTTTCTTTTTCCCTGAAAGGACTATGTCAATATAAAACGAACAGAAAATAATTTAAAAAACTTTTTCCACAAAATAAGTTTTTCAAAGAAAAGTAAAGAACTCCATTAAACAAAAAAATAGCAAAAATAAAACCACATAATCTACCAAGCGTGAAACTACCACAAATCAGCATCGATAAATAAATGAAACCCTAAACGAACAGAAATTACAATAATTAACCGAGTCAAACTCAAAACGAGCAGAAATTAACATAACTTGGGCGCGAAACCCCTATGCCTTCCCAAGGCCAGAACAAAATTTGCACTTTACTGAAAAAATACAAATGGATGTACATTGTCAGTTTAATGTACATATTAAATAAAAAAAACAAGTTTTTTTTTAACTGAAAGTAAGGAACTACGTTAAAACTTAAAACGAACATAAATTTTTCCGTACATGGAAGGGGCTGTCCCCTCCTCAACGCCTCGCTCTTTACGCTAAAGTTTTTTAATGTTTAAAAAAAATAAGAGTTTGGAGAAAATCAAACTTCAGCGTAAAGAGCGAGGCGTTGAGGAGGAGACAGCCCATTTCCTATACGGAATAATTTCTGTTAGTTTTAACGTCGTTCCTTACTTTTGGTTTAAAAAAACTTGTTTTTTTTTGTTTTTTTTTGAACGTTTTTGAATTAATGCAGGTTTTGATTTTGGCTCACCGTACTTGAATAATTAAAACGAAATTTGCATATTAATTTTACTATTTTTTGGCTAAATGGCTTTCTTGAAAGTTGTTTAATTTTATTTACGAACGTTTTTATTAGTAATAAATATACGTAACTTACGTAACGAACTTCTATGTTCATAGATTTTTAATACGTATATTAAGGGGTAAGCCCCCTAGTCAATACCTTGCTTTTTAAGCTAAAGTTCAAATTCTGTTCCAATTCTTTAAAAATGTCCCCTTAATCACAAAGGCCGTTAATTAGAATAAATAGCTATTATGAAAGTACTAAAAAATCTGGCTTAAAGAGCGAGGTATTGATTAGGGGGTGAACCCAATCATATACGTAATATTTTCTGTTCGTTTTAAGTTTTGATTTTGCTCCTTACTTTTAGTTGAAAAACTTGTTTTTTTTTATTTAATATCTGATCTTTTTCTTTAATAATGAGGGGAAATCTGGCGCCCCCTTCATAGTAATGTCCCTTCCCCCATGAAAAATTCCTTCATGGAAAGATCCTCCCACATAACCCTCGACTCCCCCCCCCCCCCAACTACTAGAAAAAATCCCTCCTGAAAACGTCTGTATACTTCCCAATAACCAATACTATATGTTAACATTGGGTAAAGTTCATAACTTTCAGCCCTCCCCCCGGGGACTTTGGGGGATTAAGTCATCCTAAAAGACATAGTTATCCTATTTTCGACCATGCTGAACAAAATGGCTATCTCAAAATTTTGATCGGGTGACTTTGGGAAAAAAATGAGTGTGGGAGGGGGCCTAGTTGCCCTCCATTTTTTTTGGTCACTTAAAAAGGGCACTAGAACTTTGAGTTTCCATTCCACTTAGTACTCCCATAATGTTCTAGGACCACTGTGTCGATACGATCATCCCTGGGACAAAAAATAAACACGCATCCGTTATCTTTCTTCTGGAAAAAATGTGAAATTCTGCATTTTTGTAGATAGGAGCTTGAAACCTCTACAGTAGGGTTCTCTTATACGCTGAATATGATGATGTGATCTTCGTTAAGGTTCTATAACTTTTAGGGGTCTTTCTCCCTTTTTTCTAAAATCAGCCAAATTTTCTCTGGCGCGTAACTTTCGATAGGTAAGATTAAACTTGATGAAACTTATATATGTGAAATCAGCATTAAAATCTGATTCTTTTGATGTATCTATTGGTATCGAAATTCCGTTTGTTAGTTTCGGTTACCATTGAGCCGGGTCGCTCCTTACTTACAGTTCGTTACCACGAACTGTTTGATACTGATATTTAGTAATCAAAATGTTTATAGTATTTGATTTATTAAAGCTATAAAAGTAAAAATATTTATATTTTTTCAGTAAAGTGCACATTTTGTTCTTGTCTTGGGAACGCATAGGGGTTTTGCGCCCAACTTAGGTTAATTTCTGCTCGTTTTGAGTTTGACTCGGTTATTTATTGTAATTTCTGTTCGTTTTGGGTTTCATTTATTTATCGATGCTGATTTGTGGTAGTTTCTTGCTTGGTAGATTATTTGAATTTATTTTTCCTAATTTTTTATTTAATGGAGTTCTTTATTTTTCTTTGAAAAACTTATTTTGTGGAAAAAGTTTTTTAAATTAATTAAAGAATAAATGAAACCCAAAACGAACAGAAATTAAATAAACAATCATAGCAAAAAATACATACAACAAATAATAATATAAATGAATATATAGATCTTAAAGCGAGTAATGCTTAAATTGAATATGCAAATCAAGCTTTAAAAAAAAGAAATATTTTGTTATTGAAGCATAAGTGAAACTCAAAACGAACATAAATTAAATAAACAATCAATGCAAAAAAACATACAATAAATATTGATGTAAATGAATAAATAAATCTTAAAACGAGTGAAACTTAAAATGAATATGCAAATCAAGCTTTAAACGAACAAAAATCACTACAAACAAGAGTTTGGGTATCGCCTCTACCCAAACTCTATAAGAGCGCCCCATTCATAAGAACCATGTATGCCCTCAGGGTATAACTTACAACGCCTGCCCCCGGACCCTGGGGTTTTGTGTCGACTGTCGCCACCTGAGTTTTTTTGTCTGACTTTCGAACTATTTTTAACAAAATGGATGTCTCAAAACTGTTATCCGATGCATTTGGGGAAAAAGGGGCTAGTTATCCTCCAATCTCTTTGACTCTCAAAAACTGAACTAGAGCTTTCAATTTCCAATCAAATGAACTCTCTGAAGTTTTTACGTGCATCCCTTTCATAAGAACCATATACTCCCCCAGGGCATAACTTACAGCGCCCGCCCTCGGACCCTTGGGGGTTGTGTCGACCCCGGAGTTTTCGTTATATGGTCTTTGAACTGGTTTAAAAAAAAGGGCTATCTCAAATTTCTTATCGGATGGGTTTGAGGAAAAAAAGGGTGCGGAGGGGGGGGGGCTAGTTTCCCTCCGATATCTTTTGACTCTTAAAAGTGAACTAGAACTTTCAATTTCCAATCAAATGAGCCCTCTGAAGTTTATACAAAAATTGTGATTAAAAAAAAAATTAGGAATCGAACCCAAGACACTATAATTTGAAGACCACCGCTATACTAACAGAACCACGCCTCTAATCATCTGATTTGATGTATTGGTTTTTGTACCTTAATTGCGTAGCTTATTAAGGGGGCTTAGAAAAAGAACATACGAGAGGTGTTCTTGCAAACCTCCAGTTAAGGGTTTTAGACCATAATTATTACAACGATGATAATTATTACAACTGTAAGTAAGAGGCGACCCGGCTCAATAGTAACCGAAACTCTAAGAACAAAAATTAAATTTATAGATCCCTTTATAATTGACCAAAAAAATTGGAGGACAACTATTATCACTGTTTACAAAAAAAACTGCTCTTTCATGTACATGCTATAGTCTCCATTCTACCATTGGAGACTCTTGACCATTCTATAGTAGCCACAGTAAAAAGCGCAACTTCATTTCTCGTGGGTGTACCAAATAATGAACAAGTACCACTTCATTATTATATTTTGATTTTTCTTTTTTCTGCAGCTAGTTAAAGTAATGGACAAATAGTAAAGCTTATAATAACTGAATATTACAAGGAGACTAAAAGTTAGTAATAAAACCTTACTTTCCTAGAAACCAGCATCATCCATTTATAATTAACAGAAAAAGTTGGCCCGGATGAGTTTGTACTCGACGCCTTGGGATTACAAGACCTACGCTCAACTGACTGAGCCACCAACGCTTGTACTTTATGAAAGAATATACAGTTGATTTGAGACAATATCGAAAAAGAGTCACATAAATGACCGATACAGTTCATTATAAATTCTGCTAGTTTTATCGGATATAGCTGAAAACCCAGTAAAGAACGAAACACGGCACTTAGTAACTAAAAATTAAGATAATTACATAAAAGATCGATGTAAAATCATTTCGATGAAGTAGATTTTACCTATATGTTTGCAATTATTTGCATTATCTACTTAAGAAGTGACACCAAAAGTGTTGTTTTTTGTCAGGGCGTAATTTGTTATGGAGCAGGGAACAGCTGCCCCCTCCGGACCTCAGTTCCCCCCCCCCTCACCCAGCTGAAACATAATTTCTCCAAAAGTTTTGCCAAAATGAAAATAAGCGTGCATAAGTCAAAGAAACGGGTCAGTTTTTTTTTAGTATTTCTTTGCATTTATGGTACTATAAGGCTTATTTTTTTATTTCTCACTGATATTTTCACTTGATCTGGGAAAGTTTGGTCCACCTTTGCCCCCCCCCCTCCCCCTCCTAGGGTTTTGACGAGATTACGCCCCTGTTTTTAGTGCTATATCACGCTTACGGATGGTAGAATTGATAGAAATCACATAGATCTAAGCAATAGCTTTCAAATGAGCCATCAAATGTTACTCTAAAAAGTTCAGGTAGCACAGTAGCCCCGGTTTTCCCACTTGAGACAAGGCACCCAAAATGTCGTTTTTTAGTGCCATTTGGAACTTGCTGAAGGTGGAATTTGCTGGAATTTATAGGAAGGAAGGACTTATATATGAGCAATATCTTTTATATGAGCTACTGAAAATTTGTCTAAGATGCAGGCGATAACAATACGCCCATACCGATACAGGTGAAATCGACAAGTCTGATAATAAAACGGCATATAGCCCTTTCTTCGAGGACTATGGGGGGCTATACCATAACTAAAGCAACATATATTGAGCCTTTGAACTACATTAAACTAAATGACTTTTTTGAACTCTTCATTGGATGACTGAGGGGAGAGGGGCCTGTAGGGAGGGGGGGCTAGTTGCCTCCCAATAAATTTGGTCAGGTAAAAAGGGAACTTGAAAATTCAATTCCATTTCGAATGAGCTATTACACATCTCTCTATGATGCTCTGGCCACCCCCTAGCCCTGCTATTAAAAAAAAAAGAAAAAAAAAGAACGGGAGACAGACAGATCAGTGCTACCGATACAAAAAAGCGATTTTTTTTTTTGTTGCTCAAGGAGGCGGACTGTAATTTCCCTGTTTTAAGGTTTTCGACAATGCTGATTCTAGTGGTACACTTTTCATTTTGATCTGACGCCATTTTCGAGGGGTTTCGGGCTATTTTTCGAAATCGCCGTAATTATTTTTGCAATAAACTTTTGCTTTTAAGACGAACGGAAATAATAGTCACCATTCCTGAATCATTGTCAGATGGCAATTTTTTTTCACATGGTAGCTTTTTTCTAAACACGATTTCTAACTTTTGGTTACTATGGGCTGTGGTACGCTCTTTACTGGTTTGCAGCTGCCGCTGCAATCATGATGCCATAAGTATATAAATCTGTTGACAGCCACGAACTTGCTGCATGCAATTGCACAAAATATTTTTATAATGAGTAACTTGGGATATTATTCATTCCATAGGTTCCTTGGATATGTCTTATGAATCCAGTAGAAACCATCTAACTTATTAATTCGCGTTTACGAAAGGATTCTGTCTTCTGACCAAGCACAATTATCGTCGTAATAAATCAGTGTGTTTCCAACAAAAGTCGTTACGTATAGCATAAATAAAAGAACAACAAAAGTTTTAAAATATTACCTTAATTTGCACTTCCGAGCAAATTAAGGTTCATGCTGGATATGTTCTGCTCCGTATCAATGACGGTTATTTTTGATGAGTCACGGTATTGCTGTCCCAGTGAGATGCCGCTGGAGAGGTTTGCTGGAGTGGTGCAATTTGAGCCCACTCGGTAACGTGACCAGAAGGGTAGGTATGACCTTTAGAAACCTTTTCCAATCTCTATTGATGGATTGGCTAGCTTATGCCAGTGTCATCTAGTGTATTGTTGACAAGCATGATGAGGGTGTTGTTTGTTTGGTGTTAAATCTGTGGGTCAGCATCATGTCACCTTAATAACAAGTCAACTTGACCTCGTCTGAAAGTGGATGTTGGGAGTTATAGGTGTTCAAGTTTCTTGTCATACTATATCTTCTGTAGACCCGTAAAGAGGCCACACAAGCACAAAAAATCCAAACGAGGCCTAACAATAGTCTTTTAAAGTCTCAGAAAGGCTCTGCAGGAGCCCTTCAGTAGACCAAGACTTGAGTTATCCATTGACACCACTTGTTTCAAATGCCCGTGGAACTTCAGCTGCTTGTCAACAAGCACTCACAAGTCCTTCTTCATTGCGGGTTCGAAGCTGAATGCCAGACATTAGTTCTGGTCATACATGGTATACTGATGGTGAGAGTTGTTACCGCCAAAATGGAGCATGTTGTATTTATTGATATTGAACTCGAGTCGCCATTCATTGACCCACTTCTGGATTATCGGGAGGTCTGATTGCAGGCTTTCTTCGTCAGCTGGTCCGAAAAGCTTGGAATCATTTGCTTAGAGTTTGATGTTATTGGTGACTTTCTTCATCCTATCATTTATATAAATGGGGAAGATGGTGAGGCCTAGAAGACTACACTGAGCTACTCCACTGATGACATCGTATGGTTTGGAGAATACTCTATCATCGTAATTGGTGAAAAGCTGCACCTGTTGCTTTCAGTCTGTCGGGAAATTCGTCACCCATTCTATTGCATCAGTATAGATTCCAACCATTGATAGTTTATTCCTATGTTGTATACGAGCCACCTAGCTGAACGCTTCGCAAGGTCGAGCAAAATCAGGTCAAAAGATACTCCCTTATCCAGAAGGCTAGTGCTGATATTGTAAGTTTTGAGCAGACTGGTCTCCATTGACATTCCTGGAGTGAAGTCATACTGGTCCAGTGACAATACACTGTTGGACAGAAGACATGTCAGAATTTTGGTGTTATCATTACGTTCCAAGGTTTTTGCCACAGCTGATGGCCGATAATTCTCTTCTTGTCTCATCACATTTCATGATTCATGTAATTCGTGAGTTCTTCAAGTCTGGATGCGCAGTCTTCTATTCGAGGAACTTGTGAAAGATTTGAATTAGTGGTGTTAAGATTGACTGTTCTTTCGGAAGCCTTGTTTGAATGTTATCTTGTCGTGTCACCCTATTGTCATCAAGCGCTTCAATTTGCTTCTTGGTCGACTTGAGAGAAATCATGATAGGTGGCCTAAGATTTGGTACATCATAGAGAGACTGCTGGGGAGAGGACCGTGAGGTTCATTGGTAGACAGTGACGTAAATTGTTGATTGAGTGATTCAGTAATTTCTTGCGTATAGTAACTTCCTTATTATCAGACTGTTTCAGATTCTTATTGAACGTCAGTCAAGACCTTTGCTAGATACATAGTTCCAGAACTTTTTAAGATTTCTATTGCTATCATCCGCAAGCTTGGACTCAAAATTTAAATGAATTTGTCTGGTGACGTTTCGTAGTACACTAGTACTAGTACACTTTGGGGAAAGTTCAGTTAGTAGAACCAGATCATGATATCATTGTTGCAGCGGCAGCTGCAACCTAGTAAAGAGCAAACCACGGCCCATAGTAACCAAAAGTTAAAAAACGCGTTTAGAAAAAAAACTGCCTAGGGAAAAAAAATTCCCATCTAACACTGATTCAGGAATAGTAAATAATATAGGAGTTTTGGTACAGTAAAAGCAAACCAATTAAGGACTCTTTACAGAATAAAAATATTATCAATCCCTTTTAAGATAAAGAAACAATTCGTTTTAGGATTGTTGCTTTATTATTTTTTTTCTCATTTAATTTGGTATCCCTTCTGTACGATGGCTCAGTTGAATGCCTGGCTATCGTTTTGTTTTTAAAAAGGACATGTCATGATTAGTTTGTAGACAAGTTCGAAGCAAAGCCATCTTGATAGCGTTAGGATTAGGAGTATAGACTAGCTTTAGAATTTGTATCATAGCTTGAAATTCACTGTTGTATAGAGAGAAATAACCGCATTTTCAGAGTTCATATTGAGCCTTATTTGGTCTTCATTTCAAGTAATACTAAAGCATATTTCTTACAATTGAATATTGCTTATTGATCACAATCAGCATCATAGCTGGCGAGACCAAAATTCTACCTGATAAATCAATCCAATATTTCTGTATGCTGTTCAATGACTTTGTGGTTATTAAAAAATATTTAATTTTACGCTTGTGTTTTTAAAATAATTTTAATTGTATATGGAAAGCAAGGGCGGATCCAGGATTTTTTTTCGGGGGGGGGGGGGGTTTACTAATTTTTGACTCAGTTTTCGACAAATTTTACTGATTTTTACCTAGGTTTTACTAATGTTCGACTTATTTTAGACTCGGTCAAAAATTTGGGGGGGGGGGGGGTTCAAACCGGGTAGCCCCCCCACCACCTGGATACGGCCTTGATGGAAAGTTACTGAAATCACAACTGGTGCAAGAATATGAAAAGCTTTATAGATTATTTTATTGTTGTAAGGCTATATACTCACTTTTGACTCCCAAATCAATATTCCTTTTTTTAATACTTGATTTTTGTGTTTTCAGTAAAGCGCTAGTTTTTTATAATCCTAAAAACATAGGGAAACATAATTAGTTGGTTTATTTTTACTAGTTTTATTGATATATATTAGATAGGCTATGAAGCAATAATTTTTGTCCGTTTTAAGTTTCAACTTCGCTCTTCACTTCCCTCGGAAAAACTTTGTTTTTTAGATTAATTCAAGTTGACAATAGCTTTAAGCTCATTATGTCAACACGTGGTTGTCATGCCGTCAAAATTCATATTAATTACAAAACGAAATCTTTTCTATACGAAATTGAGTTTATTTGTAAAAAAAAAGACCATTTTCTTTATCCAAGTTTTAATATCAAAAGTGTAGTCCAAGAATGTCTTCCTGCTTCTACCGCATTCTATACCTTTTGTGTGACGCGCTCGACGCTACTACACGATACAGTGGGGTTTTGCTGCACGTAACTTTGGAGAGTACAACATTCACGTTCATTCAAAGTGAAATTTTTAAACGTTTTATTGGCAAAAAGTAGAAGATATTTTGCAATCCTTTTTTTTTGCATCCTCTTTGCCTCTTGGGAAATATTGATAGAATAGAAGGTCTATATAATTAGTTTTCAATCTTTACCACCCTTTTGCATCTATTGTCGATTTAACGGTAAGTTGCGCAACTTATAAATCCACACCTTTTATCCAAAGGTCTTCGGCCGCCCTAAATCCAAACATCCAGCAAAATTTTTAGTTTGCTGCAATTACAATTTGAAGTTCGTGACGAGCGTAGCTAAGCACGGCGCAGAACCATGGACAGTTAAAGCTAAGTATACAGAACACGGGAATTTTTCAATAACTATTTTTGGCTTTACTTGGTATAAACTTGTATCCTGTAAAAGGCCTGTTCTTTTTTGTTTTATATCCGTGGCTTCGAAAAGTCGATGTGTCAGTGGATCCAGGTTCTGTGAGTACTTAGCTTAAAGACCAAGGGGAGGATATGTTAAGTGCTTTTTGTTGGAATGTTCTGAAGACAGACACTTACGCGGGGAGGGCCTTTAGGCTCCACCCCCCCTCAGTATTGGATTTTTCGTTGCTTTACTTTTTTTGTTCAAAATTGCCCGCCTTCCCCCTCAGAATGCGCTCCAAATTGCTTCCCTGTGTGGGGACCATTTTTGGAATGCAGCTTTGTCACCTGTTGTCTAGCGCTGTTTGTTAAGGGGTACAGCCATAAATCTGTTTTGAGGAGGATTCAAAACTTTCAAAGGCTGGCTTAGCCAAAAAAGATCATATCTCTTGGTGATTACGTGTTGAGGAAAGCTACCGCATCTGCCCCTAATCCACGCAATTGTTGAACGTCGGTTACCCCTAGAGGATATGACTTCTTCTTTGTCCCTGACACCTACCCCCATATTGCATGTAGGTTATTGCCTCTCATTTCAAATAGCTTTTGAAAATGGAATAAAACAGAAAATACATTAATTATATTCTGAATAAAACTAGTCATGTGAACAGTAAGAGGTAAAGAAAAAACAAATTCAAGTTGAGAAAGTACTGCAATGTCAAAATGTAGAAATTGCTGCCTTGATTATATATATTTTTTGCCAGGTCTGCTATTAAACTACAAGATTCATTTTTGCGTTTCATTTTTTTGCTACTGTAGTTAAGCTGACAAGTTACAATAAAACCTGTTATATCTACGCAGTTTTAACTCGATCTTTTCCTTTCAGATAAAGCTCAATAAAATGGTCGTAGAGCTCCTAGCATCGGATTTAAGTCAAACGGAAAATGATGATGAAAAACAAAATGCAGGCAATGGTCACATTTGTTCGGAAAGAATTCCAAAATGTTTTCTTGTTGGCAAAGAATGGGAGTATCGTGGCGAAGGAAACGGAAGCATAGTCCTGTCACTCCCCAAAGTAACTAAAATTATTATTTGTAGATTGAAAACTGTTTTAGGGAACCAGTCTGGGGGGGGGGGGGTTATGACATTGGAATTGACTCGGAAACAAATCTACTCGTTATCGGTTCCCAGTTATTAATGTGTTGAAGTTAAAAAAGAAAATTAAAATTGAGGCGCACCTCTGAATAGTGGGAAGACGGTAACACCTTAGGTTTTGCACACAGACTTAATATGTAAAGCAGTCCCCATGTACGCCTTTCATTGAAATACTGCCTAGGGTAATTGAAGGCTCTTTTTGGTACTTGTCAATTAGCTGGTACACACGCAAGATAGATGCTAAAGGAAACTAGTCAAACGGTTATCAGTCAATAGAGAATTGGATCGCAAAGCGTGGTTTGTCATTGTGTTTACAATACTTAAACATTTTTTTGGGGGGGGGGGGGGTGTTAGGGGGGAAAGGTACCAAGGTTAGGTTAGGTTACGTATTTAGTATATGCTACGCTTTACCCCTTCCCCCCGCCCCGTAATGTGCAAATATATAACCCAAATTTATTTCCAAACTATTATATTTTTACCATATTTTGTTTTATTTCATTAGCATTAACCAAACTTGACTTCTCGCGTGTGTACCAGCTAATTGGAAAGTACCCTCTTTTTATCTACAGTTCGCTAACAGTCAGGAATCACGCATGCCGGATGGTACAAGCGATGTGTGATGCAACTGTGTGGCACCCATGGTGCTTCGAGTTGTGGACTCTCGCTAATAATTGGTTAAAATAAGTTTTAGCGGGCCAATCTGGGAGGTAGGGGGGTTGTATGAATGTGCGGAGTATCGAGTTAAAACTGGGGAGGAAGGATAGGTTTTATTGCACCTTTTCAGCTTAGTTACAGTGAAAAAAAATATGAAACGCAAAAATGAAGCTGGTAGCTATAGTCGTCTAGTTTTAAATTTCGATTCTATTAACTTCATCATTTGAAAGTTTTCAGTTGACTGACATATTAACTTTACGAGGCACTTGACATGCCACCCTGGTATATGCAGCAAAACCTCCCTCGACTAGCCTAACCCCATTATTGCCATCAATTCAACTCCTTTCTGGTGTATGGTCTAAATTCTCTTACGAAACTTGGTCAAATCATGAGTATGTGCACAGAAAAAAAAAAGTTAAAGAGTATATAAATTATGTGTGCAAATTGGGAACAATTGCACACATAATTTATTTTTTATTGGGAACATTGTCATGCTGGCATGAACGCCAATAGGGGGGCAAGGGGGCGCCGGCCCCCCCCCCCCTCCTGGCTGAATGATGGCGTCATATATTTGTATTAATTTAAAAAAAAACTCCACAAAATAAGTTTTCAAAAAAAGTAGAGCTCTATTAGGCCAAAAATGGGCAGAAATAAAGTCAAATATTCTTCCAAGCGAAAAACTACCACAAATCCCTATCAACAATTAAATGAAACTCAAAACGAACAGAAATTAAATAAATAGCGTAGTCAAACTCAAAACGAGCAAAAATTAACATTACTAGGACTGACAACCTATATGCCTTCTCAATACCAGATCATAACTTAGGCTTTACTGAAAAAAAATAAATAAATGACCGTGGATTGTCAGTTCAGTTTAACCATACTGATATTTATTCCTTAAAATAAAAATGGGTAAAAAAGTTTGGAAAAAAAAAGTTTTTTACTTATTTAATTAAAAAAAGTGAAAACATTTATACATATTTTGTTTTCAGTAAAGCGCAAATTATGTTCTGGTCTTGAGAAGGCATGGGGGTTATCAGCCCTACTAATGTTTGTTTTTGCTCGTTTCGAGTTTGAATCGGCTATTTATTCTAATTTCTGTTCATTTTAAGTTTCATTTATTTATTGATAGTGATTGGTGGTAGTTTTACGCTTGGATGATTACTTGACTTCATTTCTGTCCATTTTTGGCTTAATAGAGCTCTTTATTTTTCTTTGAAAAGCTTGTTTTTTGGAAAAAAAATTTTTAGATGAATTTTCTGTTTATTTTTTATTGAAAAAGTCATTTTCATGAATTTTTTTTTATATCTTTTCGGTTTTTTTTTCTATACGAATCCATAGTTTGGTATGATTGTGGAGATTTGACATGCTTAATATTCCTAAAGACATAGTTGCTGGACCGTTCTACTATGCTGATCAAAATAGTTGTCTCAAAATGTTGACTACATGTGTTTGTGAAATAAATCGGCTTGGGAGACGGGATGATTTCCCTCCAATCTCTTTTTACTCTTAGAAATGGTCCTAGAACTTTTAATTCTGAATCAAATTAGCTTCTTTCAATGTTTCAATGATATTTCTAGCTATTATAGAGTGGTGCTGCCTATGTGGTGCTTAGTGGTGCTTATATGCCTTTTTGGAAACCTGCATGTATACAGTTTTTTCCTTTAATTGGATCGCCCCCTTAACACTTCCTAGAAGTTTCACCTTAATACTCTAAGCGTCACTAAGTTACAGTAACTGTAGTTGTAGTACTAAAAATATACACATCGTGCTTTCGGGCTAGTTCAAAATCCCCCACAAATTCCTCTTAAAAGATCTAACTTAATAATATAAATTGTTCTCGGGATATTGCTTTGTTACCTTTTTGAAAGTTCACATGCTCATAGTTTGTTTTGATTTAGTTCAACGTCCGCCTAAATGTTTCTTATATTTGATTACTGAATATATTGTTATATTCTCTTTGCACTATTGGCTACAAAATGGCTGTCTCACAATTTCGATCGAATGTGTTTGGGGAAAAGAGGATATCAGGGAGAGAGGCGGGGGGGGGGGGGGGTATTTTCGCTTTATCACGCTTGACTCTTAAAATAAAACTAGAAGTATGCATTTCCAATCAACTGAGCCTCCTCTAAAGCTCACAATACCCCCTCTTCATAAAAACCTTTCATCCCCCCAGAGCATAACTTTCAACCCTCGTCCCCAAACTCTGGGGGATTGTGTCAACCCCAAAGGCCTTGTTATGAGATCTTTGGACTATTTTTGAACAAATGGTTATCTTTGAACAAATCTTAGAATTTTTATCGGATGCATTGGGGGGGAAATATGACGTGGGGCATATAGCTGCCCTCCGATAAATTTGATTCTTAAAACTGGCTCTTCAACATCCGATTTCAAATCCAATGAGCCCCCTCCGAACTGTATACTACCCCCGTTTCCATAAGATCTTTGAATACCCTCGGAGTATATCTTACAACTTTTGCTCTAAGGACCATGAGGAGGTTCTCCTTCTCAGAGCCATAATTTATGGAATTTTAAACTTCTTCAAACAAAATAACCATCGTAAGATCTCGACTGGAAGTGTTTGCGGAAATGATGGGCGTGGGGGGGGGGTGGTTGGCCTCCAATCACTTTTGACTATTAAAGAAGGCACTATCCCTTTCGATTACCAACCGACTGAGCCTTTTTTGAAGTTTCTACGACAACAAATGACCATGTTAAAATGTCTATCAGATGCGTTTCTGAAAAATACGACTTGTGTCTGTGTGTGTGGGGGGGGGGGCTATTTTCCTTTTGATTACTTTGGCTCTTGAAAAGAGCACTGTAACTTCTGATTATCAATCCAATGAGCCCTCTTTGAAGTTTATGCGACCACCATTTCTATAAAAATCTTATATGCCCCCAGGGGATAACTTACAACCCTTGACCTGAGGGCTATATTGGGGGGGGGGGGAGTTATCCTCAAAAAAATAATTTCTGGATCTTTCAACTACATTGAACAAAATGGCTATCTCAAAAATTATGATTGAATGTGTTTGAGGAAATGATTGGTGTATGGGGAGGGGATTGAATGACCTCCAATCACTTTTGACTGTTAAAATGACCAGTAGAACTTCTGATTACCAGTCAAGTGGGGGGAGGGGGTCATTCTCAAAGTACTAATTTCCGGACCTTAAAACTTCTCTGAACAAAATGGCTATCTCAAAACTTTGATTGGATGTGTTTGGGGAAGTGATTGACGCGGGGGAGGGGGAGCGGGCTGCCCTCCATGAGCTCTTTTGAAGTTCCTATGACATTTATTTCTGTAAGAAGTGTCCTGGTCTAAAAAAAAAAAACTACATTGTACCCACATCGCTCTTTACTTAGGCAGCGCTATCGCGCTGCCCATTATATTTTGTCTTGAGATTTCAATTATACAGTACTGGAAGTACTGATTAGACCAGGTAAGCCCCCCCTAAAATTCAGTCTATGGGCGCCCATGCATGCTGAGGTAGTCTCTTTGTCCGTTCTGTTATGATTTTTTCGAATTTTCTTTGTTTTTTTCTTTTTCTTTTTTTCCTTATATTATTTATCTTTATTTTTGGTAGATATGAAATTAAGAAACAATAAGCAGCCTTCTTTTCGAGCTCAGCTCCTTGTTGGCTTTGTTGAATTATTTGTGTTTGTTTATTTTGTGTGAAATAAAAATTCTCGAAACGAGGAAAAAATATTGACAGCTAGGTATATGTAGGGACCACGATACAGACGCGTGCCTCCTCGATCTACTTTTTATCTTCAAATTATTTTAGGAGTGTTTGCAAAATATCTTCCCTATCTTTACAATCAGCCGTAGCTCCCATATCTACTATGTCCAGTTGATTCTGTGTTCCTGTGTGTACAGACGGAGGTGGGTGTTTGGTGCTCCTGCCCGAAATTCCATACTCCTGTTTAATATCCTATATTATTGGCATAATTTGTACATTTTCTCTATATTCATAAATTTAGCCCCTTCAACTCCCCATCACAAGAAAAAAATCTCTGAGTACGTCTCTGATTAGATCTATAACTGGAAGCTCAGAAAGAACTTCCCCTCTCCGTGTATATCTGGCAACATTGGTAGTCCCATATAATAACGAAGAAAAATCTGGCATCAATCAGCCATAACGCACTCAAAAGAGCTTGCATCTCTAGGCACACAATTTATTAACTTTAGGCGTAACTTTTGACAGGGGAAACAAGTCTGGCTCTGTACCAACCTGAACAAGCCTTTGTTTGCCGCATGCAAATTAGAATTAGACTACAGGCAGGATTTGACTTGTTCGCATTTGGGTTGACGTGGTATTGTGGTGGTGAAATCATCTGAATTTGGCTTTTGTTTTGAGTACACCTTTGAAGGCCTTATTCGTTTCTTCCAACAATGTCAGGCGTATTGTAGCTGCATCATAGATATGAATTTTAATGAGTGACCTTATGTTTTCTTATATATATAAGGGCTTTCAGAACATGTTTACCAAGTCTGATATTACTCTCTTTTTAAAACAATCATTTCAGTCAAAATTAATTTTGTTCTAGATTTACCAAGAACCAGGGATGGGATGAAAATAAGATAGTGGTATCAAAGCTTACTATGGTTTTGCACGTCTTCCGAAGGTTTTTTTTTCAAAATATTTGTTTCAAAAGTCTTCCGAAAATGATGGTAAGAAATTTACCGCCCCCCACCCGTACAATGAACGTGTCAGGTACCACGAATTTCACTCCTTCCATAACGTCTTTTTTCGATTTGGCAAGGAACTGCAGGGTTTTTAGTGACTTTGCATGCGTTGATAAATGGAGAAAAAGTGCCTTTCATTCGCTATATCAAGACAGCTCGTGGTAACGAATTGTGTGTAAGGAGGGACTCGGCTAAACCGTAACCGAAACGCTAAGAAACGGAATTTTAATATCAATAGATACATGAAAAGAATTGGCTATCTGTGCCAATTCCAAATATATAGATTCATTAAGGTTATTGTTACTCATCAAAAACTACAAGCTTGAAAAAAATTGCCTGATTTTTGGAAAAGGGGGAAATACCCCCAAAAAGCAAAGTGATAATTTCATCACCAGATTCAGCGTACCAGAGAATCCTGCTGTAAAGGTTTCGAGCTCCCATCTGCAAAAATGTGGATTTTTTGCCAGAAAAAAGATCACGGATGCGTGTTTATTTGTTTTTGTTTGTTTTTTATTTGTATCCCCCGTGGGTGATCGCATCGAATCAATGGTCCTAGAATATCGGAAGAGGGCTCATTACAACGGAAATTAAACTCTTTAATGCCCTTTTTAAGTGACCAAAAATATAAGAGGGTAGCTATCCCCCTCCCCGTTTCCACGCCACTTTTTCCCCAAAGTTATCCGATCAAACTATTGATATAGCCATTTTGTTCAGTATAGCTGAAATCGGGAGTTCTCCGTGATAGCAACTTTCCATTGAGGAGGGGGGTTTCCGGGGAAAATTTCAACGGATGTGGGATTTCTGGCATGATTTGAAAAATGATCAGGAATCAAAGTCCTTTTCAAATGAAAGTATGCTGAGGAGAATTTTTCACGAGAAATTGTAGGCAAAAAATTTTCCGGTGGGAATTTTCAGTGAGGATGGAATTTTCTGGTTGTGGGTGTATTTTACTTGGGAGGAACCTTCCATAGAGGAATATTTCATGGTGAGAGGGAATTTTTTATGGAGGGGGGAACCGGGTTTCTCGGTATTATTTGGAAAACAATTACAAATTAAATTAAAAAATTACTTTTTTTCAACTGAAAGTAAGGAGCAACATAAAAACTTAAAGCGAACAGAAATTATTCCGTATATGAGAAGGGTTGCCCCGTCCTCGACCCTTTCTTTTTACCCTTAAGTCTTAAAGTTCTTTAAAAATGCTTCTCGTTTAGATTCAACTCTATTTGAGCAGTCTTTCTTAAAGAATTGCTACAAAAGGTCAAGCAACAAACATAAATTATTTTGTATATGAGGAGGGTTGCCCCCTCCCGAATACCTCGCTGTTTACGCTGAAGTTTAACTTTGTGTACCAATTCTTAACGAAAGATTCCTAAAACACAAGGAACATTTAACTAGAACAAGAAACTGTTTTAGAAGTACTAAAAAACTTTAGCATGAAGAGTGAGGGATTGAGGAGGGGGAAGCCCCACTCATATACGAAATAGCTTCTCGTCATTTTAATTTTCTAAGCTTTTTAAGTTTTTGTTTGTTTGAAGGGATTTGTTTTTGGGATCAGAAAAGTTTGGGTTGGTTCATGAATAAGCTATACTGGTACTATTTTGCTTAATGGTACACACCGCAACAGACTCTATAGCAATTTAGCATGGAGACCCGCAAAGCGGGTAATTGCTATTGATCGCAAAGCGTGGTCTCTCAATGAATTTACAATATTTAAACTATTGTTTTTTGGGGTTTAGGGGGGGAGGTACCTAGGTTAGGTTAGGTTACGAATTCAATATATGGTATGTTTAACCCCCACCCCCTAATTTGCAATTATATCGCCCAAATTTGTTTCATAAACCATTATAACCGGGTATCTGTCTCGCCCGTTTGACTAGTTTCCTTGATAGAGTCTATAGCGGTGTGTACCATTAAGCAAAACAGTACCGCTATACTATTTAGTTGTCCTCAAAAAAAAAAAAAAAAAAAAAAAAAAAAAAAAAAAAAAAAAAAAATACTACTACTAAAGTAGTAGGCCTACTGGTCTTCTTAACCAAAACTAATGGCTCTAAAAACTTAAGTAATTACAGACAAAATCTTTCTGTGGGGGTGGTAGAGTAAGAGCTTTAAATCGCCCAATCCCCTTCGAACTTATGAGTTTTTTTCGTCAGGTTCCGCATTTGTTTATTAATTGAGCCCTCAACCAAATTGCCTTCTTGAGAAACCATGTATAAATAAAATTGGGGGTTACAAAATTCATCAGGTCGGTGTCTGGCCTAATAGAAAAAAAGAGTTTAGGCTTAAAAAGCATGCATTTGGAACAGGCATGTAGGTACTTCCTTGTTAGCTAGCACACACTCGAGAATTTATATTGCAAACATGAGATAATAACCGGTTTCATGGTCTTTATACCAGACAATTAGCTTCGCCTCGGTGGGAAACTAAATTGTAGCTATATTTTAATTGAATATTTAGTTGGTATTTTGGTTAGGTTAATTTATGTTACGTATTTAATATTTTGCGGTTTGGACGGCCCCGTTTCCATAATTCTTTGTTGTAGTTTGCATCATTTTGATACTAAACTATTATATTTTCATAATATTTTGGTATATTTTGTTATGATTAACCTAACTTCAATTCCCGAGTGTGTACTTGCTAACAAGGAAGTACCGGCATGTACATTACGAAGTCCTATAGGCCCCCACCCCGACAGTTAAAAGGTGTATATTTTCCCAATAGTTCCTTATGTGTCTTGGATTTTTATTTTCTCCCCCCCCCCTGAAGTAAATTCCAGCGTACGTGCCTGTTTTTGAGTTTTCAAGTCTCCCTCCCAAACACATCTTTGGTATCTCCCCTGAAGCTCAAACGTAGGGTAATGATGCGAACCTTTAGAGAACATCTTAGATTATCGCACTTATTCTGGCATTGTGGGAATTTCTCCGAATCTGAGTAAAATGTGGACTGTATATCTTAGATGCAAAATTCGTAATTGACTTTTTGGTACTTATCAAATATCCCGACCCCATTCAAGAATTTTGATCTGTATGATCTGAGTAAAACCGGTTTGTCTGTCTGCAGTAGGTTATAACTAGCTTAGTCTCATTGAGAAAAACTATGATGTAGGTATATTTGTTTTAAATATTTAATATATAGAGAATAGAGGTGATTAGGTTAGGTGTTCTGCTTAATGCGTTCTGCGCGGCCCGCTTTTTATAATTCTCTGATGTAGTTTCCATAATTTTGTTTCTAAAGTGTTATATTTTCATCATGTTATTGTACATTTCATTAAGATTATCCCAACTTCATTTCTTGGATGGGGTCGGTATGTTTAACAAGTACCGACTTTTTTTTAATTTTGAAGCAAATATCCGGACGGAACTTAACAAACTTCTATTTGTCTGAATTTTGTCTATTTTTTTCTAGTAAATTTTTGCGAGTTAATAATCAAGTATTCAGTTATTTCAGTCCGAATCGACAAATTCGTTTGCATCTGTGAAATTCAGATTTTCTGAAAATAGACCTCTAGGCAGGCTAGTTTTTGTCAACGTCATAAAAAGCTGAATTGTGTTTGTAAGTCTAAAGCATGTGGCAGCTCTTCTTGCATTGACTCTTCTTTGTTGCCCAAATTATTTCGCTGGAAGCTAACTTTACAGATAATCAATATAATTTTAGTTACTGAAAAAGAGGAAGATGACGAAGCGTTCTTTGTTCCGGAACCGTGAGAACAATTCACCCTCGGCTCTCACCCTTCGTTGTACATCTGTTCCTACGTCATCCGGCTGCATAGGGGTTTTTTAAAGATTATATTTCATCTGTATTTCCTTTTGATTTCATGTGGGTTGGTGTTGGAGGGAACCTGTGTTATTTCGTTTTCATTTATTGGACAGGCAGGCCGTGGCAAGGGTTTTGTCAGAATTTTGTTAAATGAGGGTTATGTAGCCAAGAATTCTCTTCACTTTTTCTAATTATGGGAGGGTTGATCACTATATATGACCCTTTTCCCGCAAGTTTTAAACGTAGAAATTTTCTAGGTATTTTTAATTTACGTTTATGCACTTGAAACTTTTACTTAAGGTATTTTTTTGGTGTGCGTGTAACTGAACCACCGTGTAACTGAACCACCGGAAAACTGAACCCCCTTATAACCGAACCACCGTGCAACTGAGCCCTCGTGTAACTGAACTACCGGGCAACTGAACCCCATTTAACTAAACCCTCGTGTAGTAACTGAACCCCCGTGCAACTGAATCACCGTATTTTTTATCACCGTATATTTTTTCGGGGGGGGGGGGGGTTACAAAGGGATTTGTTCAGGGGGGGGGGAGGCAACAGAATTTTTTTTAAAACGCATCAAAAAAATTTTTATATTTATTTTTATTTTGTTTTTACGAGTCGAACGAATATTTTTTTTTGGGGGGGGGAGATTCAATCACCCTCCCCCATCCCTGGACACGGCCTTTATATAACCTACAAAAGTTCTATTAACAACTGCAGACAAAAACGTCTACGGTACTGGTTAAGAAAGCGATAAACAGGCGATAAGTGAAGTTTCGTTAATACTAATGAAATAAAACACAATACGATGAAAATATGATAGTTTAGAAACAAATTTCGACTATATATTTGCGCATTAGCGGGGGTGGGGGTATCATATATTAAATATGTAACCTAACCTAACCCAACCTCGGTACCTCCCCCCCCCCCCGCAATCCCAAAAAACAATAGTTTAAATATTGTAAATGCAGTGACAAACCACGATTTCCAATTTAATTGTCTATTGAAAAAAAAACCGTTTGAGTAGTTTCTTAAGCATCTTCCCTATATAATACATGGCGTGTTTACCGCTTTCTTAACCAGTACCACGTCTACTAATAACAGGAGTAGAGAAAAAAAATGGTAGTTACGAATCTAAAACAACAAAGAATATATGTCGGTACTGTTTGAGGTTTTGGAGCTATCGATGAGGTCTCCTCCAACCTAAAGTATGATGCTTACTCCCTACGAGTAAAATAATAAAAAAAAATAGTTACAGCTCCTGAATTATTAAATTTTTGTCATAAGAAAATTTTTAACTTAACGAACACTTTGACCTTTTAGACTGTTGAAGTTTTCTTTTGTCAAACTCCAATGCTAATTTCGAGATGTCGCTTAAAAATCATTTGCACCAGATGGCGGATCTATGACAAGTGTTTTGAGGAGTGTGTTGATTGTTTTGGGGACTATTCTAAGCGTGGAAGAACTGTGCGGCATACCTGGCGTTCCGAGATGTACACCAGGTGGCGGGAAGTCAGCCCCCCTCAGCTAATTTACTTCATAAAAATTTATAACTTTCTGATAGAACGTTTTTAAATATATATATATATATATATATATATATATATATATATATATATATATATATATATATATATATATATATATATATATATATATATATATATATATATATATATATATATATATATAAAAGAAGCTTTATATATTATATGCATAAAGAAGCTTTTCCGCCTAAGCGAAATAAACATTTAAAAGAACCATTTTTCGATCCGATACTTTGCTCTTGAATATTTGCTTATTACGTTTTTGTATGGGACACGCTGTATGTCAGTATGGGGTGTTCCCATTTGAGCGCTTTCCCATTTGAGCGCCACGGAATTTTGTTCCATTTGAGCGCCATGGAATTTTGTTCCCATTTGAGCGCCACGGAGTACCATTTGAGCGCCAAACCCAAAATTGTGATTTTGCGGTGGATGAAGCGTGGTTTGCTGCCACATTGACCTGTAGAAATATTTATTGCCACGAAGACAACGAACAAAACTGAGGATTTTATTGGGTCAATGGTTGTGAAAATAACTTCCATTTATAGTATTATAAACTAAGTAAATATATATAGTATTTATGTATACCATATATATTTACTACTAAAGGTATATACAGGTACTTATGCATTATGCGGTATCCACCGCTATATACTGTATGAGGAAAACAGACATGAAGACCCGTCGGTAAATTTTTCGCAGTTGATATTATTGACATAATAATAAAGTAAAAAAACCACACGATACCTTTTTTAGGCAATTTCCAAATAGAATAATAATTTTTTCATAAATTAATTTTACCCCCCCCCCTAAAAAAACCAATACAGGTTTTATTTTTGCAAATTCGGGGGGGGGGGGTAAATTTTATTTCTGATGTTAATGGGAGGTAAGTTTAAAATTTACCCCCACCCCCCTAATGTGCAAATATATACCCTGGATTGGTATACATAGGGGTGGGGGTAAAATTCATTTCCGACAAAAATGATTATTATATTTGGAAAGAGCCTAAAAAAGGCATCGAGTGGTGTGTTTACTTTATTCGTAAGTCAATAATATGATTTGCTAAAAATTTACCTGATCACCTAGCTATATCACCTAACATACGCAAAATATTATCTGGCGCTCAAATGGGACACACCTGAACTAATTAAAATACGGCGCGCAAATGGGAAATTCCCATTTGCGCGCCATGGCGCTCAATTGGGAAAGCGCTCAAATGGGATACACCCGTCAGTATAATAGTGCAAAAATTGTGAAACGCATAAAGAAACACAATTGCGCAATGTGTAATTTTCTGAAATTCAAAAATAAATTGTTAAGTTTCTTGCAAAATAAAATTTTTCTTGCATCATCCCCTGTATTTTTATGAACTCGTTTGTCAGAAATCCCTCTTCGCTCTTTATCCCTCTTGTCAGATACATCCCTGGCTGGGGTCTGTTTGCCATATACATATTCTGACATTTTCTTTTCAGTCTTTGGTACTGTTTGTGATTTTTCTTTGCTATAACAACGCCTATTCATATAATGGAAAGGTTCCAAAGAAGAATTCATTTGTAAAGGAATTGCATGAAAATAAATTTCTTTTCAGAAAGGATATTAATGTTCCTTGTTTGTATTCATTGGGTCGACCATAATGCCCACAATGTAGCATATGGATGGAATACAGTTTTTCTGTTTTTCTCAGATTTTTTTCTCCCCCGTTTTATTATTACAAGTTAGACAGCCAAGTTAATCAGCAGGAAAATTCGATTTTTCCATCAAGATTTTTTACGTGTCTACTTCTTCTATATGCCATGAACTATAAAATATATCGGATCTGTTTGATTTAGGTCCAGTATTTCAAGCTGCTATCGTTCCTTGTGACAACTTTGTTTCTAATATCGAGCATTTGGGGATGGGGGGGGGGAGACATGTATCATCTAAGAAAATGCAACTTTAATATTGTTTTGAAATACGATTTTCTCAGGACCTGAAGCAATATTTTGCTGGTATTTATGTATGCTAAATATGGTAAATTCAATCATAAACTTAAGTATTTCAACATCAATACATCTTCCATTGCTATCTCTTGATATTTTTGGCGTTGTTCTAATGATGCAGTTAAAGATTGTAGTTCCATATCTGCCAGCAGAAATGTTTGATTGGGTTGTTATCTACGGCCCTCAGCAAGAACAATCTAGAGAAATTTTGTTAAAGTGCGTTAGAAGTAGTATAATTGCCCCGCCTAAAGGCAATAAGTTCCAAAACGGTATTTTGATCTATTTTACATTTCTTTTTTTCTTTCGTATATGAAACTAAGTTAGTCTGGTTTACTTGGAAAATCAAATGAGTGATACAGGAGGAGATCAGGCGGGCAGGCCGTAATCAGTTTAGGAGAAGGTAAAGTAAACGGCACGGGACTTTTGCAGTCCCTACCGGCGGTGTTGATATCCGTTCCATGGCTCTTAAGCCTGGAAGTGCAACGGGGGGGGGGTGAGGGCCAGACACTAAGCTGTCGGATACCCTTCTTATTTCCCTTCGCCGTATTTCTCCAGGTACCCATTTAGAGCTGGGTTTGACTCTGGCTGAGCTTACAGAGTCCCGCCACTGATCCCCGTTCCAAACCAAATACCCAGTGACACCAGGACTCGAGCCCCTGTCCTCACGGACAAAAGATTTCAAGGCTAGGACGACTTAGGGAAGGAGGGGTATAAATTTTATTACTGTTAAAATTGTTTAATTGGATGAAAATACTTGTATATAAAATTAAATGATAAATCTTAAAAATAAATTTAAGATTTCGGGAGTAACGGGCCTGGACCCCTTCCCTGTTGGTATGTGCCAAGAAAGAGGCCAGAATATCATTTAAGAGCATGATTAAAGTGAGCTTACTCCCATGGATTCCTGTGGAGATATGCCCAAAAGATCTTATTCAGTGGTAGGAGTTTCTTTTGGATATAAAATAAATGCCATTAACTGAACTAAAAATTATAATTTTGTTTTTAACTAGGATTTATTGAAGTCGCGATTACATTTATTCCTTACTCTAAAAGGTTTATTTCTAGGCTATCACAACCATCTAGGCTACCGTCACAACCATCACCTTTTTCGGGTGAAATTTCGATCAATAAAGGTTTAAATTTTCAGTCTTTTCTAGAAAGTGTTTGTCATCCAATATCCCTGTGGAATAATAGTGCCAGTATAGCAATCAAGTAACAGATATTAGTGCGTAGTTAGCTTTACAGTATAATTACATAAAAAAACAAGTTTTTTAACTGAAAGTAAGGAGCTTCCAACCAATGTTTAACATTTTTGAATTCGATAATCGAAAATTAATTCTCAATTGTGACTCCATTTGATGCTAGTGTTTTAATTGAGACCACCTGCAATTGGATTTGAGACATATTATCTTTCGTAAGTTTTTTAATACGGCTAAACAACCCAGTAAATTTTATTAGACCCTTGTCTTTAAAAGTGAAGTTTATTGCCCAAAATCTAGCGTCCGTAAATTAAAAAAAAAAAAAAAAAAGAAAAAAAAAAAAAAAAAAGGTGTTTAAGACCAATATTTAAATTTTTTGAGTAATTGCTTTTTCAAATTTTGATATCAATATGTCTGTTATTATTTCTATATTTTATCCGGCGGAAACTGGATATAGCAAAAAGGTTGCTTTTGATTTTGTAAAACAGTGGAGGATAAATGGCATATTTCCATTTCTTTTATTTGACTCCCCTCGATTATAAATTTGTCAAGTTTAAAACGTGGATTACTTGTAGCATATGCCCCAGGCAAAATAGTAAGCAAAATGGTCGCAGAGTATGTAGGCGTGGCTCAACTTAAGGATGAAAGGGCATATCTATTCTATAGAAGGATGCAAAATTTATGAAGATCATGTAGGGTGTCCTTAGAAACTAGGGATGGTGGTGTAGTCCTTGGAAAATTTGCTCTTAATTTATTCAAGGAGGGTATCAGACCGTCCTACAAACGGTATTTGTTAGAGAATAGTGCAGAATTTTTTTTTGGTTTAGGTGATGCGTATAAGGTTGCAATACAATATGAACAGATAGTGGGGAAAGAAGACACGTCTTCTTTTTCCGATGAATTTCTTTCTGCGCTGACGAGGGTGAAATTTGGACTCAATGATAATGAGACGGAACTGTGAGATGGCGCTGAGTCCTCGCAGGGGGGTTTGGCTACCGAGGAAAGGGGAGCTGGGTCTGCGGTCCCGTGTGATGGTACTGATGCCTCATGCGATGGTTTTTTTTTGTTGCACAGCGAGATGGTACTGATTCATCACAGGGCGGTTTGGCTACCCAGGAAAAGGGAGCTGGTTTTTAGGTCCCGTGGGATGGTTCTGATCCCTCAAGGGATGAATTTTTTTTTTGCACAGCGAGATGGTACTGATTCCTCGCAGGGCGGTTGGGCGCCCCCGGAAATGGGAGCTTGTTTTAAGGGCAGGTTTTTTTTTACTTATGCATCACGGTTTGTTTTTTTTGTTGCACTGCTAGATGGGACTGATTCCTCTCAGGGCGGTTTGGCTACCCATGAAAATGTAGCAGGTTTTGAGTTCCCGAGGGATGAAAAAAAAGGTGGAAGGGGGGCTGGTTTTGAGGTCTAGTGGGATGAGATTGATGCCTCACGGGATGGTTTTAATGCGTAGCGCTTATAGTTATGTAGAGATATCAACAGTAGTACTGCCATTTGTCGAACCACAAGTTAGTAGAGCAAAACCAAATAGGTCTAAACCGAGGCGTTCCCCAGCAATAAAACTCCGTGGATTTTATTGGGAATTATATCTTAACGTCATTGCAGCATGGTATGATTTTTAAAGTTTCTGCAATTTCATTTATTTGTCGCTGGTATTTTCAGGATTAATTAACCATTCCCGGTCATTCCTTTTGCCCTAATCCGAGGTTTATACATAACCCCAACTTTCCTTGTCCTCGTCAAATTCAGGGGATGGGGAACAAATCTATTTTAAAGTATAGAAAGAAAAATGAAGCGTTAAAATATCCAGTTTCCGACTACTGTTGTTAGGGTGGTTCATTTATACTACGTAAGTTTTTACTTATGCAAGTATTGTGAAGTGTTTGTATTATTTAATTGTTTACTAGTTCATGCTGTAGAATGTTAGTAGGCGAGAAGTTAATGATTTGGTAAGGGAATGTTTTGAATCCAATTAAAGTTTGGGGGTTTAATGAGAAGGGGATAAGCCAAATTTGGGAAATTTAACTTAAAACAGGGGGGAAAATCTGTAAAGTATTTAACATTAATTCGAGAAGCTTTCCGGGTCTCTCATTTCTTAGTTAGTTGGGCATTTATGTGTCAAAGATAGCGGTCCAGGGGGGAGCACTTGGGACTAAAGCTAGTCGTGGGAAAGGGGTCGTTCCCAGGCCTGCAACTTCCGTTCCAGAAAAGTTATATTCTTGGCTCATTTCTAAAGGCAGTCCATCTTTCGCCTTCGTCGTAGCTAGTTGTTCTTGTGCTATCTTATTTTCTCTATGTGTATACTCACGTTATTTAATAAAGACCATGTACCAACGTTTATCGTCTATCTTTGGAATTTAAGTAAACCATTACATCTGCCCATTATAAAAAGGCATACAAATAAAGAACTAAATAGAGGTTTACATTAGTAACAGTTGTAGTCGGGGATGACGCCCCGTTCCCTTTCCCCGTTGAACCTTTCGTACAGTGCCAAGTTGTACTAAAATAAATTGATACTATGCTCATAATTATCAGTATAACTAATTTAACTTAGTTTTATTCATAAAAAATTTCATTAAATTTTGAAATGTTTTAAAGTGTCGAAACACATTATGTTATAGTTGCCGAAATGATAGTGTTATGTCGCACCTTTTATTCGATAAGGACTAGAAAGTGAGGATTCCCATGGTGTGACCCTTTTCAATCCTTTGGTGTTGCAACCCACCAAAGTAGATCAATAATACCTTGTGGCCCTTCTATAGTAAAAACAATTTGAGCTTAAATATCACGTTTGATCAGTTGTGTCTGATGATTATATAATTAGCCTTTGATTGATGCTCGTTTTTTTTTATTTTTTTTTCGGTTTTATATTTGCATTTGTTTGAACATTTGTATGTATTGTTGTATACGTCTGATTAAATCTATTGGGTGTTTATTAGCTTATTATACCTTGTATGAAAATCTACAAAAAACTGCTATCAGCTGAAAGGATATGAACTTACTAACGGCATTCACTCAATTTTCCCCTTATCGTATGACTGGAACAATATGTGGCCCATTGCCCGCGGAGTGGTTGGGGCCAGCCTATATCTATGGTTATATTTTATGATATTTTTCCTTCTTTCCTTTTCAGGATAAAATCATTATACGGATAACAAAAGTTGGCGACAATGAACAAATGTCATTCCGCGACTCCATAGAAGTAAAAAATATGATACCCAACCCCGCCTACCCAATTGGTACTCTCAAAGAGACAATGGAAAGATTAGTTTTTAGTGAAAATGTTATTGGTAAACTGTTAGAAGGGTGTCTAGTCAAAAAAGGAACTATATATCGTATGGAAACTAGTGAAATACAGAAACTGTCAGCAATTTTAGACCCAATCCGTCCTGGTAAGTCCATTTTTATTTGTGTGTATTTGTTCAAACCCAGGGTGAAATTTGAATATAAGTCGGGATATGAATCTAGCTGAATCTAGGCGAAAAAAAAGTGACCAAAAAACGTTACAGACTAATTAGGAGGTCGAAACAGTCTTTTCAGGATATTCATGCTGTGACAAATATTTGGTAGTATCAGGAGTAGTTCAAGGAGGCACTCTTGTGCCTCTTTAAAGAGGCGACCAACCGCAATGTTAAGCTATTTCCGCTCCTAGAGGTCACAGAGAGACGGCGGTGATCGCATTTTGTAGCCCAAGCTCCAACTAAGAAACGTGCAAAGTTTCATCCTCCTCCGACTTTATCTCCATGGGGTAAACTGGGCCGGAAGTTTCGACCCTCCCACCACAGCCCCCTTTAACGTTGTCCGATCGGGCTGAAATTTAGAGGTTAAGCTTTCCTAGGGCCCGGGAGCTTATCCTCGAAATTTCAGCTCAATCCGATCACTCCTAAACCAAACCAAACAAAACTGTTTTCCAAAAACCAGATATAGCCACTTAATGTTCATTTCTCTTTTTTTTTTTATTAGCCACGCCTACAGGTCACAGTGGGCAACGGATCCTGGTGAATGAGGACTCATTCGAAGCGGAATTCGACCTGTTAGGGCCTTTTGATATTTACAGACCGAAAGAATTATCCCCTGAATTTACATTTGCGAAAAACCTCGTTTTCCTATAAGAGCCCATGTTAATTTTTCCCACCACAGCCCCCCTTTAACGTTGTTCGATCGGGCTGAAATTTAGAGGATAACCTTTCCTGGGGTCTGGAAGCTTATCCTCAAAATTTCAGCTCAATCCAATCACTCCTTCTCTGTTTTCCAAAAACCAAATATCAAGTTTTGGGGGGATTTGCTTGCGTCAAAAATAGACTGCAGAGACTTAAAATAATGTAACCAGTGTCACTGTGGAACTGTGATAGCTATTCCTGACAGTTAGGTAGAAGAACTGTGTTCGATTCCCCGCCAGAGGAAATTTTCTATATATTGGATTCAAAGTTTAAAAAAGAAACTCAGTTTCTTTTTTAAATCCAATCTATTAAATCCTTCGGCTCAACAGGCGTCTCCAGAAGAATATCACAGTCGGCCTTCAGGTTTCAGGTAAGTCTCCACTGCTTTGATAACATGCCGTATACCCGCATGCTCGAAGACAAGTTGAAAAAAGTTAATCTTACTGTGCATTTGATTTGAGTATTCAGGAATTAAAAGCCTTAACACAAGAATCTTCAAGAGTGGGGGGTTTTGGGGGCGGCAGCCCCCCAACTTCAACTCCTGACAAGATCAGCTAACAGTTAGTCAAGCAATAATAAGTAATAAACTTTACAAAAATGTGCAGAAATTATTTGAAAAAAACTACGTTTTCTAAAGAGTTAAAGAGGCGGAGTCACGAGTTCAAACCTTAAAATGTACAGGGATTAGGAGGTACAGTTGGGGGCTGCCGCCCCCAAACACCCGCTTTCGCAGCCTTTAAATAAAAAAAAGTTTTTTAAACTGAAAGTAAGGAGCGACATTAAAACTTAAAACGAACAGAAATTATTCCGTATATGAAAGGGGCTGTGCCCTCCTCAACGCCTCGCTCTTTACGCTAAAGTTTTTATTGTTTAAAAAAAAGAGTTGTGAGAAAGTCAAACTTTAGCGTAAAGAGCCAGGCGTTGAGGAGGGCACAGCCCCTTTCATATACGGAATAATTTCTGTTCGTTTTAAGTTTTAATGTCGCTCCTTACTTTCAGTTTAAAAAACTTTTTTTTATTTAAAGGCTGCAAAAGCAGGGGGTTTGGGGGCGGCCGACCCCCAGCAGTACCTCCTAATCCCTGTCCGTTTTAAGGTTCGAACTTGTGACTCAGCCTCTTTAACTCTTTAGAAAACGTAGTTTTTTTTTCAATTTCGTAATAAGATTAGGATACCAGAAGCCATGGTAATAACATTCATCAATTCTAGCTCTGAAGCTAGGGCGATATGAACAGTCGAAAACTAAAGTTCCAAACAGATTTGAGTGGAAGATGAGTTAGTGCTGGTCCCTGACAATTTGGTACTGGGATCGGTTATCAGCAGTGGTAGTAGTAAAACTAGGCCAGTGGCGATATGGGAATTGATAACAGCTCTATATTTTATTAGCTAAACAGCTTCGCATAATTTTTTTTATATGCGAATCGACTTGCTGTGTGTCGTGTGTCACCTTCTAGGTTATCATTACCCCGACCAGCGTGACTAAATATCATCATTTATATTGTTAATTCCATTTTAAGTATATGCATAGGGACTGAAGTTTTATTTAATTGTTTTTTCTTCCTCTGTTGCTCGTTCTAATTTATGAGGATAATTATCTTTAATATAATTGTTGCTTTAAACTAATAAGCCCTTTTTAACTTCAATTTTATAAATCTTATTTGATTTCTTTTTAAAAGTCTGGACCACCTGTTTTTAATTGCGTGAAAACTAGTTAAATTGTTTTGCTAAACACTAATGCTTTCGTTGCTATGGTTACCTCGGGGCCTTACCTGTACTATACACTTAATGGTGTTGTCCAATAAGGTAGAAGGTGGCTATAATTACTTTGACTCATTATTCTCTTTGAATACATATAGCATGCAAAGTGTCCAGGGCTGACAGTGTCAGGTGTCTGTAACTTCTAAAACCTGTAGTATAACATACTTGTGTCTACGAACCTGTGACGTCTTTTCAGGATAACCTAGGTAAATAGGGTCAAGACGCATACCCAAACCTGACGACAGAAAGGACATGTGGTTGTTAAAACGATAACGGTACTTTTCAATTAGCTGGTACACACGCGAGAAGTCAAGTTTGGTTAATGCTAATGAAATAAAACAAAATATCATGAAAATATAATAGTTTAGAAACAAATTTGGGCTATATATTTGCACATTAAGGGGTGGGGGGTGAGGAGTAAAACGTAATAAATATTAAATACGTAACCTAACCTAGGTACCTTTTTCTCCCCTAAACCCCAAAAAACAAAAGTTTAAGTATTGTAAAAGCAATGACAAACCGCGGTTTGCAATCCTCTAATGCAATTCTCTATTGAAAGATACCTGTTTGACTAGTTTGCTTTAGCATCTTCCGTGCACAATATATCGTGTGGGTACCAGCTAATTGAAAAGTACCACGATAACCAGGAGCGAATCTACAGCATTTTCATTTGGGGGTCAAGAGGGGTCAGGATCCGGATATTCAAGTAGCATGGTCTATATAATAGATTTTTATATAGAAAAAAAACGCTAAAGTTTTTATTGTTTTAAAAAATAGCGTTGTGAGAAAGAGTCTAACTTTAGCGTAAAGAGCGAGGCGTTGAGGAGGGGACAACCCCTTTCATATACGGAATAATTTCTGCTCGTTTGAAGTTTTAATGTTGCTCCTTACTTTCAGTAAAAAAAAAATTATTTTTTTATTTAATTTTTGAACGCTTTTGAATTAAGGCAGGTTTTGATTTTCACTCACTGTACATAAATGGCTAAAACTCAATCGATGTCTTAGTTTTACCTTTATTTGGTCAAATTGCGGTTTGGAAGGTCGTTAGACTTTATTTATAAACATTTATACTAGTAGTAGACATTAATAACTTGCGAAATAAAATAAATAATGAACATCTAGATTTGTATAATTTTAACACGCATATTAGGGGGTTCGCCCCCTTTCCAATCCCACGCTATTTAAGCCAAAGTTTGAATTTTGTTCCAATTCTTTAAAAATGACCCCTTAATCACAAAGGTCGTTAATTAAAATAAATAGCTCTTATGAAAGTACTAAAAAATCTTTGGCTTTAAGAGCGGGGTATTGACTAGGGGGCGAACCCAATCATATACGTAATAATTTCTGTTCGTTTTAAGTTTTGATGTTGCTCCTTACTTTCAGTTGAAAAACTTGTTTTTTTTAATTTAATTTCTGATCGTTTTTTAAATAATGCTTGGAAATCTGGCGCCCCCTTCATAGCAATGTCTCTTCCCCCATGAAAACTTCCTCCTTGGAAAGATCCTCCAACATAACCCCTGAGCCCCCCCCCACTACCAGAAAAATCCCCCTGAAAACGTCTTTATACTTCCCAATAACCAATACTATATGTAAACATTGGGTAAAGTTCATAACTTTCAGCCCTCCCCCCGGAGGATTTGGGGTATTAAGTCATCCTTAACGACATATTTCTCATATTTTCGACCATGTTGAACAAAATGGGTATCTCAAAATTTTGAGCGGGTGACTTTGGGATAAAAATGAGCGTAGGAGGGGGCCTAGTTGCCCTCCATTTTTTTGGTCACTTAAAAAGGGCACTAGAACTTTTAATTTCCGTTTGAATGAGCCCTCTCATGATACTCTAGGACCGCTGGGTCAATGCGATCACCCCTGGAAAAAAACCAAAATCAAATAAACACGCATCCGTGATCTTTATTCTGGCAAAAAAATACAAAATTCCACATTTTTGCAGATAGGAGATTGAAACCTCTACAGTATGGTTTTCTGATACACTAAACCTGATGGTATGATTTACATTCTGATTCTATAATTTTTAGGGGATGTTTCCTCCTTTTTCGAAAATCAGGCAAATTTTTTCAGGCGCGTAACTTTTGATGGGTAAGACAAAAACTTGACGAAACTTATATATTTGAAATCAGCATTAAAATCTGATTCTTGTAGTGTATCTATTCTGATCATAATTCCGTTTTTTAGAGTTTCGGTTACTATTGTGCCGAGTCGCTCCTTACTTACAGTTCGTTACCACGAACTGTTTGATATATCCCTAGTAGAGGGAGACCTGAATAGAAGAGGTTCTGTGTGAATACAGAAGCACACATACTTAGAGGAAAGTAAGTCTCACCATGAACTTCGATAAATGAATTAGCTTGTCTCTACACGATTACGCAAGATAATCTACAAAACTGTCTCTTTACTGAAAACACAAAATCTATTATAAAAAGAGGATGTTCTCTTATGAGCAGATAATTCCATTATGAGCAGAAAAATAAAAGACCAATTTATAAGGCTCCCAATAGCAACCGACTGATATATCAGGAAATTTTAGCATACAACTATAATTCTCTAAAATTTTTAGCTAGCTTAGTTTTCAGTAAAGTGCTAGTTTTTAGAATTCTACAGATATCGGTATGTATCACCTGTCAGTTTATTTGAGCTAGTTTCGTACAAAACCTTAAGTAATGTGTGAAGCAATTACGCTCTTTACTTCCGTAAGGTAAAACTTCGTTTCTTAAAATTAATTAAATAAAAAAAAACAAGGTTTTTTAAACTGAAAGTAAGGAGCGACATTAAAACTTAAAACGAACAGAAATTATTCCATATATGAAAGGGACTGTCCCCTCCTCAACGCCCTGCCCTGTACGCTGAAGTTTTTTATTGTTTTATAAAGTAGAGTTGTGAGAAAGAGTCAAACTTTAGCATTAAGAGCAAGGCGATGAGGAGGGGACAGCCCCTTTCATATACTGAATAATTTCTGTTCGTTTCAAGTTTTAATGTCGCTTCTCACTTTCAGTTAAAAAAAGAAATATTTAATTTCTGAACGTTTTTGAATTAATGCAGATTTTGAATTTGGCTCACCGTACATGAATAATTACAATGGAATTTGCATATTTATTTTACTTTTCTTTTGGCTAAATAGCTATCTCAAAATTTCGATCGGACGATGTCGAGAAAAAAGGGACGGGGAGTAAAGACGCATCCGTCATCTTTCTTCTGGCAGAAAAACACAAAATGCCACATTTTTGCAGATAGTAGCTTGAAACCTCTACTGTAGGGTTCTCTAACGCGCTGAATCTGATGGTTTGATTTTTATTAAGATTCTATGACTTTTAGGGGGTGTTTCTCCTTTTTTGGAAAATAAGGCAAATATTTTCAGGCTCGTAACTTTTGATGGTTAAGACTAAACTTTATGCATCTTATATAATTAAAATCAGCATAAAAATGTAATTCTTTTGATGCATCTATTGGTATAAAAATTCCTTTTTTTAAAGTTCCGGTTACTATTGAGCCGGTTCGCTCCTTCGTCTTCTTCATGGAATTTCTCTTCCCCCATAAGGAATCCCTCCATGGAAAAATCCTCCCACGTAACCATTTCCCCCGACCCCTCCTCCCACCAGAAAAAATCCCCCCTGAAAACGTATACTTCCCAATAACCAATGCTATGTAAAAAATGGGCAAAGTTTATAACTTGCAGCCCTTCCCCGGAGACTGTGGGGGATTAAGTCGTGCTCAAAGACATATTTATTAGATTTTTCGACTATGTTGAACAAAATGGCTATCTCAAACTTTGATCCGGTGACTTTAGGGAAAAATGAGCGTGGGAGGGGGCCTAGTTGCCCTCCAATTTTTATGGTCAGAGGCAACGCTGTAGCGTTGCCTATAGTAAAGGCCATACGGCTCCAATGTTTTATTATTTTTTTCCCCAGAGGCACTTAATTTGGATGGGGTCGCCTTAGAAGCTTCTATGGGGGCTCTTTCGATTTAAAATCGAGTGTTCTAGTGCCCTTTTTAATAGTCCAAAATGATTGGAGGGCAACTAGCTCCCCCCCCCACGCCCATCATTCCCCCAAACACATCCAATCAAAATTTTGAGCGTAGTTGATTTCGAGATAGAAAATATATTTTTGAGGAGGGTACTCCCCCAAAACCCTCAGGGCAAGGGTTTTAAGTTATGCCCGGGGGGCATATAAGGTTTTTATAGAAGGTGTTGTCGTAGAAACTTCAAAACAGACTCATTCGATTGGAAATTAAAAAGCTAGTGCCCTTTTTAATAGTCTAAAGTGATTGGAGTGTAACTAGCCCCTCTCCCCCCCCAAGCCCATAATTTCCCCAAACACATCAAATCCAAATTTTCAGATAGCCATTTTGTTCTGCGTAGTTGATTTCAAGACAGAAGATATTTTTCAGGAGGACACTCCCCCACAACCCCCAGAGCAGGGGTTTTAAGTTATGCCCTGGGGGAATGTAAGGTTTTTATAGAAGGTGTTGTCGTAGAAACTTCAAAACAGGCTCATTCGATTGGAAATTAAAAGGCTAGTGCCCTTTTTAATAGTCAAAATGAATGGAGGGCAACTAGCCCCCCCCCCACGCCCATCATTCCCCCAAACACATCCAATCAAAATTTTGAGGTTGCCATTTTGTTTAGCGTAGTTGATTTCCAGATAGGAAATATTTTTTTGAGGAGGATACTCCCCCACAACCCTCAGGGCACGGGTTTTAAGTTATGCCCTGGGGGCATTTAAGGTTTTTATAGAAGGCTTTGTCGTATAAAATTCAAAAAAGGCTATTTCGTTTGTACATTAATGGGCTAGTGCCCTTTTTAATAGTTGAATGTGTTTGGAAGGTAACTTGCCCCCCCCCCCCCCACGCCCATAATTTCCCCAAACACATCCAATCAAAATTTTGATATAGCCATTTTGTTCAGCGTAGTTGATTTCCAGATAGAAAATATTTTTGAGGAGGACACTCCCCCAGAACCTTCAGGGCAAGGGTTTTAAGATATGCCCTGGGGGCATATAAGGTTCTTATAGAAGGCGTTGTCGTAGAAACTTCAAAAAAGGCTCCTTCGATAGGAAAATCAAAGGGATAGTGCCTTCTTAAATAGTCAAAAGTGATTGGAGGGCAACTAACCCCCCCCCACGCCCATCATTCCCTCAAACACATTCAATCTCAAATTTTGAGATAGCCATTTTGTTCAGCATAGTTGATTTTCAGATATAAAACATATTTTTGAGGAGGACACTCCTCCACAACCCTCAGGGCAAGGTTTTTAAGTTATGCCCTGGGGGCATATAAGGTTTTTATAGGCGTTTTCATAGAAACTTCAAAAAATACTCATTCGATTTGAAATTCAAAGGAATAGTGCCCTTTTTCATAGTCAAAAGTGATTGAAGGGCAACTAGCCCCCCCCCCCCCCTACGCCCATCATTCCCCCAAACACATCCAATCAAAATTTTGAGCGTAGTTGATTTCCAGATAGAAAATATATTTTTGAGGAGGACACTCCCCCAAAACCCTCAGGGCAAGGGTTTTAAGTTATGCCCTGGGGGCATATAAGGTTTTTATAGAAGGCGTTGTCGTAGAAACTTCAAAACAGGCTCATTCGATTGGAAATTAACAAGCTAGTGCCTTTTTTAATAGTCGAAAGTGATTGGAGTGTAACTAGCCCCTCTCACCCCCCCCCCCACGCCCATCATTTCCCCAAACACATCCAATCAAAATTTTGAGATAGCTATTTTGTTTTAGCATAGTTGATATCCAGATAGAAAATATATTTTGAGGAGGACACTCCCCCACAACTCTCAGGGAAAGGGTCTTAATTTATGCCCTGGGGGCATGTAGGATTATTATAGAAGGATTTGTCGCAGAAACTTCAAAACACGCTCAATCAATTGGAAATTAAATGGCTATTGTCCTTTTCAATAGTCCAAAATGATAGGAGGGCAACTTCCCCCCCCCCCCCACGCCCATCATTACCCCAAACACATCCAATCAAAATTTTGAGGTTGCCATTTTGTTTAGCGTAGTTGATTTCCAGATAGAAAATATATTTTTGAGGTGGATAATCCCCCACAACCATCAGGGCAAGGGTTTTAATTTATGCCCTGGGGATATATAAGGTTGTTATAAAAGGTTTTGTCGCAGAAACTTCAAAAAAGGCTATTTCGACTGGGAATTTAAGGGATAGTGCCCTTTTTAACAGTTAAAAGTGATTGGGGGTCAACTAGCCCCCCCCCCACGCCCATCATTTCCCCAAACCCATCCAAACAAAATTTTGAGATAGTCATTTTGTTCAGCGTAGTTGATTTCCAGATAGAAAATGTTTTTGAGGGGGACACTCCCCCAGAACCTTCAGGGCAAGGGTTTTAAGATATGCCCTGGGGGCATATAAGGTTCTTATAGAAGGCGTTGTCGTAGAAACTTCAAAACAGGCTCATTCGATTGGAAATTCAAAGGGCTAGTGCCCTTTTTAATTGTCAAAAGTGATTGGAGGGCAACTAACCCCCCCCCCCACGCCCATCATTCCCCCAAACACATCCAATCTCAAATTTTGAGATAGCCATTTTGTTCAGCATAGTTGATTTTCATATAGAAAACATATTTTTGAGGAGGACAATCCCCCACAACCCTCAGGGCAAGGGTTTTAAGTTATGCCCTGGAGGCATATAAGATTTTTATAGAAGGTGTTGTCATAGAAACTTCAAAAAAGGGTCATTCTATTGGAAATTCAAAGAAATAGTGCCCTTTTTCATAGTCAAAAGTGATTGAAGGGCAACTAGCCCCCCCCCCTACGCCCATCATTCCCCCAAACACATCCAATAAAAATTTTGAGATAGCCGTTTTTGTTCAGCGTAGTTGATTTTTCAGATTGAAAATATATTTTTGAGGTGGACACTCCCCCACAACCCTCAGGGCAATGGTTTTAAGTTATGCCCTGGGGGCATGTAAGGTTTTTATAGAAGGCGTTGTCGTAGAAACTTCAAAACAGGCTCATTCGATTAGAAATTAAAGGGCTAGTGCCCTCTTTAATAGTCGAAAGTCATTCGAGGGCAACTAGCCCCCCCCACTCTCATCATTTCCCCAAACACATCCAATCAAACTTTTGAGATAGCCATTTTGTTCAGTGTAGTTGATTTCCAGATAGAAAATATGTTTTTGAAGAGGACACTCCCCCACAACCCTCAGGGCAAGAGTTTTAAGTTATGCCCTGGGGGCATTTAAGGTTTTTATAGAAGGGGTTGTCGTATAATCTTCAAAACAGGCACATTCAATTGGAAATTCAAAATGCTAGTGCCCATTTTAATAGTCGAAAGTGATTGGAGGGCAACTAGCACCCTCCCCACGCCCATCGTTCCCCCAAACACATACAATCGAAATTTTGATATAGCCATTTTGTTCAGCGTAGTTGATTTCCAGATAGAAAATATGTTTTTTAAGGAGGACAATCCCCCACAACCCTCAGGGCAAGGGTTTTAAGTTATGCCCTGGGGGCATATAATGTTTTTCTAGAAGGCGGTGTCGTAGAAACTTCAAAAAAGGCTCATTCGATTGGAAATTCCGAGAGCTAGTGCCCTTTGTAATAGTCGAAAGTGATTTGAGGGCAAATAACCCCCCTCTCACGCCCACCTTTTCCCCAAACACATCCAATCAAAATTTTAAGACAGCCATTTTATTAAACGTAGTTTTAAGTTCTGGAAACTAGGTATCTGAGGATTACAACTCCCCAAAAGCCCTCAGGGCAAGGGTTGTAATTTAAGGATTCTCCGAGTCCTTCTTATTATTTCTTATGGAAGGGATGCTCGTATAAACTATAGAGAGGACTCATTTGATTGAAAATAGAAAGTTCTTGTTCACTTTTTAACAGTCAAATAAAGATTGAAGGGCAAATCTCCCCTCTCCCTCCTCCACGCCCTAAATGCATCAGATAAAAATTTTGAGATAGACATTTTGTTAAAATAGTTCAAAGTTCTGATAACAAAACACTCCGGTGTCGACCCAGCCCACCCGGGCCCAGGGGTAGGCGTTGTAAGTTATGCCGTGGGGTATAACTTATTAAGGGTTTATAACTTATGGGAAGGGGTTTTGTATGGGAAGAACACATAGAAAATCTATTATGATTATCCAATTGTAAGGTTAAAATACATACTCTGTGATAGAAGCAAAATTGCTTTGGCACACAAATTCCTATTAAGGTTAATTCCAAACAGTCGTGATCCCTTTGTGTCAGCAAGTTAAATGGTCTAAACCCCCTTATTGGAGCTATTTTTTCAATCCATTCATTGTTGTCCACAAGTTATGCAAGCTGTCTATTGTTCATATATAAGGTTTTTATCAAAGAGGTAATCTTATAGACTTTTAAAAAAGCCTCATTCGATTTAAATTGAAAGTTCTAGATCCATTTTTTAAAGTCAAGAATAATCGGACAGTAAGCACCCCCCCATGCCCTAAGAACTTAAAACTTTTTGCAATCAAAAAAGAACAAAAATTAATTAAAAAACAACTTCCGAAAAATAAGCTTTTCAAAGAAAAGTAAACGCCATTTTAAACTTAAGCTCAGGAGATACAAATACCTGTTAAAATTCAAACTCAAAACGACCAGAAATTGATTTCTGGTCGTTTTGAGTTTGAATTTTAACAGGTATTTGTATCTCCTGAGCTTAAGTTTAAAATGGCCTTTACTTTTTTTTTGAAAAACTTATTTTTCGGAAAGTTTCTTTTAATTAATAACTTAAAAAGGACACTAGAACTTTTAATTTTCGTTCAAATAAGCCCTCTCGCAATACTCTAGGACGACTGGGTTGACACGATCACCCCTGGGAAATAAAACAACATATAAACACGAATCTGTGATCTTTCTTCTGGCAAAAAATACAAAATTCCACATTTTTGTAGATAGGAGCTTGAAACCTCTACAGTACGGTTCTCTGTTACGCTGAATCTGATGGTGCGATTTTCAATAAGAGTCTAAGACTTTTAGGGGGTGTTTCCCCCTTTTTTCGAAAATAAGGCAAATTGATATTCCCCCACCACTTTTCGTGTAAGGGTGTTGAGTTATGTTCGGTGTTCGGATAAGGTTCTTACACTAAGCTTGTAAATAGAAACTTAATTAAAGTCGCATCCGGTGGGAAATTCAAAGGGCGAATACCCTGTTCAATAGTCGACAGTTATTGGAGTCCCAATAGCCCCCCCCCCCACGCCCATAATTCCCCAACATCCACTCAATAATAACTTGTTGATAGCCGCTTTCTTCCACGTGGTTGTTTTCAAGGTAGAAAATATGTTAGAGGAAGGCAATCTCCAAGAGCCTCCGGAGCAAGGGTTTTAAGATATGCCCTGAGGGCATATAGGGTTTTTATAGAAGGCATTGTTGTATAAACTTAAAAAAAGGCTCATTCGATTGGAAATTCAAAGGGATAGTACCCTTTTTAATAGTCAAAAGTGATTAGAGGGCAACTAACCCCCCTCCCCCCACGCCCATCATTTCCCCAAACACATCCAATCTCAAATTTTGAGATAGCCATTTTGTTCAGCGTAGTTGATTTTCAGATAGAAAACATTTTTTTGAGGAGGACAATCCCCCACAACCCTCAGGGCAAGGGTTTTAAGATATGGCCTGGGGGCATATAAGGTTTTTATAGAAGGCGTTGTCATAGAAAATACAAAAAAGGCTCATTCTATTGGAAATTCAAAGAAATAGTGCCCTTTTCATAGTCAAAAGTGATTGAAGGGCAACTAGCCCCCCCCCCCTACGCCCATCATTCCCCCAAACACATCCAATAAAAATTTTGAGATAGCCGTTTTTGTTCAGCGTAGTTGATTTTTCAGATTGAAAATATATTTTTGAGGAGGACACTCCCCCACAACCCTCAGGGCAATGGTTTTAAGTTATGCCCTGGGGGCATATAAGGTTTTTATAGAAGGCGTTGTCGTAGAAACTTCAAAACAGGCTCATTCGATTAGAAATTAAAGGGCTAGTGCCCTCTTTAATAGTCGAAAGTCATTCGAGGGCAACTAGCCCCCCCCCACTCTCATCATTTCCCCAAAGACATCCAATGAAATTTTTGACATAGCCATTTTGTTCCGTGTAGTTGATTTCCAGATAGAAAATATGTTTTTGAAGAGGACACTCCCCCACAACCCTCAGGGCAAGAGTTTTAACTCATGCCCTGGGGCATATGAGGTTTTTATAGAAGGCGTTGTCATAGAAACTTCAAAACAGGCACATTCAATTGGAAATTCAAAATGCTAGTGCCCTTTTTAATAGTCGAAAGTGATTGGAGGGCAACTAGCACCCTCCCCACGCCCATCGTTCTCCCAAACACATCCAACCAAAATTTTGAGATAGCAATTTTTTTCAGCGTAGTTGATTTCCATATAGAAAATATGTTTTTTAAGGAGGACAATCCCCCACAACCCTCAGGGCAAGGGTTTTAAGTTATGCCCTGGGGCATATAAGGTTTTTCTAGAAGGCGGTAGTAGTAAGCTATCTAGTACTTTCACCAGTGATTGCGTAATATGCCTTACCACGGGCCAGGCATCTATAAGGCGTATATCTGAATGTGTACTTTAAACGAATTGGGGTTACCAGGGTCATTTGCCTGCCAAGAGGAACGAGTATAACTTGATTGGTGATTAGGATTTGAATATTTTTTAGGTTAAATCCGTTGTCATTCATCTTTAAGTTTATTAGTAGGTTTTTTTTTTTTTAAACATTGCAAATATGTTTTTAAACATATTACTGCAAAACCATAATGCATTAAAGTTTTGTAAATCGTTGCGTGATGTGTTTTTGATGATATAAGACTGGTTTCTTTTAATCTATTAATTAATAGAAGAACTAATGTTTTTTGAAAAGGGTAATTATTTCATTAGTTTACGAGATTTGAGAATTTTTTTTTGCGAAAAGATATTTGAGTAAAGGTATTGCGAAGGTTAAGAATGCCTCACGGGTAATTAAAGAATGAGATGCTTGCATCAACAATACAAAGAATAAGCTCAGATACTTAATAGATTTGACGTTTACAAGAGACATTGCTAGAAAGTATTCAATAGCTTAATTGAAAAGTAACGATAGAATAACATTGTGACTTGACCTAGCTTTACCTCTCTGATATGATCTCTATGATGAATAAGTAACATTTGACAAATATTGTAAATTTAAAAATAAATGGCTGAAAAGTGTTTTGAGGGGGATGTGTTGCAGGAAGGGGTGAGTTGCACAGTGGTTCAGTTAAAGGGGATACAGTTGCACGGGGGTTTCGGTTATACACGGGTTCAGTTACAAGGGGGATTCAGTTGCACGGGGGGTATCCCTTTTTTCGAAAATCGGGCTCCCTGTTTTCAAAATCCCTTTTTCTTCTGAGGCTTGGAGCATTTGGTGGTTAGATATTAAACGTAATGAAATTTATATAATTGCAATCTGCATAAAAACCCGATTCCTGTCAATTGTTATCAAAATTCCATTTTTGACTTTTGGTTACAACTATAAATAAGGCTATCGTGTCTTTCTGAACTTTCTGTGCGAGGCAGGGGTTACTATTTAGTTTAAATAATTCTAGGAGGAATTGAGTTTTATGGATGGTCTGGAAATATGGTACTTGTTAAATATTCGTGTAAACATACGACTAAGAAACGCTTCACTATAAATAAGGCTATCGTGTTTTTCCGAACTTTCAAGTGCGGTGGTAACTATTTAGTTTAAATAATTCTAGGAGGAATTGAGTTTTATGGATGATAGGGAAAAATGGTACTTGTTAAATATTCGGGTAAACATACGACTAAGAAAAGCTTCACTATAAACAAGGCTATCGTGTTTTTCCGAACTTTCTAGGGCGGTGGTAACTATTTATTTTAAATAATTCTAGGAGGAATTGAGTTTTATGGATGGTATGGAAAAATGGTACTTGTTAAATATTCGGGTAAACATACGACTAAGAAAAGCTTCACTATAAATAAGTCTATCGTGTTTTTACGAACTTTCTAGGGCGGTGGTAACTATTTAGTTTAAATAATTCTAGGAGGAATTGAGTTTTTTGGATGGTCTGGTAAAATGGTACTTGTTAAATATTCGGGTAAACATACGACTAAGAAACGCTTCACTATAAATAAGGCTATCGTGTTTTTCCGAACTTTCTAGGGCGGTGGTAACTATTTAGTTTAAATAATTCTAGGAGGAATTGAGTTTTGTGGCTGGTGTGGAAAAATGGTAGTTGTTAAATATTCGGGTAAACATACGACTAAGAAACGCTTCACTATAAATAAGGCTATCTTGTTTTTCCGAACTTTCTAGGGCGGTGGTAACTATTTAGTTTAAATAATTCTAGGAGGAATTGAGTTTTATGGATGGTATGTAAAAATGGTACTTGTTAAATATTCGGGTAAACATACGACTAAGAAACGCTTCACTATAAATAAGGCTATCGTGTTTTTCCGAACTTTCTAGGGCGGTTGTAACTATGTAGTTTAAATAATTCTAGGAGGAATTGAGTTTTATGGATGGTATGGTAAAATGGTACTTGTTAGATATTCGGGTAAACATACGACTAAGAAACGCTTCACTATAAATAAGGCTATCGTGTTTTTCTGAACTTTCTAGGGCGGTGGTAACTATTTAGTTTAAATAATTCTAGGAGGAATTGATTTTTTTGGATGGTTTGGAAAAAAGGTACTTGTTATATATTAGGGTAAACATACGACTAAGAAACGCTTCACTATAAATAAGGCTATCGTGTCTTTCCTAACTTTCTAGGTCGGTGGTAACTATTTAGTTTAAATAATTCTAGGAGGAATTGAGTTTTATGGATGATCTGGAAAAATGGTACTTGTTAAATATTCGGGTAAACATACGACTAAGAAACGCTTCACTATAAATAAGGCTATCGTGTTTTTCCAAACTTTCTAGGGGGGTGGTAACTATTTAGTTTAAATAATTCTAGGAGGAATGGATTGTTTTGGATGGTTTGGAAAAATGATAGTTGTTAAAAATTCGGGTAAACATACGACTAAGAAACGCTTCACTATAAATAAGGCTATCGTGTTTTTCCAATATTTTTAGGCAGGTGTATCTATTTAGTTTAAATAATTATTGGAGGAATTGAGTTTTATGGATGGCATAGAAAAATGGTACTTGTTAAATATTCGGGTAAACATACGACTAATAAACGCTTCACTATAAATAAGGCTATCGTGTTTTTCCGATTTTTCTAGGGCGGGGATAACTATTTAGTTTAAATAATTCTATGAGGAATTGAGTTTTATGGATGGTATAGAAAAATGGTACGTGTTGAATATTTGGGTAAACATACGACTAAGAAACGCTTCACTATAAATAAGGCTATTGTGTTTTTCTGAACTTTCTAGGGCGGCGGTAATTATTTAGTTGAAATAATTATATTAGTAATTGAGTATTTATGTCTTTGTTTAACACTATGACTTTTTATAGTTTCGGTTAATCAGTCGAGTAAGACGCGCTTATCTATAAAAAATGTAATCTTGCTTTTAATAACTGTCTAGTGTGGAGTTACCTCTTTATTTAGATTACTTATTCTAGGACTTGAATTTATATGGATGGTATAGAAAAATGGTACTTGTTAAATATTCGGGTAATTATACGACTAAGAAACGCTTCACTATTTTCTTTACTTGGTGGTCATTAAAAACGAAATTTTTGTGTTAAATAAGTAGTTTTTGTATCCTTTAAAAGAGCTTTACGGGGATTGAGAGTCTCAGTTGCCGGATTCCGTGTGATTTTTCTTCTTTTTAGTAAAGACATTCGATATCCTAAAAGTGTTTAATTCAAACTTTTTTAAAACTTCGAAATTTTTCAACTTTATTTATTTTTTTTCTTTTTGTACATAACTTAAAATGTCAAAATATGCTTACAGTTCTGACAATTGCGCTCTGTGGTTGGTCAGAGACACGATGTGACTTCCCCACCGGTGTTCTATGACCGGTTATTGACACTACCTAATCTATTGCATGCATTAAATCAGTATTTTTTACGCAGTGGAACGATAAACACATAAGTCATATCTTTAAAAAAAAAAGTGAAGATGGAGCAGATTAATAAAGTGTGTTTACATAACAAGGTTATTGTAGCATTGAATGCTGACAAAGAGAAGTATTTAAACTTTGAAACAAGTACAGGTGGTAACACTATTGGAAATGTATGCATGCATTGTCATGACAGTAAGGAATTAAATTTCTTTGGAATACCGAAAAAATTCAACTCTTATGTTGGTGGTTATGCGAGATTGAGATCTCCAGAGAAGATTGCACTCAAAGAGAATGCCAACATAAAAATAATCATTGATGATAGAGGACAACTCCTTGCTACTGTTGCAGGTAACACATTACCTACTGATACATCCAATCGTCACCTTTCGGGTATTAGCATTCAACGGAAGATCAATAAAAGAAAAGCCTGCTTTTCTACTAATATTGTAAACTATTTCTTGTCTACGAGCCGGAACTCTTACCTTTGTAAAAATAATGTGATAATAGACAGTGAAATTGCCAGAAAATTTAAAAGGGCATTGGCAGAAAATATCACGATGGAATATAAAGATGAATCGATGAAAAACAAAGCACCAGCAAACGTTACTGCCATTGATCAAGCAGTCATTGAACCAAATAATGCCAAAGACGAAAAGGATATTGAGCCTGTTGGTGAGACAGCAGTAAAAATTGTGTATGACTCAAAATGGAATAATGATTATTCTACTGATTACGAACTAAGAGAAGACAATAGCTATAATATCAAGAGAGAACATGGTGAACTATTTTATGGAGCAGATTCCAAATGTCCAAAGTTAATCATTGATATTAATAATGTATCATAATATATTTTTGTATTAATATTCTACATAGCATTATTTCATTAAAAATATATTATGCATTACGTTGTTATGTGTTCATTATTTTTAGAGTAAGCTAGCATATCAAACGTTTAGAATGTCTAATAAAACCTCGGAGATGTAAGAAAATGAATTTGTATACATCTATTGTCAGACACACGGGAACAAATTCTTTCATGAATTCGCCTCCTGGATAAATAAAAAAAGACATTTCATTCAAGAAATTATGACGAAACTGTAAGTAAGCAACAAACTCTTTCTTGAAGTTACCTCATGGATACAAAATGCAGAAATTTCATTTAAGAAATTATCAAAAATTGTAAGTAAGTAGCAAATTCTTTCAAAAATATGTTAATACGTTTAAGCAATAAATATCTTTAAGCTTAACCCATCTTTATTCTTCAGAATAGCTTTATTCATTTCATTGAATTATGAAGAAATTGTAAGTAAGTAACAATAGCTTTTTTGAATTCGCTTCCTGGACACAATACAGATATTTAATTCAAGAAATCATAATAAAATCGCAAGTAAGTAATAAAGTCTTTATTGTTTTCACCTATTGGACACACAATACTGAAATTTCATTAAAGAAATTATGAAGGAATTGTAAATAGGTAAAACACTCATGTTACTTCATGGATACACAATGAAGAAACTTCATTTAAGGAATTATCAAAATTTTTAAGTAAGTAGCAAATTCTTTCTTTAATTCGCCCCCTGGGTAAATAAAAAAGACAGTTCATTAAAAAAATTATGAAGAATTTGTAAGTAAGTAGCAAATTCTTTCTTGAATTGACCTGGTGGGTAAACAAAAAAGACATTTCGTTCAAGAAATTATGACAAAATTCCAAGTAAGTAACAAACTCTTTATTGTTTTCATGACTTAGATACACTATGTATAAATTTAATTCAATAAATTATTAAAAAATTCTCAGTAAGTAACAATTTCTTTCTTGAAGTCAGCTCTTGGATACACAATACGGAAATTTCATTTAAGAAATTATGAAAAAAAAAACAATTTCTTTCTTGAAGTCAACTCTTGGATACACAATACGGAAATTTAATTAGAGAAATTATGAAAATATTTGTAAGTAAGTAACAAACTCTTTTTGTTTTCACCTCTTGGATACACAGTACAGATACTTCATTAGAGAAATTATGAAAAAACCACAAGTAAGTAACTTTTTTTTCTCTTTATCAAAAACAATTTTCACTTAGCTACACGATGTAGAAATTTAATTCAAGAAATTAGGAAAAAATTCTCAGTAAGTAACAATTTCTTTCTTGAAGTCAACTCATGGATACACAATATGGAAATTTAATTCAAGAATTTCATTAATTAGATACACTATGTAGAAATTTGATTCAAGAAATTATGAAAAAATTCTCAGTAAGTAACAATTCTTTCTTGAACTCATCTCTTGGATACACAATACTGAAATTTCATTCAAAAAATTATGAAAATATTTGTAAGTAAGTAACAAACTCTTTATTGATTTCACCTCTTGGATATACAGTACAGATACTTCATTCAAAATATTATGAAAAAATCGCAAGTAAGAAACTTTTTTTTCTCTTTATCACAAACAATTTTCACTTGGCTAAATGATATAGAAATTTAATTAAAGAAACTATTGAAAAAATTCTCAGTAAGTAACAATTTCTTTCTTGAAGTCAACTCTTGGATACGTAATACGGTAATTTCTTTCAAGATATTATGAAAAAGTTGTAACTAAGTAGCAAATTCTTTCTTGAATTTACCTGTGGGACAAACAAAAAAGACATTTCGTTCAAGAAATTATGAAAAAATTCTAAGTAAGTAACAAACTCTTTATTGTTTTCACAAGTTAGATATACGACGTAGAAATTAAATTCAAGAAATTATGGAAAAATTCTCAGTTTAAGTAAGCAAATTCTTTCTTTAATTCACATGTTGGATAAAAAAAGAAAAAACAATTCATTCAATAAATTATTACAAAATTCTAAGTAAGTAACAGACTTTATTTTTTTCAAGAGTTAGATATACGACGTATAAATTTAATTAAAGAAATTATTAAAAATTTCAAATAATATGTAGCAAATTCTTTAATTATTAACAAGTTGGTTAAAAAAAAAAAAAAAAAAAAAGACATGTCGTAAAATAAATTAAGACAAAATTCTAAGTAAGTAACAAACTTTTTTTTGTAAATAATTTTGATATACTCGGTATAAATGAAATTAATGAAGTTATGAGAAAATTCACAGTAATTACAAATTTATTTCTTGAAGTCAACTCTCGGATAAACAATACGGAAATTTCATTCAAGAAATTATGAAAATATTTATAAGTAAGTAACAAACTCTTTTTGTTAATTTAACCTCTTTGATATACAGTACAGATACTTCATTCAAGAAATTATGAAAAAATTGCAAGTAAGTAGCTTTTTTTCTCTTTATCACAAACAATTTTCACTTAGCTACGCGATATAGAAATTTAATTCAAGAAATTATGAAAAAATTCTCAGAAAGTAACAATTTCTTTCTTGAAGTCAACTCTTGGATACACACAATAAGGAAATTTCATTCAAGAAATTATAGAAAATATTTGTAAGTAAGTAACAAGCTCTTTATTGATTTCACCTCTTGAATATACAGTACAGATACTTCATTCAATAAACGTGATTAAACATATTTTGTAACTACATACTATGTTGATGCCTGTGCTCGGCATATATCTACCCGAGTATGTAGTCAACCCAGGTTCAATAACCTTGCAAAAAATTTAGAATTATATAAACTCCACATTTTCAATCTGATGTGTTTTTTTAGTGATCGAAAAGGGGAGATCTTCAAATTTGGCATAGACTTATTTCATTTTTTTTAAGGTTCATTTATTCGAGGTTACGTGCGCGCACGTAACCTCGTCTAAATGAACCTTAAAAAAAATGAAATAAAGCTATGTCGACTTTGCATATCTCTCCCGAGTGGTCCCTAAAAAAACCAGTCTGGTTGAAAACGTGGAGTTTTCGTACTGCTCACTTTTTGCAATGTGTAGGAACCAGTGGAGAATCCCCGCTCGTTTGGAAAGGTGCCAGGAAAGGCATACAAATAGCATTTAGTTTCAAAACGTGTTTAATCACGTTTCTTGAATGAAGTATCTGTACTCTATATTCAAGAGGTGAAATCAATACAGAGCTTGTTACTTACTTACAAATATTTTTTATATTTCTTGAATGAAATTTCCTTATTGTGTGTATCCAAGAGTTGACTTCAAGAAAGAAATTGTTACTTACTGAGAATTTTTCATAATTTCTTTAATTAAATTTATATATCGCGTATCTAAGTGAAAATTGTTTTTGATAAAGATAGAAAAAAATCTACCTACTTGCAATTTTTTCCTAATTTCTTGAATGAAGTATATCTAGTGTATATCCAAGAGTTGAAATAAATAAAGAGTTTGTTACTTATTTACAAATATTTTCATAATTTATTGAATTAAATTTCCGTATTGTGTATCCAAAAGTTGACTTCAAGAAAGAAATGGTTACTTACTGAGAATTTTTTCATAATTTCATTAATTTTATTTCTACATAGTATATATAACTCGTGAAAACAATAAAGTTTGTTACTTACTTAGAATTTTTTCATAATTTCTTGAAAGAAATTTCTTTTTTGTTTTTTTTGTTTATCCAATAGTCGAAATCAAAATAGAATTCGCTATTGAGACTAATAATTTTTTCGTAATGTCTTTAAATTAATTTCTACGTCGTATATATAAATAGTGAAAACAATAAATACTTTTAAATACTAAGACTTTTTTCATAATTTAGTGAAAGAAATGTCTTTTTTGTTTATCCAACAGGTGAATTCAAGAAAGAATTTGCTACTTAGACTGAGAATTTTTTCATAATTTCTTGAATTTAATTTCTAGGTCGTATATCTAACTTGTGAAAACAATAAAGAGTTTGTTACTTACTTAGAATTTTTTCATAATTTCTTGAACGAAATGTTTTGTTTGTTTGTCCCACAGGTAAATTCAAGAAAGAGTTTGCTACTTAGTTACATCTTTTTCATAATATCTTGAAAGAAATTACCGTATTACGTATCCAAGAGTTGACTTCAAGAAAGAAATTGTTACTTACTGAGAATTTTTTCAATAATTTCTTGAATTAAATTTCTACATAATTTAGCTAAGTGAAAATTGTTTGTGATAAAGAGAAAGAAAGTTACTTACTTGTAATTTTTTCATAATTTCTTAAATGAATTACCTATACTCTATATCCAAGAGGTGAAAGTAATAAAGAGTTTGTTACTTACTTACAAATATTTTCATAATTTCTTGAATTAAATTTCCGTATTGTGTATCCAAGAGATGAGTTCAAGAAAAAAATTGTTACTTTACAGAGAAATTTTACATAATTTATTGAATCAAATTTCTACACCGTGTATCTAAATCATGAAATTCATGAATGTAATTTCCATATTGTGTATCCATGAGTTGACTTCAAGAAAGAAATTGTTACTTACTGAGAATTTTTTCCTAATTTCTTGAATTAAATTTCTACATCGTGTAGCTAAGTGAAAATTGTTTTTGATAAAGAAAAAAAAAAGTTACTTACTTGTAGTTTTTTCATAATTTATTGAATGAAGTATCTGTACTGTGTATCCAAGAGGTGAAAACAAAAAGAGTTTGTTACTTACTTACAAATATTTTCATAATTTCTCGAATGAAATATCCGTATTGTGTATCCAAGAGTTGACTTCAAGAAAGAAATTGTTTTTTTTTTCATAATTTCTTAAATTAAATTTACGTATTGTGTATCCAAGAGCTGACTTCAAGAAAGAAATTGTTACTTACTGAGAATTTCTTAATAATTTCTTGAATTAAATTTCTACATCGTGTATCTAAGTCATGAAAACAATAAAAAGTTTGTTACTTACTTGGAATTTTGTCATAATTTCTTGAACGAAATGTCTTTTTTGTTTATCCAGCAGGTGAATTCAAGAAAGAATTTGCGACTTACTTACAATTTTTTCATAATTTCTTTAATGAACTGTCCTTTTTTTTCTTTATTTACCCAGGGGGCGAATTCAAGAAAGAATTTGCTACTTACTTAAAATTTTTGATAATTCCTTAAATGAAATTTCTGCATTGTGTATCCATGAGGTAACATGAGTTTGTTACCTATTTACAATTACTTCATAATTTCTTGAATGAAATTTCAGTATTGTGTGTCCAATAGGTGAAAACAATAAAGACTTTATTACTTACTTGCGATTTTATTATGATTTCTTGAATTAAATATCTATATTGTGTCCAGGAAGCGAATTCAAGAAAGCTATTGTTACTTACTTACAATTTCTTCATAATTTAATGAAATGAATAAAACTATTCTGAAGAATAAAGACGGGTTAAGCTTAAAGATATGTATTGCTTAAACGTATTAACATATTTTTGAAAGAATTTGTTACTTACTTACAATTTTTGATAATTCCTTAAATGAAATTTCTGCATTGTGTATCCATGAGGTAACTTCAAGAAAGAGTTTGTTGCTTACTTAGAGTTTCGTCATAATTTCTTGAATGAAATGTTTTTTTTATTTATCCAGGAGTCGAATTCAAGAAAGAATTTGTTCCCGTGTGTCTGACAATAGATGTATACATATTAATTTGCTTATATCTCCGAGGTTTTATTAGACATGCTAAACGTTTGATATGCTAGGCTACTCTAAAAATAATGAACACTTAACAACGTAATGTATAATATATTTTAATGAAATAATACTATCTAGAATATTAATACAAAAATATATTATGATACATTATTAATATCAATGATTAACTTTGGACATTTTGAATCTGCTCCATAAAATAGTTCACCGTGTTCTCTCTTGATATTATAGCTATTGTCTTCTCTTAGTTCGTAATCAGTAGAATAATCATTATTCCATTTTGAGTCATACACAATTTCTACTGGTGTCTCATCAACAGGCTCAATATGCTTTTCGTCTTTGGTATTATTTGGTTCAATGACTGTTTGATCAATGGCAGTAACGTTTGCTGGTGCTTTGTTTTTCATCGATTCATCTTTATATTTCATCGTGATATTTTCTGACAATGCCCTTTTTATTTTTCTGGCAATTTCACTGTCTATTATCACATTAATTTTACACAGGTAACAGTTTCGGCACGTAGACAAGATATGGTTTACAATATTAGTAGAAGAGCATGCCTTTCTTTTATCGATCTTCCGTTGAATGCTAATACCCGAAAGGTGACGATTGGATGTACCAGTAGGTAATGTGCTACCTGCAACAGTACCACGGATTTGTCCTCTATCATCAATTATTATTTTATGCTGGCATTCTCTTTGAATGCAATCATCTCTGCAGAGCTCAATTTCGCATAACCAACATAAGAGTTGAATTTTTTTGGTATTCCCATGAACTTTAATTCCTTACTGTCATGACAATGCAGGCATACATTTCCAATAGTGTTACCACCTGTACTTGTTTCAAAGTTTAAATACTTCTCTTTGTCAGCATTCAATGCTACAATAACCTTGTTATGTAAACACACTTTATTAATCTGCTCCATCTTCACTTTTTTTTTTTATAGATATGACTTATGTGTTTATCATTCCACTGCGTACAAAATACTGATTTAATACATGTAATAGATTAGGTAGTGTGAATACCCGGTCATAGAATACCAGTGGGAAAGTCACAACGTTTCTCTGACCAATCAAAGAGCGTAATTGTTAGAACTGTAAGCATATTTTGACATTTTAAGTTATTTACAAAAAGAAAAAATAAATAAAGTTGAAAAATTTCGAAGTTTTAAAAAAATTTGAATTAAACACTTTTAGGATATCGAATGTCTTTACTGAAAAGAAGAAAAATCACACGAAATCCAGCAACTGAGACTCTCAATCCCCGTAAAGCTCTTTTAAAGGATACAAAAACTACTTATTTAACACAAAAATTTTGTTTTTAATGACCACCAAGCATAGAAAATAGTGAAGCGTTTCTTAGTCGCATTTTTTACTCGAATATTTAACAAGTACCATTTTTCTATACCACCCAAAAAACTCAATTCCTCCTAAAATTTTTAAAATAAATAGTTAACCCCGCCCTAGAAAGTTCGGGAAAACACAATAGCCTTATTTATAGTGAAGCGTTTCTTAGTCGTATGTTTACCCGAATATTTAACATGTGCCATTTTCCCATATCATCCATAAAACTCAATTCCTCCTAGAATTATTTAAACTAAATAGTTAGAAAATCGCCCCGCCTAGAAAAAATCGGAAAAACACGATAGCCTTATTTATAGTAAAGCGTTTCTTAGTCGTATGTTTATCCAAATATTTAACAAGTACCATCTTTCCACACCATCAAAAAAACTCAATTCCTCCTAGAATTATTTAAACTAAATAGTTACCACCGCCCTAGAAAGTTAGGAAAGACACCATAGCCTTATTTATAGTGAAGCGTTTCTTAGTCGTATGTTTACCCTAATATTTAACAAGTACCATTTTTCCAAACCATCCATAAAACTCAATTCCTCCTAGAATTATTTAAAATAAATAGTTACCACCGCCCTAGAAATTTCGGAAAGACACGATAGCCTTATTTATAGTGAAGCGTTTCTTAGTCGTATGTTTACCAGAATATTTAACAAGTACCATTTTTCCACACCATCCAAAAAACTCAATTCCTTCTAAAATTATTTGAACTAAATAGTTACCACCGCCCTAGAAAGTTCGGAAAAACACGATAGCCTTATTTATAGTGAAGCGTTTCTTAGTCGTATGTTTACCCGAATATTTAACAAGTACCATTTTTCCATACCAACCATAAAAATCACTTCATACTAGAATTATATAAACTAATTAGTTTACCTCTCCCTAGAATTTTGTGAAATACAATATAGCCTTATTTATATTGAAGCGTTTCTTAGTCTTATGTTTACAAGAATATTTAACAAGTACCATTTTTCCAGACCATCCATAAAACTCAATTCCTACTAGAATTATTTAAACTAAATAGTTACCACTGCCCTAGAAAGTTCGGAAAAACATGATAGCCTTATTTATAGTGAAGCGTTTCTTAGTCTTATGTTTACCCAAATATTTAACAAGTACCATTTTACCAAACCATCCATAAAACTCAATTCCTCCTAGAATTATTTAAACTAAATAGTTACCACCACCCTAGAAAGTACGGAAAAACACGATAGTCTTATTTATAGTGAAGCATTTCTTAGTCGTATGTTTACCCGAATATTTAACAACTACCATTTTTCCATAACATCCATAAAACTCTATTCCTTCTAGAATTATTTAAACTAAATACTTACCACCGCCCTTTAAAGTTCGGAAAAACACGATAGCCTTATGTATAGTGAAGCGTTTCTTAGTCGTATGTTTACCCGAATATCTAACCAGGACCATTTGTCACCACACTTACCACACCACACGACCTCCTATAATTATTTTAAATAACTAGTTACCCCCACCCTAAACGTTTCGGAAAAAAATGTAATCCCTATCTATAGCGAAGCGGTTCTTAGTCTTATGTTTATCCAAATATTTAACAACTTCAATTTTTAACTACAATCTATAAAACTCAATTAATCCTATAATTATTTAAACTAAATAGTTATCACCGCCCTAGAAAGTTCGGAAAAACACGATAGCCTTATTTATAGTGAAGCGTTTCTTAGTCGTATGTTTACCCGAATATTTAACAAGTACCATTTTACCATACCATCCATAAAACTCAATTTCTCCTAGAATTATTTAAACTAAATAGTAACCCCTGCCTCGCACAGAAAGTTCAGAAAGACACGATAGCCTTATTTATAGTTGTAACCAAAAGTCAAAAATGGAATTTTGATAACAATTGACAGAAATTGGGTTTCTATGCAGATTGCAACTATATAAATTTCATTACGTTTAATATCTAGCCACCAAATGCTCCAAGCCTCAGAAGAAAAAGGGATTTTGAAAACAGGGAGCCCGATTTTCGAAAAAAGGGATACCCCCCGTGCAACTGAATCCCCCTTGTAACTGAACCCGTGTATAACCGAAACCCCCAGTGCAACTGTATCCCCATTAACTGACCTATTGTGTACCTCACCCCTCCATGTAACTCATCCACCTAAACCCACTTCAGACATTTATTTTTAAATTTAAAATATTTTTCAACCGTTACTTATGTATCATGAAGATCTCATCAGCGAGGTAAAGCTAGGTCAAGTCACAATGTCATTTTATCGTTACTTTTCAATTAAGCTATTGAATACTTTCTAGCAATGTCTCTTGTAAACGTCAAATCTATTAAGTATCTGAGCTTATTCTTTGTATTGTTGATGCAAGCATCTCATTCTTTAATTACCCGTGAGGCATTCTTAACCTTCGCAATACATTTACGCAAATATCTTTTCGTAAAAAAAAATTCGCAAATCTCGTAAACTAAATAAGTAATTACCCTTTTCAAAAAACATTAGTCCTTATATTAATGAATCCATTAAACGAAACCAGTCTGATAGCATCACACAAACATCACGCTCCTATTTCAAAAAATTTAATGAATTAATGGTTTTTATTAATATGTTTAAAAATCTATTAGCCAAGTTTAAAAAAAAAAAAAACCTACTAATCAACTTACAGATGAATGACCACGGATTAAAACATAAAAATATTCAAATCCTAATAACCAATCAAGTTATACTCGTTCCTCTTGGCAGGCAGTTGACCCTGGTAACCCCAATTCGTTTAAAGTACACATTCAGATATACGCCTTATAGATGCCTGGCCCGTGGTAAGGCATATTACGCAATCACTGGTGAAAGTACTAGATAGCTTACTACTGGCGGTGTCGTAGAAACTTCAAAAAAGGCTCATTCGATTGGTAATTCCGAGGGCTAGTGCCCTTTGTAATAGTCGAAAGTGATTTGAGGGCATTAAGACAGCCATTTTATTAAACGTAGTTTTAAGTTCTGGAAATTAGGTATCTGAGGATTACAACTCCCCCAAAGCCCTCAAGGCAAGGGTTGTAATTTAAGGAGTCTCCGAATCCTTCATATTATTTCTTATGGAAGGGATGCTCGTATAAACTTTAGAGAGGGCTTATTTGATTGAAAATTGAAGTTCTTGTTCACTTTTTAAGAGTCAAATAAAGATTGAAGGACAAATCTCCCCTCTGCCTCCTCCAAGCCTTAAATGCATCAGATAAAATTTTGAGATAGACATTTTGTTAAAATAGTTCAAAGTTCTGATAACAAAAAACTCCGGTGTCGACACAGCCCACCAGGGCCCAGGGGTAGGCGTTGTAAGTTATGCCGTGGGGTATAACTTATTAAGGGTTTATAGCTTATGGGAAGGGGTTTTGTATGGGAAGAACACATAGAAAATCTATTATAATTATCCAATTGTAAGGTTAAAATACATACTCTGTGATAGAAGCAAAATTGCATTGGCACACGAATTCCTATTAAGCTCTCTTAAGCTTAAGCTCTCCTGAGCTTAAGTTTAAAATGGCCTTTACTTTTCTTTGAAAAACTTATTTTTCGGAAAGTTTCTTTTAATTAATCACTTAAAAAGGACACTAGAACTTTTAATTTTCGTTCAAATAAGCCCTCTCGCAATACTCTAGGACGACTGGGTTGACACGATCACCCCTGGGAAATAAAACAACATATAAACACGAATCTGTGATCTTTCTTCTGGCAAAAAATACAAAATTCCACATTTTTGTAGATAGGAGCTTGAAACCTCTACAGTACGGTTCTCTGTTACGCTGAATCTGATGGTGCGATTTTCAATAAGAGTCTAAGACTTTTAGGGGGTGTTTCCCCCTTTTTTCGAAAATAAGGCAAATTGGTACTTATACATTATATATTACACAGCGCTATACACGAAAGAAGTCAAGTTTGATTAATGCTAATGAAATAAAATAAAATAGGATGAAAATATAACAATTTAGAAGCAAATTTGGGCTATATATTTGCATATTAAGGGGGGGGGTAAAGCATAGTATATATTAAATACGTAACCTAACCTAACCTAGGTAAATCCCCCCTTAACCCCAAAAAACAACAGTTTAAATATTGTAAACGCGATAAGAAATCACGCTTTGCAATCCATTATTTCTTGCAAATACCCGTTTGACGGGTTTCCATTTGTATTTCCTTGTACATTCTACAGCGCTGTGTTATATATAATGCACCGGTACCCATACATTAAATACGCAACCTAAACTAGGTCCCTCCCCCCCCCTAAACCCCAAAAAACAACAGTTTAAATATTGTAAACGTAATAAGCAATCACGCTTTGCAATCCATTGATGTCTTGCAAATACCCGTTTGACAGGTTTTGATTTCTATTTCCTTGTACAGTCTATAGTGCTGTTATATATAATGCATAAGTACCGGCATGTTTTCTCAGGCTCGTAACTTTTGATGAGTAAGACTAAACTTTATAACATTGATATATTCGAAATCAGCATAAAAATCCGGTTCTTTTTATGTATCTATTGGTATCAAAATTTATCCGTTTTTTAGAGTTTTGGTTCTATTGAGCCGGGTCACTCCTTACTTACAGTTCGTTGCCACGAACTGTTTGGTTTGTTTTCGTTTTTATCTTTTTTGAATACAAACCTTGCAAAAAGGCGCTTGGTTGACTTAGGTGATGAAACTAATGTAGTCAATATGATTTTTTGTTAAGGTAGGACTCCGTTGATTTTGAATTGAAGTTATCAAGTATTTTACAATAGGTTGTATAGGTTGCATCAAGACGCTGGTTAACTGTAGGACAGAGAAAAGTCAAGACAGATAGTCCAAGTAATTGAGAGGCAAATGTTTAAATGGCTGGGGCACGGGTAAATGGCAGGAGTATGCCTGACTCTCTTATTGGACACATACTTGTTAGGTTAGTTTTTTGAAAGGCATGCCTTCCTAGAGTCTTAGGCATGCTGATCAAGAATTCAAAAAGAGGCAAACAAGGCAAACCCATCTATGGTCTTAAGCAGGTTGACCAAGAATTTAAAATTGACATAGGACCGTAAATTTGCTTGAAATAACAGGCAAACAATCGTTTAAAACCATCTTTATCTTTCAAATAGTACCTATTCGTTGCCTAAGCTTAGCCCCACATTCTGAAAAAAAGTTTGAATTTTTCACAAATTTTTGAAATTTTTGGGTCACTTGCCCGAGACTCTGGGCGGGTGGGCGCCCCCAAATATTGTCCCAAACTCCTCTCTCAATTTAGCACTTGTTCGTTAGCACCGAGTCCGTTGATTTTGAATTGAAGTTATCAAGTATTTTACAATAGGTTGTATAGGTTGCATCAAGACGTTGGGTAACTGTAGGAAAGAGAAAAGTCAAGACAGATAGTCCAAGTAGGCCCTATAGGTTTTATTTCTTACCTCCCTTAAACTCTTCCGCAATAAACAATATATTATGTGCAACTTTGTCAGATCACTATAGGGTATGAGGGGTATATTGTCACTGGTATCTTTGAAAATTTGCACATAAAATTCAATTATGTCCATGAAAACGATAATAGTAAATAGAATTTTTTCACTTGGCAGTTTTTTTTTCAAAATAGTTTTTTTTTTAGTTTTCCCTTACGAAAAGGACGGGGAGTGAAAATACAAAAGAGAGATTGAAAACCTCTGGGTTGAGGTTTTCGACCATGGAGACTATAATGGTAAACCACCATTATTCTACCTCCTATCCGTTTTCACTCCAGAAATAGAACTAAAAGATGCAGTTTGTGGTGCCAAATGTCACTTCTCGATGACGTTATTGAGGCGTATTTATAAGAGGCTCGTAGAGGGAGACAGTAACTCTTGAGTAAACTATTCAATGTCTCTGCAATCTTGCAGTAACTTGCTAGCCCTAGCAAAAAAAAGAATTAGAAATAAATAATGAGATGCATGCTCACAATTCCAAAATGCGATTTTCTTGATTTTTTCAAGATAGGGAGGTAAAAACTCCAGGTGAGGGTTTTGGACCATAATAAATCGATTGGCTATTATGTAATTTGAATTCCCTGACATCTTTGACCCTCACTAGGTAACAATTCAATGTTTAGTGGCACAAAATACCAGAAAACGTCGCTTTGCTGAGGCGTTCAAGAAAAGGGGCTCAAAAATATTTGTATGGGGTTTAGATCATGAAAAAACGATTGGTTATCTTAGAACTCCTACTCTCTGGCATTTTCACCCACTTTGGGCAAAAATTGTTAATTTGTGCCACAAGATGTTAAACATGGCTAGTTTCTCTGGCAAGGTGTCTTTTGTTGCTTAAAAAGACCATCATATGCTGATGATTGATCAATTTTGTCAATCACTGCAACATTCATGACATTATTAGCTGACGATCTATGAATACAAACTGAACTCACTGCGGCATTTACTTCATGCTGTAAGGCTTGATCCCGCGTACTATAGAGCCGTTTTCCAGATAAGGGGCTTCAAAACGTTCTTGCTAAGGTTTAGACGTTGACAAATAAATGGCTATCTTAGAATTTGAATTCCTTGGCATTTTTTGCCCTCTTTGGGAAAAATTAAATGTTTTGCGGCACAAAATTTCAAAAAAGCCAGTTTGCTGAGGTGTCCAGGATGAAGAGTTCAAAATTATTTATATGGGGGTTTATACCATGAAAAATTGATGTTTTGTGGCAAAAAATGGCAAAAAAACCACTCTGTTACTGTATGATCTCTTGTTACTTAAAAAGGGGACTAGATGACGAATTAGATTATGCTATTAGTTGAATTAGATTATGCTGATGACTTAAGCATCCTAGACGAGAATTTTAGCAAATGAATGAATATTTAGAGGTTTTGCGAGTTCAAGGTGCAAGAAGGGGTTTGAAAATTATTGTTAAGAAGACTAACAGATCAGATCAGACCGAGAACAGATCAGTTAAGTCGCCAAGACTAGGATTAAGTGAAGGTGAAGAGGTGATGTTGGGTAACGAGAAGATCGATCAAGCGGATAGCTTCACTTACCTCGGTAGTATTATTAAAGACAGTGGATGCAGTGAAGATGTTAAAAGTAGAATAGTCCAGGGTGTTTTATCGCAGTTGAAATTAAAGTTTGGAAGAATAGGAAGATAAGTCTGCGAACCAGGATTTGGATATTGGAATCTACATTGGTCAAGTACGGTTTTGAAGCATGGGCACTCAGAAAAACGGAGGAAGATTCGTTAGATGTCTTCCAGAGAAATTGCCTACGGATTGTTTTGGGTACCCGGCTGACTGACCGCATGTCAGACAGTAGGCTGTACGAAAAATGGGGTTCAGTCCCGTTTTCTAGGGCAATAATGAGAGAAAGGTTGATATGGTTAAAGCAAGTTCTGCGGATGAGGGATGACAGATTGCCAAAGATCATCCTTGTCGGCCAACCGTTTAGGGCCAAAGAAAAAGAGGTCGTCCCCAAATGGACTAGGAAATGGCGTGAGAAGGGATTTAAGGGAAATGGGAAATTCTTGGGAGTTTGTAAAGAGGGAGGCTTTGAATGGATCGGGATTGAGGAGAAATGTGAGTAGCTTTGTTGGTCTCAGGTGGCTTGAGGCTGCTGTGCCTCCATTGGAATAATATTGAGGCTTTGATATTAATTGGAATAATAGTTTCCCATTCTGGATCAGCTTCAAATGAATTTTTTTCTCGCTGGAGAGAGAAAGAGAGAGAGAGAGAGAGAGATAGAGAGAGAGAGAGAGAGAGAGAGAGAGAGAGAGAGAAAGAAATTTATTAAAATAATAAAAAACATAAACAGAACATGAACGGTTAAAAAAAGCATGACAAATACCATACATTTCAATCCACCACTCTGTCCCTAGACACCTCGATGACGTCTGTGTTAGGCTTAGGCTCAATGTATTTTGAAACTTTCGTTTACAATGAGCCGTCTTTCGCACTTTACTAGTATCGTTGTAACCATGGCACACATTTTTTTCTGTCACCGTATAATGGTTATTCACGAAATCCACTCTAGATGTTGCTGGTGTTACATATGGTTTATTTTATTTGGTTTTTCTACATTGTAGTTCGCTCCTCAGATCACAAAATTACAATAAATATTACACAATCCCGTTAAATCGTTATTATTCTGTAATTGTCAATAAACAGCGCCAACAACTTATCAAACAGTTCGTGGTAACGAACTGTAAGTAAGGAGCGACCCGGCTCAATGGTAACCGAAAATCTAAAAAACGGAAGTTTGATACCAGTAGATGCACCAAAAGAATCAGATTTTAATTCTGATTTGAAATATCTAAGTTTCATCAAGCTTAGTCTTGTATATAAAAATTTACGTACCTGAGAATATTTGGCTGATTTCTGAAACAAGGGGGAAAGACCCCCTAAAAGTTATAAAAGCCCAACGAAATTCACACTATCAGATTCAACATGTCCGAGAATTCATCTGCAGGTGTTTCAAGCACCTATCAGCAAAAATGTAAACATTTGCGATTTTTGCCAGAAGAAAGATCACGGATGCGTGTTTATTTGTTTTTTTTCCAGGGGTAATCGTATTGACCCAGTGGTCCTGGAATATCGTGGGAGGGCTCATTGGAACGGGAATTAAAAGTTCTAGTGCCATTTTTAAGTGACTGAAAAAATGGAGGGCAACTAGGCCCCCTCCCGCGTTCATTTTTTCTCAAAGTCACCCGATCAAAATTTTGAGATAGCCATTTTGTTCAGCATGGTCGAAAATATTTTAACTATGTCTTTTAGGATGACTTAATCCCTCGAAGCCCCCAGGGGAAGGGCTGAAAATTTGAACTTTACCCAATGTTAGCATATAGTATTGGTTATTGGGAAGTATACAGAAGTTTTCAGGGGGAATAATTTCTGGTCGTGAGGGGGGGGGGGGGGCGGGGGTTATATGGGAGGATTTTTTCATGAAGGAAGTTTTCATGGGGGAAGAGACATTGCTATGAAGGGGGTGCCGGATTTCCCATCATTATTTAGAAAAAAAAATCAGAAATTAAATATAAAAAAAAGAAGTTTTTCAACTGAAAGTAAGGAGCAACATCAAAACTTAAAACGAACAAAAAATATTAGCTATATGATTGGGTTTACCTTCTAGTCAATACCTCGCTCTTTAAGCCAAAGATTTTTTATTACTTTCATAAGAGCTATTTATTCTAATTAATGGCCTTTGTGATTAAGGGGTCATTTTTAAAGAATTGGAACAAAATTCGAACTTTAGCTTAAAGAGAAAGGTATTGACTACGGTTACGTAAGTTAATTTGTAAATTACGTCAGAACCAAATTTAGAGACAGCCATTTAGCAAAAGAAAAGTAAAATATTTGTGCAAATTTTGTTTACTTATTCAATGACGGTGAGCCAAAATAAAAGCTGCATTAACTAAAAAACGATCAGAAATTAAATTAAAAAAAACAAGTTTTTTAAACTGAAAGTAAGGAGCACAGTTTATATAATTAGTATCATTGACTTTGTATCATTTTCTTTTTTGAGCTTGGAAACTGCTCCGTGCCCTCCATTTCTACCCTCTCCCCCATCCCTAATTTTCCACCTGTTGAGTTCTGAGGCAGCTCGTCAGACAACCTTTTGACTTTTTTAGGTAAGGGGGAGTTTTGTTCGTCACGGGGTCTTTTCTTTTTTGGCGTTGTCAAGACGGATTTTTCACGGATATCTTCATTTCAAACGCAAGAGCGTTTCTCTTGCCGTTACGAAAAAACCTCTTTCTTCCCTGTCTAGCAAGGCCATCACTGATTTCGTGAGCTCTACCCAGTCCTGAAGAATGGCGTGCTCGGTTTGGTCCTTCGGGGAGACTTCTGGATTTAAATTACGAGTTGCGACGAAGGAACAGCTAGAAAGCGTCGGCAAACAACTATTTTGCTTAGAAGAATCAGTTAGGACTATCTCTGAAGAATGGGACACATTTTCTTCTTCGTTAAAGGTTTCTAAGACAGGGACGAAGGTGAAATTAACTTTATTCAGCTTGTGACTTTTCGGAATTACAACCATATCGTCACTTAAGGTTGCTTTGACACCTTCTTTTATTGTCTTAGACTCCTTCCTCATAACACAGTCACTTGCAGAAAACAGTCTCTGGCCTTCAATAGTCTCTGGATTATTGGGTAAGAGCAACGATGGCATAGCATTGAATTTAACTTTCCGACATCTGCTCTGAAGACCCTCTTCCTTACAAACAAGGTCTGGTGGGCCAAAATGGCGGTTGCACACATTGGCATACTTCTTTGTATAAGTAGTAAAATCGAGTTTTCTCAAAATATCCTCCCGGCCACACACTGTTAGCCATTCTGTTGCCCTGGAAAATCAAACGTAAAATTTAGCGGCTGAAATCTTTGAAATGTATAGCTAAAAATGTATTATTTCTTATAGTTCCCCGTCAGAAAAAAGTTTTAGTAATATTTTGGAAATTATACCATAAAATCTCCAAGATTATTCTAACTCAGCAGTAAGAAATGCATATTATTTAATTTCTGGCTAAAAGACTAGAAGAAAATTCTATAATAAGAGCAATTTTAGCACAAAGCCACGTAAAATTTTAAATTTATATCTAAAATGTATGATGTTTTTCAATTTTCTGGAAACACCCTAAGAATTTTACGAAAAGCACTTCTTAACAGACGTTTGGCATTTTCTTGGATAGGGCTATTGTGGCAACTTTTACCACAACAACCAATAATTAGAACTCAAGTCCTAAAATTGTTCACAATCAGGAACCCTTATCGCTATCTGAATTCAGAAAGTGCAAAGATTTTCAAACAGAGGTGTTTATTGTTTAAAGTTCAGGAAAGGTCTGCCCATTTCATATGAAAACATTGATTGAAAACAAAACTAGTTTTATCTAGGCTCTCCGCCAAAACAGGTAACTAGATTTTTCAAATATCATAAGAACTACAATCTGAGAAAATAAATATCACGACGTGAAAAAAAAAAAATGATAAACTATCCAGTTGCGGATCCAGAGGGGGGGCGAGGGTTACCCCCGTAAAGTAGTATAAAGTAGTGTAATTTACCTAATTAACGAAAGTTTGAATTAATTAAACTTGCTCCTAACTTATGTTTTTCGTATAAACCTATTTTGCGCCCCCCCCCCCCTAAAAAAAATCCTGGATCCGCCCCAGAAACCATCACACCTACTCCACCAGTTATTAGAAGAAGAAAAAATTCCTTATTTTCACAAATTTCATCATCCCCCCGCCCCCTTTTTTATAAAATCCTACACAGGCCGATCAGTTGAGTCCACGTAAATAATGTATTAAGTCATAATTTGTATATAAATTAATTAATACCTGTGAGATGGGACGCTTGCAAACCACTTGGCTGGCTCACCAAGTTTTTTTCTGCTTTCGCAATTATGAATAATGCACTTGATAACCATTTCTCAGTGATTGACGATAACAGACTACTCCGCTAAGGCAGAAACAAGTGGGAGGAGCTTTTTGTTCGCACCGAGACCGAAGACCAGAAATTATCTGCGATAAGCTTACTGTCTATAAACTGTGGTAACGAGCGACATTAAAACGAACAGAAATTATTCCGTATATGAAAGGGGCTGTCCCCTCCTCAACGCCTCGCTCTTTACGCTAATGTTTGACTCTGTCTCACAACTTTATTTTTTAAAACAATAAAAAACTTTAGCGTAAAGAGCGAGGCGCTGAGGAGGGGACAGCCCCTTTCATATACGGAATAATTTCTGTTCGTTTTAAGTTTTAATGTTGCTCCTTACTTTCAGTTTAAAAGCTTGTTTTTTTATTTAATCAAACAGTTCGTGGTAACGAACTGTAAGTAAGGAGCTACCCGGCTCAATGGTAACCGAAACTCTAGAAAACGGGTTTTTGATACCAATAGATATATCAAAAGAATCAGATTTCAATGCTGATTTCAAATATATAACTTTCATCAAGTTTAGAGCTACCCATCAAAAGTTACGCGCCTGAGAAAATTTGGCTGATTTTCAAAAAAAGGGGGAAAGACCCCTAAAAGTTATAGAACCTTAATGAAAATCACACCATCACATTCAGCGTATCAGAGAACCCTACTGTAGAGGTCTCAAGCTCCTATCTACAAAAATGTGGATTTTTACATTTTTTGCCAGAAGAAAGATCACGGATGCGTGTTTATTTGTTTGTCTGGTTGTTTTTTTGTTGTTTTTTTTCACCCAGGGGTGATCGTATCGAGCAAGTGATCCTAGAATATCGTGGGAGGGCTCATTGGAACGGACATTAAAGGTTCTAGTGTCATTTTTAAGTGACCAAAAAAATGGAGGGCAACTAGGCCCCCTCCCACGCTCATTTTTTTACTAAAGTCACCCGATCAAAATTTTGAGATAGCCATTTTGTTCAGAATGGTCGAAAATATGATAAAAATGTCTTTTAGGATGACTTGATCCCCCAAAGTCCCCAGGGGGAGGCCTTAAATTTATGAACTTTAATCAATTTTAACATATAGTTTTGGTTATTGGTAAGTATACAGACTTTTACAGTGGTGATGTTTTCTGGGAGAGGGTGGAATGAGCGGGTCGGGGGCCATATGGAAGGATTTTTCCATGAAGGAAGTTTTCATGGGGTAAGGGACATTGCTTTGAAGGGGGCGCCGGATTTCCCAGCATTATTAAAGAAAAAGATCAGGAATTAAATAAAAAAAAACAAGTTTTTCAACTGATCAACTGATTGTGATTAAGAGGTCATTTTTAAAGAACTGGAAAAAAAATTCGAACTATAGTTTAAAGAGCAGGGTATTGACTAGGGGGCGAACCCCCTAATATACGTGTTAAAAATTTATGAATATAGAAGTTCGTTACGTAAGTTAATTCTAAGTTACGTATATTTATTACTAATAAAAACGTTCGTAAATAAAATTAAACAAGTTTCGAGAAAGCCATTTAACCAAATATAATATGCAAATTTTGTTTTAATTATTCATGTACGGTGAGCCAAAATCAAAACCTGCATTAATTCAAAAACGTTCAAAAATTAAATAAAAAAAACAAGTTTTTTAACTGAAAGTAAGGAACGACTTTAAAACTTAAAACGAACAGAAATTATTCCTATATATGATGGGGGCTGTCCCCTCCTAAACGCCTCGCTCTTTACGCTAAATTTTGACTTTCTAACAACTATATTTTTTTAAACAAAAAAAAAACTTTAGCGTAAAGAGCGAGGCGTTTAGGAGGGGACAGCCCCCTTCATATAAGTAAAAATTTCTGTTAGTTTTAAGTTTTAACGTCGTTCCTTACTTTCAGTTAAAAAAACTTGTTTTTTTTATTTAATTCTTTTGTAAAGGCGAAAGGAAATTAAATAGCAAAAAGAAATGTCTGCAAAAAGAAAAATAAACTTTGTGTTCTTTGTATTAAAAACTGCCACAACTGTTTTTAATTGCTCTAAATACAGTTTAACACCCATTCAGAGATTTTCCCAACGTTATTCTGATCGATTTTCTATCATCTAGTTTGCACACCCCCGTAGAGAAATATGTTGTCTGAATTAATTTATAGTGACTGTACAGAGAAAAGAGAGATAGCTTTTCTATGGTTCTGTGATAAAAAAAAAGTGTCCTTTAATTTCGTTGGTATACGTCTGTGGTTCATGTTCATCAGCCAATCGCATTGTTCTTTTGCGCAAGTCAGAAAGGGAAGCTAAATAATCCCGACTTTTAAAAATTAATTGGCCTTCTTGTATTCCCGAGGGAAATTTTAAGCCAGTAAACAGAACGAACTGTTTTTCAGTCGCAAGATTTTTTAAAGACTTCCCCTCTGTTTCTCTATGGTTAGTGTAACTCCACGTTTGATATCGCATAGTTTTGGTATTCCTGATAAAATTTAACAAACGGCGGTACTGATGCATTATGCGGGCCCACCCCTATAAATTGTATCAAGGAAACCAGTCACGAAACCCGTCAAACGGGCTATTTGCAAGAGACCGCTATAGATAAATGATTACAAAGCGTTGTTTTTCAATGAGTTACAATATTTAAACGATTGTTTTTTGGGGTTTAGGGGGGGGGGGGAAGGTACCTAGGTTAGGTTTGTGCAAAAGTAAATGAATCTATATCACTTTACTATTATATTAAGCCTATACATTTAAAGGTACTGGGGCATTATGTATAACACAGCGTTATAGACTGTACAAAGAAATACAAATGGGAACCCGTCAAACGGGTATTTGCAAGAGATAATGGTTTGCAAAGCGTGCTTTCTTATCGCGTTTACAACATTTAAACTGTTGTTTTCTCGGGTTTGGGGGGGGGATGTACCTAGGTTAGGTTACGTATTTAATATATGCTATGCTTTACCCCCCCCCCCCTAATTTTCAAATATCTAGGCCAAATTTGTTTATAAACTATTATATTTTAATCCTATTTTATTTTATTAGCATTAATCGGACTTGACTTCTTTCGTGTGTTATGTATAATGCACCAGTAGCCTACCCAATTAAACTATGGGGGAAAAGAAGGTTGGACTTTAGTGTAAAGAGGGGGGGGGGTGGCAAACCTCCTTACATTCTCTCTAATTTCTGTTTGTTTTGAGGTTTAAATTTAGTCTTTGATTTCATTTGGTAAAGTTTGGTTTTCATTTTTTTTAAATATCTTATTGAGGGTACTTAATCAAGTTTGCCTCCATAATTAAATTTTTTGTATATTTAATTCTTTCGCATCGGAACAACAATTTTAGCTGTTAATTCACTCAATGTTTTGACATAATGAGACTCCAGGGCAAATAGGCAAAGAAGGGGCCGTGTTACGTCCCAACCCTTCCAGCTAATAGCAAAGTGACTAGAATTTGCAGTTTATGATCAAAAGAGCCCTCTTCCTTTGTTCTATCTGTCAATCATATAGAACAATATCTGATTTTAATACTCAGTTCAAAATGTTGCTGCATGGTCAAGTTTCTTCAGTTTATCAACTATACCCTTAGGCCTAGAATATGGTATTTGCATAACTTGTTCATTTGGGTAAAAAAGGAAAGGTCCTTGGAATCTTAGTCTTTTCGAACAAAGTTTTCTGTGTGATCCAAATTTCAACAAGGTAAAAAAAAATTATCACCTTTCTACTGCAATTCACTGATGTGTTTTTTTTTTCATTCGAAAATAGTCATTTGCATAAGTTGGCGTGATTTTCCCGAAATTTCATATGATCTGCCTAAATACTTTGATACTCTGGATAAAATATCATTATGATGCTCAGCAGTATACTGTAGCCTATAACAAACTCACCTTTCTTCGAGGATTTATTTATGGATCCTTCTATATAAATGAACAACTCTCGGACCCTTGCCCCATGGCTGCATGGGGTTGTGCTTCTTCCGGAACTTTTAATTTCAGCATTTCTGATTAAAATCGCTTCTTTGAACTCACGACGTAATGCACTACAGTGTATGTGTATTTTAATTTAATATCTTAGTTGGTACTTTGATTAGGTTAGGTTAGAAACCATTTAATATAATACGTTCTGGGGGGCCTGATTTCCATAATTCTCTGGGATAGACAATATTTCCAAGTGAGGTTTTTTAATATATATTGAAAATGCAAATTACTTTTGACCCTGAACGAAGCCAAAAAAAAAAATTATAAATAGAAAATAGCCAAATGTCAAAAATGTTTTAGCAAAGGACCATATTCTGCAATTATTTTCAGATTTAAATATGGTTCAGAATGATGCACTTCTGAAACCATGTTTATTTTCATTGAGGACAAAGCGAACAACAGTAATACGTTCTGGGGGGCCTGATTTCCATAATTCTCTGGGATAGACAATATTTCCAAGTGAGGATTTTTAATGTATATTTAAAATGCAAATTACTTTTGACCCTGAACGAAGCAAAAAAAAATATATATATTTAAATAGAAAATAGCCAAATGTCAAAAATGTTTTAGCAAAGGGCCCTATTCTGCAATTATTTTCAGATTTAAATATGGTTCAGAATGATACAGTTCTGAAACCATGTTTATTTTCATTGAGGACAAAGCGAACAACAGTATAACCAAGGAAGCCATGCTATGGATTCTCAAGAAGAGGTGCAAGGTCTGATCGGACCTAAAATATATTATTTCCAGTATATTTGGAAGCCGAGTGCTAGTGGAAATCGTCGCTAACATACATCTAACCCAGGGGTGGCCAACCCACGGCCCGTGGGCCGCATGCGGCTCGCCGTAAATATGTTTGCGGCCCGCGAGATTCATCACACTTTTATATTCTGCGCCCTCGTGATGCGCGCATATTTTGGAACACACAGATCCGATGTTTCACTCTTAACAATGTTGTTTATCGATGTATATTGCCCAAGTATTATATTATCATGTTGTATAGCCCAATTATTATCGATGTATCATGTTATGCAAACAGTGAGCAGAGTTATAAAAACAGTGAATTACGTTCGACCACACGCACTGGCGCATCGATAGTTTAAGGATTTTCTGAAAGAATTTGATTCTGAATACGGTGACGTTGTGTACTTGAGTCGAGTCAGATGGTTAAAATTGAGATCGACTTGCAAAAGCTAAGTGAAAGAGTGAGGAAACAAATATCACACTAGTGCAATAAATATTTTTCTACGATTTTTTTTTTTCGATATTTTATTTTTAGTATTATATATTCATTACAGTGTGCATTTAGTATCCTTATTATCATTATATTATCTATATTTATATGTAAAAATAACTGTAAATATAATGGATGAAAATTCATTACTTTTCAGTTTGTCGCTCCATAAAATTCCTATAGAAAGTTTGTATCTATTATAGATATATGTAATTTTATAGGCGGCCCGTGGAATTATAATGCATTTCCAAAGTAGCTCACAAGATAATTTGGGTTGGCCACCCCTGATCTAACCAATCCCAGATTTGAGGATTTTGAAAAAAGGCTACTGAGTCCTGAAAAATAGATTATTTAAACTAACAAAAATTGTTAAAAATATTTCACTTCCCTTTTCGAGGTGCCTAGCACAGTAGCTCAAAGCTTCAATTTTGAACTTACCTTGGTTTGATTTCGTACGGCAGTTCCAGTTGTTTTAGATTTCTGGATCTGTGTATTATTTATTTAGTTTTATTTCAATTTTATTTGTTTTTGTTATTTTATTTTTATCTTTTTCTTAATTATATATATATATATATATATATATATATATATATATATATATATATATATATATATATATATATATATATATATATATATATATATATATATATATATATATATATATATATATATATATATATATATATATATCGAGTAATTTAGTATATGGCAACCACAGAACATCAAATTACTCTTATATGGGTCCCAGGACATTCTGGGATCGAGGGTAATGTGGTGGATGAGGAAGCAGCCTAGGCTGGAATATGGTCCTAAGAATATGGACCAGAACCTTTCATCCCCATTTCTCAAGACTGGTGGAAAGCAGCAGTGATAAAATAGATCAATGGAACACTACTGGCATAGAAAGGTGGGATACAATGATATAAGGGAAATATTAGCAAAGTTTAATACAACGCTGACTAAATATAGACTCTGACTAAGAAGGAGATAAGAATGGTAACTGAAGCTATAACTGGAATTCGAAAGTTTGGGAAGCACCTTGCCCAAATTCGGAGGGTTGATCCCCCTGTATGCCAAAAGTTCAAGACGACCGTTGAAACGAGGATGTATCTGATTGGAGATTATCCAGCTAGAAGTAGAACCCGGATGGAGTTGTCCATCTTTGGAATATCAAGCCGGGGACATTTGGGGGGGGGGGAGAAGCCTACGGCAGCTAGCAAAGTATGTGGTTGGGGGGATCAAATTTATTTTGGGACCCCAGCTAGTAACTAGTTCTTATCTTGTGTTTTTAGGGGTGTGAAGTCAGTGGGCCTCTGAGACCCGGAGAACCTCAGATACCCATTAACCCGGAGAGTTTATGTGTCCACACTCCGAAAAAAAAGAACCTAATACTGGGTAGGGGAATAAAATTTTATTTTGGGTTCCCCAGCCAGTAATTAGTTCCTTTTTTCAGGGCCGTCAAGTCAATGGGGCCCTGATACCGGGAGAACCTCAGAGGCCCATTGACCCGGATGTTTTATGTGTTAAAACTCCTGAAAAACAAAACAAAAAAGAAACTATTATTGCGTAGGGGAATCAAATTTATTTTGGGTCCCCCCAGCCTCTAATTAGTTCTTTTTTTAGAGGTGGGAAGTCAATGGGCCTCTGAGACCTGAACCTCGACACAGAAGTTTTTGTGTCTACCCCACAACAAATTACATTCAGAAATTATTGTTATTTCTATTGATTTGAATTACGCATTTTTCGTGAGGATTTTCTGTATCGGTGCTAATCACAAAGCTTGAATTTTTTACTCTTTTTAGTAAGTATTTTTACGACCAAAATGCCTTCTTTGTCTAGGTTCTTAAATATTTAATACATTATTTGAACCAACTAAATTTGGTAGCCTATACTTTCCGTTAGGTTTTCCTTTCACGGATGTCAAGCGCAATTGCTTTAAGATAAGCCAAATTCACTGTGTTAATTAGATCCTAAAGTATATAATATTTTATTTCAGTTAGCTAAAATTGTTAATCATTTTCGTGAGATTTTCTTTTCACGTTGCTAAGCCCAATGTTATAATTTTCTTGATGCATTTTGGATTGGATCCAAAAGTACGTTGTTTTCTTTGTCTATAACAGCTGCGAGACCGGTTTCTGATATACCATCGAAAATAGATTAAGAAATGTCTACGTAATAAAGTAAATTCATTTATATTTGATGCATTTGGGAATGTGATTTTTGAAATTGAAAATATAATGTTCATGTGAATCGATTCCTTTAATAATTTGTTAATTGAGGTTGTGTGGCAAGTTTCTTAAGAAACTTAAAACGTGCAGAGTACATTTTTCACTAACGGTGGACGCATTCCAACTAGTTGAAACTCAGGCCATTCGAAGAAATTATTGAAGGGAGATGGGCTGATGGGTCCTGGCCCCTCTAGCACTATTCCTTCCCCTTTACAACTTCGCTTATATATAAATTGTATGCCTCTTTTGGCTCATGATAGTTTATGGATTATTAAGATACTTGTCTTCAGTGATAAAATTTTAGTCATTAAGAAGCACTATACTCGCAGTCTGACGGCCTTAAATCAAAACAAACTAAGTACGTATTTCGTAAATGATCGTTGACTCAACTCACTCATCAGGACCTGATATTATTGATAGCAAATCTGAGGCTAGTTTCGCTATATAGCAAGTCCAAAATCATTCAATGGCAACTTGTACCGCGACCGCGACTTGTTACCTCGTTTCTAATATTGGCTAATATTAACAGCTATTATTGTTGTGATAAATTTTCGAATTAACTCACTAATGAGATAGAGGATAATAGTCATGATCTTTGAATCAGAATTTCATCCTGAAGCAAATAGGTCATTCATTTGCGCCTCAAATTATTTTCACCCCCACCCCCCCCCCCTCAGTGTGCAAATATATACCCTGAATTGTATATATGCAATGAGTCTTAATTATTTTAACAAACTATTAAATCAATTTGAAGAAAAAAGTGACACGTAGAATTCAGTGCATGTATACAGCTCAGGATATATATTTGCACATTAGGTGGAGGGATTTCGTTTCCGACACAATTGAATGTTGTATTTAGATCCTGGACAAAATCCTGATTCTAAAGATATGTCTCTTTCTGAGCTATCTCACTAGTGAGTTAATCGGAAAATTTACCATTATTGAAGCTTGTTAATTAAAAAAAAAAAAAAATTCCGAGGGAAGTAAAGAGCGAAGTTGAAACTTAAAACAGACAAAAATTATTACTTCACAGCCTATCTAACATAAATCAATAAGACTAGTACAAATAAACCAACTAAATATGTTTATCTATGCTTTTAGGATTATAAAAAAACTAGCGCTTTGCTGAAAACACAAAAGTCAAGCATAAAAAACAGGAATATTGATTTGGGAGTCAATCATCAATCAATCAATCAATCATTTTATTAATACTAAACTGTATTACAAACGTAAAGAAAAATTATTTGGCCCAAGAAGCTTGGCTTGTTGTGGGCCTTACAACACAATAATAAAGTACTAAAACAACCATAAATATTAATCTAAATCAAACAATATATATGAAATAAAGATTAAATAGAATAAACACTACCATAAAGTAAAAAAAAAAAAAAAAAATAATAATAACGATATATAAGGGAAAAACACAAAAGGAGAAACACTAGGAAAAGAGAAAACAGGGAAAATAAACCAAGGAGAGAGAAATTACTAAACTGGAAATACAAGACGAATAACTGCCTTTGCAGACAAAAATAACGGGACATCCGGTGAGATTGAATTCCATAATTGAATTGATTTATAAACAGGAGACCTCTGGACTGCTGTAGATGAACGTTTGGGCAAAATAAATCTATGAGAAGAACTACGTAAAAAAGTAGAGTACCTACTTGAGCCTGTCCGTGAAAAAAATTGCTGCAGAGGCGGTGGAAGTGTACCTAGAAAAGCAGAATGCGCTAAATAAAGATTACTTTTAATCACAATGCGATCCAGCGGAGCTATTCCAGTATCATTATAAAGATCAGAGGAAGGGTAAAGCCGAGGGAGAAGAAAAGTAGCCTTCACTGCTCTATTTTGGGCTCTTTGAAGTGAGCAGAGATGAGACTTATTAGTATTACCCAAGACAGAGCAGCAATAAGAAAGGTAAGGAAATATAAAAGCATAATAAAGAGAAAACATAACATCTGGGGGAAGAAATGAGTTAACCCGGTGCAACATTGAAGACTGGCAGAAGATGAGGGAACGGGTGTGAGTTATATAAGGCTTGAAAGAGAGAAAACAGTCAAGATACACACCAAGAAATTTCACCATAGCAGCTTGCGGTATAACATCATTCCCATAAGTCAGGATGATTGGCTCCCTTACGTCTCTCATACGATAAGGGGTACTGAAGTGTATAATGGCACTTTTTTGGCTGTTGAGAGTCATACCATTTGACCAGCACCAATCTTTTACTTTATCAAGAAGACCTTGAGCTAGGGAAGTGGCAGAGTCAAAAGTTATTATGAGGCCTGACAACAATAGACGAATCTTTAAAGCTTTTCATAGTCTTACACCAGTTGTGACATCACTAACTTTCAGTATACATAAATATTGGATTGATTTATCACGTATCATTTTGGTCTCGTCAGCTATAATATCAACAGTGAGCAATATACAGTCTTAAACTTTAAGAAATAGGCTTTAGTAGCCTATTACTTGAAATGAAGATCAAATAAGACATAGTATGAACTCTGGAAATCCGATCATTTCTCTCTAAATAGTGAATTTGAAGCTATGATACAAATTCTAAAGCTAGTCTATAGTCCTAATACTATCAAAATGGCTTTACTTCGAACTTTCTACAAAATAATCATGACATGTCCTTTTCAGAACCAAAACGAGAGAGCTAGTCATTGAACTAAGCCATTGTACAGAAGTGATACCAAATTAAACGTAAAAACAATAGAGCACAATCCTAAAGTGGATTGTTCTAAAATGGATTGTGGATTGTAAATGCATTTATCTTAAAAGGGATTGGTCCTGAAAAAGATTGATAATATTTTTATTCTGTAAAAGGTGTCCGGTACTGTTCTATTAGCTCGAACCCACGCGAGAAGTGAAGTTTGTTTAATGCTAATTAAATAAAACAAAATATGGTGACAATTTAATAGTTTAGAAACCAATTTTGGCTTTATATGCACATTAAGGGGATGGGGCGTAAACCTTAGCATATATTAAATACGTAACCTAACCTAGGTACCTTTCCCTCCTAAACCCCAAAAAACTAAAGTTTAAATATTGTAGAAAAACTTTTTGCAATCCTCGGCATAGGAAATCTTGGTTGAAATAACCCGTTTGATTAGTTTCTTTTTATCATCTTCGCTGCGTGGATTCGAGCTAAGAGAACAGTACCAAGTGTTGTCCTTAATTGGTTTGCTTTTAGTGTACCAAAAACTCCTATATTATTTTGTGTTTTCAGTGAAGCGCTAGTTTTCTATAATCCTAAAAGCATAGGGAAATATAAAAAAGGAGTATATGTGAGGGGATATTATAAGCCTCCAGTTAAGGGCTTCGGAACATAATTATTGCAATGGTACCGTTTTATGCTTCCTAACTATTCCACTTAAGAAATGGTACCAAAAGTTTCGTTTTTAGTGCTATATGGTACTTTTGGATGGTAAAATTGATAAAAAGCACGTAGATATGAGTAATAGGTTTAAAATGAGCCTATTATCTGAAAAGTAATTATAAGAAGGGACAAACAATGATTGAAATAACAATCAAAGCTGGAATCGAACGCATGATAATCTAATTTGAAGTCCAGCGCTACACTAAAAGAACCACGCCTCCAATAATGTAATTTGTTATATTGTTGTTTGTAGGACTTTAATTGCGTTGCTTATTAAGGGGGCCTCGAGGAGGAATTTACGAGAACTATTCTTGCAAACCTCCAGTTAAGGGTTTTGCACCATAATTATTACAATGGTACCGTTTTATGCTTCCAAGATTTTCCACTTAGGAAGAGGCACTAAAACTTTTGTTTTCAGTGCTATATCTCATTTACGAGGTCAATTTTGGAGGTAAAAACAGAAATGCTCAGAATTGAAAATAAAAGGGATCTGCCTCAAGACCAAGGCTCTGAGGCCCTTCGTCACACCATTTCTTAGTGAAGGGGAGGGGGGAGGGTCAATAGTGTGGGGAAACTCAAAAATGCTCAGAAACGAAAAAAAGTGGGATCTGCCTCCAGGGGACGGCTCAGAGGCCCTTCGTTCCCCCATTTCTGAGGGCAGAGGAGAGGGGAGTCAATTTTGGAGGGAAAACTAAAAATGCTCAGAATCGAAAATAAATGGGATCTGCCTCAAGGGCAAGGCTCAGAGGCCCTTCATTTCCCAATTTCTGAGGGCAGGGGAGGGGGGAGGGTCAATTTTGGAGGGAAAACCAAAAATGCTCAGAATCGAAAATAAATGGGATCTGTCTCAAGGGCAAGGCTCAGAGGCCCTTCGTTCCCACATTTCTTAGGACCGGGGAGGGGGTGTCAATTTAATAGGGAAAACAAAAAATACCCAGAATTGAAAATAAACTGGATCAGTCTCATGGGCAAGGCTCAGAGGTCCTTCGTTCCTCCATTTCGGAGGGGCAGGAGAGGGAGGGGGTCAATTTTGGAGGGAAAACCAAAAATACTCAGAATCGAAAATAAACGGGAATCTGACTCAAGGGGAAGGCTCAGAGGCCCTTCGTTCCCCCATTTCTGGGGGCAGGGGAGGGGGGAGGGTTTAATTTTGGAGGGAAAAACAAAAATACTCAGGATCGAAAATAAACGAGATCTACCTCAAGGGGAAGGCCTGGGCTGATGTTTGCAAGTCGAAGAATTTGTCTTTGTTGGTTTGAATGTCTAAAGTGCCTGTCTTTCTCTGTTTTCATGTCTGATTCTTTTTGTTTGCATGTCCGGGTTGGTGTTTGCAAGTCCAAGCTGGGTTTTTAGACCTACGTTTTTTTTAGATTTTCGTGCGTGTTTGGTTCCCGGGGTTTATTATTTGAGAAGCTAACTTTAGTATTTCGTGATTTGACGTGCCTGAAATCATGAATTAGAATAGTTAATTAGCTGTTTGGGTTTTCAGACCTAGTTTTTTAGATTTTCGTGGGTGTTAGGTTCCTGGGATTTATTATTTGAGAAGTTAACTTTAGTATTTCATAGTTTGACTTGCCTGAAATCATAAATTAGAATATTTAATTGTCTGTTTGGGGATTTTCAGACCTAGGTTTTGTAGTTTTTCGTGTGTGTTTGACTCCTGGAGTTTATTATTTGAGAAGTTAACTTTAGTATTTTGTGGTTTTACGTGCCTGAAATCATGAATTAGAATATTTAATTGGCTGTTTGGAGATTTTCAGACCTAGGTCTGTTAGGTTTTCGTGGGTGTTTGTTTCCTGGAGTTTATTATTTGAGAAGTTAACTTTAGTATTTTGTGGTTTTACGTGCCTGAAATCATAAATTAGAATAGTTAATTAGCTGTTTGGGCTTTCAGACCTAGTTTTTTAGATTTTCGTGGGTGTTAGGTTCCTAGGATTTATTATTTGAGAAGCTAACTTTAGTATTTTATAGTTTGACTTGGCTGAAATCATGAATTAGAATATTTAATTGGCTGTTTGGGGATTTTCAGACCTTGGTTTTTTAGGTTTTAGTGTATGTTTGACTCCTGGGATTTATTATTTGAGAAATTAACTTTAGTATTTTGTGGTTTTACGTGCCTGAAATCATGAATTAGAATAGTTAATTACCTGTTTAGGATTTTCAGACCTAGGTTTTTTAGATTTTCGTTGGTGTTTGTTTCCTGGAGTTTATTATTTGAGAAGTTAACTTTAGTATTTCATGGTTTGACGTACCTGAAATTATGAATTAGAATAGTTAATTAGCTGTTTGGGTTTTCAGACCTAGTTTTTTAGATTTTCGTGGGTGTTAGGTTCCTGGGGTTTATTATTTGAGAAGTTAACTTTAGCATTTCGTGATTTGACGTGCCTGAAATCATGAATTAGAATAGTTAATTAGCTTTTTGGGTTTTCAGACATAGTTTTTTAGATTTTCATGTGTGTTAGGTTCCTGGTATTTATTATTTGAGAAGTTAACTTTAGTATTTCATGGTTTGAATTGACTGAAATCATGAATTAGAATATTTAATTTTCTGTTTGGGGATTTTCAGACCTAGGTTTCTTAGGTTTTCGTGGGTGTTTGTTTCCTGGAGTTTATTATTTGAGAAGTTAACTCTAGTATTTTGTGGTTTTACGTGCCTGAAATCATAAATTAGAATATTTAATTAGCTGTTTAGTGTTTTCAGACCTAGGTTTTTTAGATTTTCGTGGATGTTTGACTCCTGGGATTTATTATTTGAGAAGTTAACTTTAGTATTTTGTGGTTTTACGTGCCTGAAATCATGAATTAGAATAGTTAATTACCTGTTTAGGATTTTCAGACCTAGGTTTTTTAGATTTTCGTTGGTGTTTGTTTCCTGGAGTTTATTATTTGAGAAGTTAACTTTAGTATTTCATGGTTTGACTTGCCTGAAATCATGAATTAGAATATTTAATTGGCTGTTTGGGGATTTTCAGACCTAGGTTTCTTAGGTTTTTGTGGGTGTTTGTTTCCTGGAGTTTATTATTTGAGAAGTTAACTTTAGTATTTTGTGGTTTTAAGTGCCAGAAATCATGGATTAGAATAGTTAATTAGATGTTTGAGTTTTAAGACCTAGTTTTTTAGATTTTCTTTGGTGTTAGGTTCCTGGGATTTATTATTTGAGAAGTTAACTTTAGTATTTTGTGGTTTGACGTGCCTGAAATCATGAATTAGAATATTTAATTGGCTGTTTGGGGATTTTCAGACCTAGGTTTTTTAGTTTTTCGTGTATGTTTGACTCCTGGGATTTATTATTTGAGAATTTAAATTTAGTATTTTGTGGTTTTACGTGCCTGAAATCATGATTTAGAATAGTTAATTAGCTGTTTAGGGTTTTCAGACCTAGGTTTTTTAGATTTTCGTGGGTGTTTGTTTCCTGGAGTTTATTATTTGAGAAGTTAACTTTAGTATTTCTGGGTTTGACGTGCCTGAAATGATGAATTAGAATAGTTAATTAACTGTTTGGGTTTTCAGACCTATGTTTTTTAGATTTTCGTGGGCGTATCTGATGAAATAATTTAGGTCGTATGATCAATTTAATTTATTTTTTAATGCACTAGTTTTTCAGTAAGGACATTCGACATCCTAAAAGTGTTTAATTCAAACTTTTACCTTGACCATCGATGTTGTTAGCAGAATTTCAAAAGGATCATTTATGAATGCTGGCGTATCTGATGAAATAATTTAGATCGTATGATCAATTTAATTTATTTTTTAATGCAGTGATTTCACCTCTTGGATATACAGTACAGATATTTCATTCAAGAAATTATGAAAAAATCACAAGTAAGTAACAAACTCTTTATTGTTTTCACCTCTTGGATATACAATGCGAATATTTCCTTAAATAAATTATGAAAAAATTGTAAGCAAGTAACAAACTCTTTCCTGAAGTCACATCTTGGATACACAATGCAGAAACTTCATTTAAGAAACTATGAAAAAAAAAATTGTAAGTAAGTAAGTAACAAATTCTTTCTTGAAGTCACCTCTTGGATACACAATGCAGAAATTTCATTAAAGAAATTATGAAAAAATTGTAAGTAAGTAGCAAATTCTTTCTTGAATTCACCTGCTGGATAAACAAAGACATTTCGTTCAAAAATTATGACAAAATTCTAAGTAAGTAACAAACTTTTTCTTGAAGTTACCTCTTGGATACACAATGCAGAAACTTCATTTAAGAAATTATGAAAAAATTGTAAGCAAGTAACTAACTCTTTCCTGAAGTCACCTCTTGGATACACAATGCAGAAACTTCATTTAAAAAACTATGAAAAAATTGTAAGTAAGTAAGTAACAAATTCTTTCTTGAAGTCACCTCTTAGATACACAATACAGAAATATTATTAAAGGAACTATGAAAAAATTGTATGTAAGTAGCATATTCTTTCTTGAGTTATTCTGTTGGGTGTACTGATAGACATTTCGTTTAAGAAATTATAAAAAAATTCTAAGTAAATAACAAACTCGTTATTGTTTTTACGACTTAGATACACGATTTAGAAATTTAATTCAAGAAATTATGAAAAAAATCTCAGTAAGTAACAATTTCTTTCTTGAAGTCAACTCTTGGATACACAATACGGAAATTTCATTCAAGAAATTATGAAAATAGTTGTAAGTAAGTAACAAACTGTTTATTGATTTCACCTCTTGGATATACAATACAGATACTTCATTCAATAAATTATGAAAAAATCGCAAGTAAGTAACAAACTCTTTATTGTTTTCACCTCTTGGATATACAATGCGGATATTTCATTCAATAAAGTATGAAAAAATTGTAAGCAAGTAACAAACTCTTTCCTGAAGTCACCTCTTGGATACACAATGCAGAAACTTCATTTAAGAAACTATGAAAAAATTGTAAGTAAGTAAGTAAGTAACAAATTCTTTCTTGAATTCGCCTCTTGGATAAACAAAAAAAAGTCATTTCATTCTCACATGATAGTTACGCTATTGCAGAAAATAATTTCAAAGTACCAAGAAATTTAATTCAGGAAATTATTAAAAAAAAAAATTAGACGAGGTTACGTATCCAAGAGGTGACTTCAAAGAGTTTGTTACTTGCTTACAAATTTTCATAATTTATTGAATGAAATTTCCGTATTGTATATCCAAGAGGTGAAAACAATAAAGAGTTTGTTACTTACTTGCGATTTTTTCGTAATTTATTGAATGAAGTATCTATACTGTATATCCAAGAGGTGAAATCAATAAAGAGCTTGTTATTTACTTAAAAATATTTTCATAATTTTTTAAATGAAATTTCCGTAATGTGTATCCAAGAGTTGACTTCAAGAAAGAAATAGTTACTTACTGAGAATTTTTTCATAATTTCTTGAATTAAATTTCTACATCGTATATCTAAGTCATGAAAACAATAAAGAGTTTGTTACTTACTTAGAATTTTATCATAATTTCTTGAACGAAATGTCTTTTTGTTTATCCAGCAGGTGAATTCAAGAAAGAATTTGCTACTTACTTACAATTTTTTCATAGTTTCTTTAATGAAATTTCTGTATTGTGTATCCAAGAGGTGACTTCAAGAAAGAATTTGTTACTTACTTACTTACAATTTTTTTTCATAGTTCTTTTAATAAAATTTCTGCAATGTGTATCCAGGAGGTGACATCCTAACATAGTTTGGTACTTGATAACAATTTTTCGACAGTATCCTTAATAATATTTTTGCATTGCGTATACAAGGGGTAACTGCAAGAAAGAGTTTTTTCCTTATTTGGAGTTGTTTTATAATTCTTAGAACGAAATGTGTTTTTGTTTATCCAGCGGGTTACTTCAAGAAAGGATTTGCTACTTACAATTTTTTCATAATTTCTTTAATGGAATTTCTGCATTGTGTATCCAAGAGGTGACTTCAAGAAAGAATTTGTTACTTACTTATTTACAATTTTTTTTTTCATAGTTTCTTAAATGAAGTTTCTGCATTGTGTATCCAAGATGTGACTTCAGGAAAGAGTTTTTTACTTGCTTACAATTTTTCCGTAATTTATTGAATGAAATATTCGCATTGTATATCCAAGAGGTGAAAACAATAAAGAGTTTGTTACTTACTTGTGATTTTTTCATAATTTCTTGAATGAAATATCTGTACTGTATATGCAAGAGGTGAAATCACTGCATTAAAAAATTAATTAAATTGATCATACGATCTAAATTATTTCATCAGATACGCCAGTATTCATAAATGATCCTTTTGAAATTCTGCTAACAACATCGATGGTCAAGGTAAAAGTTTGAATTAAACACTTTTAGGATGTCGAATGTCCTTACTGAAAAACTAGTGCATTAAAAAATAAATTAAATTGATCATACGACCTAAATTATTTCATCAGATACGCCCACGAAAATCTAAAAGACGTAGGTTTGAAAACCCAAATAGTTAATTAACTATTCTAATTCATGATTTCAGGCACGTCAAACCCCGAAATACTAAAGTTAACTTCTCAAATAATAAACTCCCAGGAAACAAACACTCACGAAAATCTAAAAAACCTAGGTCTGAAAACCCTAAACAGCTAATTAACTATTCTAATTCATGATTTCAGGCACGTAAAACCACAAAATACTAAAGTTAACTTCTCAAATAATAAACCCCAGGAGTCAAACAAACACGAAAACCTAAAAAACCAAGGTCTGAAAATCCCCAAACAGCCAATTAAATATTCTAATTCATGATTTCAGCCAAGTCAAACCATAAAATACTAAAGTTGACTTGTCAAATAATAAATCCCAGGAACCTAACACACACGAAAATCTAAAAAACTAGGTCTGAAAGCCCAAACAGCTAATTAACTATTCTAATTCATGATTTCAGGCACGTAAAACCACAAAATACTAAAGTTAACTTCTCAAATAATAAACTCTAGGAAACAAACACCAACGAAAAACTAAAAAACCTAGGTCTTAAAAACACACAACTGACAAATAAATATTCTAATTCATGATTTCAGGCAAGTCAAACAATTAAATACTAAAGTTAACTTCTAAAATAATAAAACCCATGAACCTAACACCCACTAAAATATAAAAAAATAGGTCTGAAAACCCAAACAGCTAATTAACTATTCTAATTCATGATTTCAGGCACGTAAAACCACAAAATACTAAAGTTAACTTCTCAAATAATAAACTCCAGGAAACAAACACCCACGAAAACCGACAAAACCTAGGTCTGAAAATCCCCAAACAGTCAATTAAATATTCTAATTCATGATTTCAGGCAAGTCAAACCATGAAATACTAAGGTTAACTTCTCAAAAAATAAATCCCAGGAACCTAACACCCATGAAAATCTAAAAAACTATGTCTGAAAACCCAAACAGCTAATTAACTATTCTAATTCATGATTTCAGGTACGTCAAATCACGAAATACTAAAGTTAACTTCTCAAATAATAAACCCCAGGAACCTAACACCCAAGAAAATCTAAAAAACTATGTCTGAAAACCCAAACAGCTAATTAACTATTCTAATTCATGATTTCAGGTACGTCAAACCATGAAATACTAAAGTTAACTTCCCAAATAATAAACTCCAGGAAACAAACACCAACGAAAATCTAAAAAACCTAGGTCTGAAAACCCTAAGCAGGTAATTAACTATTATAATTCATGATTTCAGGCACGTAAAACCACAAAATACTAAAGTTAACTTCTCAAATAATAAACCCCAGGAGTCAAACATCCACGAAAATCTAAAAAACCTAGTTCTGAAAACCCTAAAACAGCTAATTAAATATTCTAATTTATGATTTCAGGCACGTGAAACCACAAAATACTAAAGTTAACTTCTCAAATAATAAACCCCAGGAGTCAAACACACACGAAAACCTAAAAACCTAGGTCTGAAAATCCCCAAACAGCCAATTAAATATTCTAATTCATGATTTCAGGCAAGTCAAAGACGAAATAATAAAGTTAACTTCTCACATAATAAATTCTAGGAACAAAACGCTCACGAAAATCTAAAAAACTAGGTCTGAAAACCCAAACAGGTAAATTAAATATTCTAATTCATGATTTCAGGCACGTAAAACCACAAAATACTGAAGTTAACTTCTCAAATAATAAACCCCATGAGACAAACACCCGCGAAAATTTAAAAAACCTAGGTCTGAAAATTCCCAAACAGCCAGTTAAACATTCTAATTTATGATTCAAGGCAAGATAAGATAAGAAATACTAAAGTTAACTTCTCAAGTAACAAATCCAAGGAATCGGCCACCCATTACAATCTAAAAAAAACTATATCTTAAAGCCCAAACGAGCTAATTAAATATTCTATTTCACTATTTAATGGACGTCAAATCACAAAACAATAAAGTTAGCTTCTCAAATCATAAAACCCGGGACCCAAACACGCACGGAAATCTAAAAAAAATGTAGGTCTGAAAGCCCAACTTGGACTTGCAAACACCATCCCGGACATGCAAACAAAAAGAATCAGACATGTAAACAGAGAAAGACAGGCAATTTAGACATTCAAACCAACAAAGACAAATTCTTCGACTTGCAAACATCAGCCCAGGCCTTCCCCTTGAGGTAGATCTCGTTTATTTTCGATCCTGAGTATTTTTGGATTTTCCCTCCAAAATTAAACCCTCCCCCCCTCCCCTCCCCTGCCCTCAGAAATGGGGAAACGAAGGGCCTCTGAGCCTTCCCCTTGAGTCAGATTCCCGTTTATTTTCGATTCTGAGTATTTTTGGTTTTCCCTCCAAAATTGACCCCCTCCCGCACGTGCCCCGCAGAAATGGAGGAACGAAGGACCTCTGAGCCTTGCCCATGAGACAGATCCCGTTTATTTTTGATTCTGAGTATTTTGGGTTTTCCCTCTGAACTTGACTCCCCCTCCCCCTCCCCTGCACTCAGAAATGTGGGAACGAAGGGCCTCTGAGCCTTGCCCGTGAGGCAGATCCCGTTTATTTTCGATTTTGCGAATTTTTGGTTTTCCCTCCAAAATTGACCCTCCCCCCGCCCCTGCCCTCAGAAATTGGGGAACGAAGGGCCTCTGAGCCTTGCCCTTGAGGCAGATCCCATTTATTTTCGATTCTGAGTATTTTTGGTTTTCCTCCGAAATTGACCCTCCCCCCCACCCCAGCCCACAGAAATGGTGGAAAGAGGGGCCTCTGAGCCTTGCCCTTGAGGCAGATCCCATTTATTTTCGGTTCTGAGAATTTTTGTTTTTCCCTCCAAAATTGACACATCGGAGAGGTAAAGCTAGGTCAATTCACAATGTCATTCTATCGTCGTTAGCCACTTTCATAGACTGATGTTGTTTCAAATTTATAACAAATTACCTGAGTTAACAACCCCTTCGGGGTTACCTTAACTGTTAATCAGTTTAATCCTTTTTTTTCTGCACCGTCATACAATCCAATCACTAATTAGAATCATTCACACTCCTATTATTCAAAACATTAATTAATATCGTTCATAGTGTCCAATTTGCGAATCCCTTTTTGCAAAATGTCAAATACTCACTCTCTTTGAAAAACTAAACCAGACTATATCCACTAAACCAGACTATACCCACCAAACCAGTCCTTGCTATAGCTTCCATAGAATTCCATATGCCATTTGAGGGAGCTCTGAATCTCTTTTAAAAGGTGTTGAGATTCTATGGAATAAAGTAGAAATTGCTATAGCTTCAAGCAAAGTATAAGGTCACATACTACTACCATTTTTAGTGCCATTTTGAACTTGGTGATGGTGGAATTTATATGAAGGACGTAGATATGAGCAATATCTTCTAAATAAGCTATAAAAGATCTATTTACGATGTTCTGGTAGCCTGCTAGCGACACTCCTTGGTAAATGGCACAGAAAGTGCCATATGGTAGTTGCAGATGGCGGAATTTATAAAAAGCAAGTAGATATGAGAAATATCTTTTGAATGAGCCATTAAGTATCTCTATGATGTTCTGTTAGCCCGCTATGCCTGTTGAAAAAGAAGAAAAAAAAAATAAAATAAACGGGAGACAGATTAGTGCTACCGATGCAAAAAAGTGATTTTCCTTGTTGTTCTAGGAGGAGGACTGTAATTTCTCTGTAGGGAAATTACAGTAATTACTGTAGAAATTACTGTTTCTACAGAAAAATTACTGTAGAGTACATTTTCGACATTACTGATTCCAATGGTGCACTTTTCATTTTGATCTGACGCCAGTTTCGAAGGGTTTGAGGCTTTTTTCGAATTCACCATAGATCTCTTTTAGCAATACACTTTAAAGACAAACGGAAATAATTGTTACCATTCCTGAGTCAGTGTCAGATGGCAATTTTTTTTCACTAGGCAGTTTTTTTTAAAAACGCGTATTTAACTTTTGGTTACTATGGCCTGTGGTTCGCTCTTTACTATGTTGCAGCTACCACTGCAACCATGATTAGCCAACACTACTGCTGCTAATAAATACAAAAATTGCGTATGTTAGAAATGAAGTAGAAATTAAAATTTAAAAGAATATCATTTTCAATCAAAATTAAAGAGCGAATAGAAGCTAAAACGAGCCGAAATTACTATGACCAAAATATTGAAACGTAACCGAACAGATATTACAGAGGACATTGAAGTCAAACTTAAAACGACCATATATTACTACAGATAACGATGACAGGGCGTAATTTGTTATGGGACAGGGGAGGCAACTGTCCCTCCCAGACCTTGGTTTCCCCCCCCCCCAGGCCCCAGTTTGCTCCCCAGCTGAAATTTAGTTTCTTCAAAAATCTTGTCAAAACTAATATAAGGCTGCATAATTCAAGCATCCACAGAAACGGGTCAGTTTTTGTTTAGTAGGCCTATATCTTTACCTTTATGGTATTATATTTTTTAGTTTTCACTTTCATTTTCACTTGATTTGTAAAATTGGCTTCAACTTTACCCCCTCCCCCCAGGATTTTGACGAAATTACTCCACTGAACGATGATGTTGTCGCCATTCCAATCCGCAATAAGGATAGACTGTCATGTACCCTTTAATGCGTATATTTATGCTGTATTTCTTATTTTTTATTAAAGCGTTAGCGAAGTTAAATAGGCTGCAGTTTAAACTTCCATTAACTCTTTCTTCCGATTTTTTCTCTATGTTTATCAAAGTTTTTTGCTTCAGATATTTGCTACAATTTATTTAGTTTTACTGCTATTAATGTCTTATTTTCCTTATTCTTTTTTTGTTAAACCTGCTTCTTTCGAACATATAGAAGAAAATAACAAAAACATTTGGCTGAACAAAACTTTCAATTTAAGCAATCTATTTATTTTTAAGCAAAGTGCGAAATACACTTCAGTCTTTTGGAGTGCCACTACACCACACTTATCAAACAGTTCGTGGTAACGAACTGTAAGTAAGGAGCGGCTCGGCTCAATAGTAACCGAAACTCTAAAAACCGGAATTTTCATACCCATAGATACATCAATAGAATCTGATTTTTGTGCTGATTTCAAATATATAAGGTTCATTAAGTTTTCATTTTCATTAAGTTAATATATAAGTTTCATTAAGTTTTACCCATTAAAAGTTACGCGCCTGAGAATTCTGCAAAAATGTGGAATTTTGTATTTTTTGTCAGAAGAAAGATCACGGATGCGTGTTTATTTGTTGTTTTTTTTTTTTTTTTTTTGATTTTCCCAGTGGTGATTGTATCGTTCCAATAGTCCTAGAGTAGCTTGAGAGAGTTCATTTGAACGGAAATTAAAAGTTCTAGTACCCTTTTTAAGTGACCAAAAAAAATGGAGGGCAACTTGGCCCCCTTCCACGCTCATTTTTTTCCCAAAGTCACCCAATCAAAATTTTTGGGATAATCATTTTGTTCAACATAGTCGAAACATCTAATAAATTTGTCTTTGAGGATGAATTAATCCCCCACAGTTCCCGGGGGAAGGGCTGTAAGTTCTTAACTGTTCCATTTTTTTGCATAGCTTTTGGGTTACTGGCACGTAGAAGGCCTTGTCCAGAGGGATTTTTTCTGATGGAGGGGGGTGTCGGAGCCAGGGGTTACGGTAAAGGATATTATCATGGAGGATGTTTCCTTGGGGGAAGGGATCTCTATATGAAGGGGTGCCAGAGTTTTCGGCATTATTTAAAAAACGACTAGAAATTAAATAAAACAAAACTAGTTTTTTTTCAACTGAAAGTAAGGAGCTACATTAAAACTTAAAACAAACAGAAATTATTACGTATATGAGGGGGTTTGCCCCCTAGTCAATACCTCGCCCTTTTCGCTAAAGTTTTTTTTAGTACTTTCAAAAGAGCTATCTATTCTAATTAACCGGCTTTGTGATTCGAACAAAATTCGAACTTTAGCGTAAAGAGCAAGGTATCGAATAGGGGGCAAACACCCTAATATACGTAAGAAAACATACGAATATAGAAGTTCGTTGCGTCAGTCAATTCGTAAGTTACGTCAGAACAAAATTTCGAGAAAGCCATTTAGCCAAAAAATGAAAATTAATATGCGAATTTTGTTTTAATTATTCATGTACGGTGAACCAAAATCAAAGCTGCATTAACTCAGAAACGTTCAGAAATAAAAAAAAAACAAGTCTTTGTAACTGAAAGTAAGGAGCGACATTAAAACTTAAAACGAACAGAAATTATTCCGTATACGAAAGGGGCTGTCCCCTCCTCAATACCTCGCTCTTTACGCTAGAGTTTGAATCTGTCACACAACTTTATTTTTTAAAACAATAAAAAACTTTAGCGTAAAGAGCGAGGTATTGAGGAGGGGACAGCCCCTTTCATATACGGAATAATTTCTGTTCGTTTTAACTTTTAATATCGCTCCTTAGTTTCAGTTAAAAAAAACTTGTTTTTTTTTATTTAATTTGTAATAGTTTGAGTTGAATTTCATTGTTCATTAATTTTGTTCGTGTTAATTTTCATTTCCCATTCAAAGTCATTTCCGCTCGTTTTATATCTGACTTCTTTGTGTAGGTTGATTTTCGGTGGTTTTAAGTTTTAAATTCGCTCTTTACTTATCATGGAAAATTTAGTTTTTTTTTAAATTTTGATTTTAAGGAAACAGCGACCCAGTTTTTTAGTCCGGAAACGTAGAGGCATCTATCCAACGTGAAATTTGGCTTCCCCAATAGAATTTCGTGCCTTTAACTAAAAGAACGCAGTCAAAGCTATAGAAAGTAATCTACGAAAGACAATTTTACTGGAGTGGAGCTTAATTCAAGAGGTATAAATAGCCTACTAGCGGTAGGTTTTGCTTGTTAAAACTATTAAGACATTCATCAGCCACAGCATAAAAGATGTTGATAAGTTTCCTTCAAACTATGATCATCGCATTTTAATGAGCTTCATATGCGTAATTATCATATGCTCAGTGGTACCAATTTACCAAATTTGGGGGGGGGGGGGGGTAATTTCTTCCTTGCATTTGCGCTGTGAAGTTGACATCATATAAATAAAACAACTAGCGCAACTGAGTGTGTAATATTTTCGAGTAGTTTTAAGAAATTCAAGTGAATGTGGTCATTCGGGCCGTTTTGGTATTCACTGCATATTTAGAAGCTCATAAAGCGCAACTTGAACTTAAACGGGAAATTAGACGTGAGAGAGAAGATTGGGAAACTCGCTCACATTTAGGGTAATTCTGATTCAGTATTAAATTTTAACGTTGCTCTTTTTTGTCGTGTTAAAAGTGACTTGCTTTTTTTGTTTCCGTTCATTGTTCTGTTCGTTTGATATTGAATGCTTTTCCCCCTAAAATTCCTGTTCTTTATACTGAAATTTAGCTTGCGCTTGGAAAAATAATCCCCTTAATTCCCATTGTTTTGTGATAAAAGACAGTTCATATTTAGGGTAATTTTCTTTCATTTTTAATTTTTTGCTTCGCTATTTTTTTCATCTAAAGGAAAACAAAAACAAAACTATATATACAAAAAACATATCATGCCTAATATTGACCAAGGTTGCTCACACATGTTCCTCCAGGCAAAGAGATTGGGATTCTCCTCTGTTTTTTTCCTCCGATCCCAGTACTGTTTCTCCCACTCCCCCTCCTGTATAAGATGTACCGTTTGAGATGGAACTAATTTCAGTTATTGTTGCAATCGTCCGAGAGGAACTTCCTTCGCTTACAAGCACAGTTTATATAATTAGATAATTCTATAAACTGTGCTTACAAGTTACAACCAACACATCTACGGGTCTCGACATTTTTCCTCGTATCCTACATGACTGAAGAGCAGTTTTGTCCCAATCACTTTCCTTTTCTATTCAACTTATCATTGAATGTTTCTTGACTACCATTGAAAGAGAAAACTGTCCACATCATCTCCGTATTTAAGAAGCGCAAGAAGGATGTTGCTGAAAACTATTTACCCAAAAGCATTGCATCTGTAGTTGTTAAGGTTCTCGAAAGGATACTCAATTCTGTAGATATCCAGCATCTTGAAAGAAATAATCTCTTGCAGAGCTTGCAGCATGATTTTCGTTCTGGAAGATATGTCGATACCAATCTGTTGGAATCGTACGGCTTCGCTAAGTTGCTTGAAATAGAGGTGCCTGCTAACATGGCTCTGTTTGACTTTTGTGAAGCTTTTGATAAAGTTTGACAGAAGGGACTTGCAGTCAACCTGCGTACAGCCAAGTGTGAAGAGAAATCCCTGCTCTGGATCCTTGATTTTTCACCTTAGATTTCAGCGTCTTCAGCTATTTTATGGCTCTGGTAACCACATTCTTTCCTCTCCAAGTTTCGAGTAGAGTTCTTCAGGGAAGTGTTTTGGGTCCTACACTGTCTAATGTCTTTATTTATGATGTCCCTTCTACTATCAGCGGTAAACAAACGCTCTTCGCCAACGACTCAAAACTTAATAATCTTTATCTGCTTGTTCAGCAGACAGAGGCTTGGCTTCTTGGCCAAATGCCATGTTAATTACTTTGGCAAAAAAAATTCTTGTCGCTCGTATTTGCTTTGTGGCCATCTAATCGCTTCTGTAAATAATGAGCAAAATCTTGGCGTCACTATTGGCCAAGGTTGCCACCTGTAGCAAGAAAGTGCTATTTCAGCATTATTTCATCATGTGTCTGCTGGTGGTGTCAGTCTAGCTCTAGAGCTGATCAAGCACACCGTTTCGCTCTTTCCTTCAAAGTCATTAGTCTGATTTACAAAAGGCTAGTCTGGCCCAACCTTAAAGTTTGAATGTCCAGAGCCTCCCTGAATTTAGGAAAGATATTAAGGCTCTAGAACACATGCCAATAAAATGGTATCTGGCATACAGGAACTATTTTACCCTGCAAGACTAGCTAAACTGAAACTCCCAACACTTGTTTACAGCAGAAGAAGAGTTGATATTATTCTAACCTACAAACTGATGAAAGCCAACACTCTCCCAGCATTTTCTCTTGTTGGTGGTATTGGTTTAAGAACCAGAGATCGTCGGCTGAAAATTTCAAAACATTCTACTCGAACCAGGGTTTGCACTCAAGTCTTCTCCTCAATAATTGTCAATTACCGGAACAAACTCTCTGAAAATACAGTTACTGCTGAGTCTGGGTGCTGATTAGTCTCAGAAGGATTGGAGACTCGACTGGGAAGCTGTTGGTCATCCAACTGCACCTGGTCACTAAACAAAATCAAACTTATCGACCATCAACTTTGGAGCTTCACATGGAAAAAACATTAGGTTGCTCCAAGCTGTAATCTTAAGTTAATTTTAGTCAATTAACCCCCCCCCCCCCACTTTCTTCAATATGGACTCAAGGTACCTTTGACAAAAATATATAAATTTATCGACTTAAGCGTGTACTTTTTAGGCCAGCCCCCTCCCCAAGAAGGATTTGCTCTTGACCCCTAGTTTTAAATTAACCTACTCAGCTCAATGAAGATTAAGACTACTTGTCTATATTAGACATTTGTTGTCTAGGGACTATGTATAATTTTTGAAAGGAATATGCCACCGCGCGGTCGTTTGTCACCTGACACTGAAAGCTGTATAAATATGTTTCCGATAAATCCAAACGGATTGGCTATTTAATTTTTCCTCGATAGCAGTATGGCCAGATTTATTTATTTATTTATTTTTGAAAAAATGACCTAAAAATATACTTTATTATGGCGTCTCTTAAATGGCTTAATAGCCGTAAAATTACATATTTTCATTTGAACGACTTCTCTTCTGACATTCTACGACACATATAGTTTGATCCAAAAAAAGGATGATAAATAAACACGTATCCATGAACATCTCATGAACGAAATATCGCGTTTTCGCAGATACGAAGCTGAAATCTTTACTCTTTTTGGGGTTCTCCGACATTTTTAATCTTATGGTATATGGCTACACTCCATTTTTAAGGGAGGGGTATAATACCCTCTTTCTTAAATTTTACAGTTCTTGTACTAGTCTCTTTTGCTTAAACTTTGAAAAATTACATATATGGAATCAGCTAAAAAGAAATTATTTTATTTGCTTGTAGCCTTTCTTTGTTTAGTCTTGTCCCAGACCAAGATTTCAATTTGTTCCTTTATTTATTATTGGCTTACGTTCTTCTTTTGTTCTTAAACTCACCTGGCGAAAGTTTTTTTGAATCTTAGATTTGTCACGAAATCCTACTAACCCTGCTGGCTGGACAAAATAAACTCAAGATACAATACTAAAGAAAATAAAGGATAATTTCAGTAAAGTTTGCATGTGATAGATGAGCTGGGTACAAAACTTTTTTTGAAAACCTTCCCTAAATGTATTTTTCTTGAAACAAAGATAAGTTACCATATATTCGGGGAATCCCATGAACTATAACTGTACATAGCACCCCCCCCCCAGATCTGACTAGAGAACTATCTAAGACAATTAGTTCAAAAAACTTATCATTTTGACTTTTGTTGTTTCAAAATCTTGTGATAGCCCATTCCCCCTCCAATTTTTGTTAGAGCCACAAATGAAACCAGGAAATGGAGATAATTTCTTCCCATAAGAGAATTGTTTATGAGCACAAGCTTGAAAACTCTAGGCAACACGGTAAAGTCAAAAAAAAATCATAGACCCCGGTCTGTTGATATAAGGAGGGATTTGATAATTATTCTTGCTTGGGGCTTTTCTTGGCTATCTTTTCCCCTTTCCTTATCCTCTTTGAGCGTTGCAATGCAAGATAACTTTAGGACCTTGATGTCGAATAAATCTATCGGTCTATCAGCTAGAGGAAGGACCGTCGTTTTAGTGGTTCACTAGCCAAGGGTCGACTCACCCGCTTGTCAGTTGTACCGAGAATATAAATCTGTTTTTTTTTCTAGCTAGAAAACAAACCAAAATTTCAATATCACTAAGCTAAACATAAGATTCTTCATGAACCTTTGTTTATTTTTAAGGCCAAATTTATTTTTTTCGGGGGGGGGGGGGGGGTAGGGTGGGACTCAACCTGAGGTATCTTGGAAATATTTTTTTTCGTCATGCAAAACGTAGAAAATAGGCTTTCTTGAAATCTGCAGAAATTTTTGTATTAGAAACCTCGAAATGCACCTCTAGAAATAATTCACGGTAGCGGTACATCCATGGTATTTTAACCTTATTATCCGTCAAATTAAAGTTATTTCTACTTCCTGCAATATTCCTAATGCTATGTTCTTGGCCTGAGGGACTCGTTTGGTACATCTGGGGGCATTATGCCCATAAAAGTATATATGTTTATAAAAAAAAATCCAGAACGAGGAAATTTTCTCTGCGGAAACACTTGTTGGCTCTTGACATAGTCATGGGTCATTGAACTACGTCAAGTCTGGACTAGAAGGAGATATAAGTATTCAGAAATATTTTTCTCAAGAAATGACTCATGGAGTATGGATACCACTGTATATAAGTATAATATATATTATTTATATGCAGTGATGGATACTGACAAGAGACGAAACTCAAACACTTTAGCATAGTTTTAATAGGAATTAAAATATACAAGTGCTAATGCCAGTGCAGCGTTAACCAGCTGAACTAGTAAAATTCAACATGACAAACATCAACTCAGCCAGCTAAAACCGTGCAAAATTCAACCCGATCAACCCTGCTGCCGATGAAGCTGTGAAACAGACACATGCGAAGTTTTTGTTTTATATAGTGTGAGGAGGGGTAAATTAAAAGCCAAAATGCAGGTGAATTGCGTGGGAAATTGGAGAATTTTGATACAGTTTAATAAGTATTGACTATTAAAGCTATATCAATTGTTATTTTAGGGGTTGCACTAAGCTGGAGGAGTTAGTGCCGTGCTTTTTTTTCTCTCTCTCTCTTCTTTTTTTATTTATTTATTGGTTTACGTTGTTGATAGCGATGTATATATCAGGTTTTTTTAAGGGTGTATAGCCTAAACAAGTTTGCTTCTGGTGGTTGATTTATTTATTTGTTTGATTTAAATATAAAAAAACCTTATCAGTTATCAGTTAATTTACTATGAGTCCCTCAAAACTCAACCAAAATGAAATTCACATGTAAGATTCATCCCGACAAACGTCAACTCAGCCTATTAAACACGAGCATAAGCTAGTTACATCAAGCGTTAATTTACATTGGTTCCCTTAAAACTCAATCGTGAGAAAATTCACCCGACAAATATCAACTTAGCCAACTCAACTCATTAAAATTTGACCCGTACTTAATTCAGCGTCATTCCACGCCTCATCATGAATGATGCAACATCATTCCACGCAAACCCCAACCAAAATAATTCAAGTCGGTAAAACTTAACCCACGGCAACCTTAATCCAGGAAATATCAGTCTGCTCAGCGTAGGAAAGTCAGTCACTCAACCAACAAAAGTAATCTCACAAAACTGAATCTAGAACACAATATCTTGAGATTTGCTGGTTAGTTGTGTGGAGGAATTTTTCTTCGATTGAGTTTAGCTTGAATTGAGCTTAGGTTAAATTGAGTTTAGCTGAGTTGAATTTGCTAAATTGAGTTTTTTGGGTCGAGTTTTGCGTCTATTGAATGTTGCTTGCTTTGGTGGAACGCTGACAGGTTAAGTTTCACTGGGCTGAATTTTAACGGTTGAAGTTTTGTTGATTGAGTTCTGCATGGTTTGAGTCTTTCGGTAGTGATTTACTATTTGGGTGGAAGGGAGAAAACTGAAGACGCCTTGTTTTAGACTAAGCAATCGCACTGTTGGCGGAAAGGCGACAGAAGGTAAAATATATAAACTTTGGTAGGGGATATTTCTTTACGGTGAAGATAAAACCATCCCAAGCGCTACCGCCTCCAAATATGTCAAAGAATCTAAGCATTATATTTTGCATTACCTTTAATGGTCTATGATGCATTGTGACTAATGTCATTTTCATTATAACCCTGCATTTTTTACATTGCTTAGCCATTATTAATATATCATACCCAGTGTATTTATATATATTATATTGTAACCCTGTCAGTCACCCGGATTTGTGGTAGACTTATAATACAATATTCATAAACCACTATTTCCTGTAGTTCTCGCCAAGGTTACTGATTTTTGTTCTTTTATGTCTCTATGTGCACCAGCCTTCATATTATTATGCCTCTAATGAGAAATACATTCAAAACCGTTGTATGAAGACTTCCTTGTTGGAAAAAAGCCATTATTTTAAAAGTAGAAAAAGGCGTCAAGTTTAAAACATTGTTAAAGATCAATTGCTATGATGTATTGAACTCGCTAGACGCGTTCCTTCTTCCGCTTCTTGAGTCTTTTTTCTAGTAAAACCTGCTTAAATGGTGTCTGATCTTTGCAATTGCATTTTAGAGTAGACATGTATGCACAAGTCGTTTCAGAGGAGGGCTAGATTCGTAAAAAAGAGACAAGAAATACAGGTGGGTTATATGAACATTACAGGGTATTACAGGAAATATAGTAAAATCATGACCTTCCAGGGGGTAGAGTCGAAGTCTTCTTTTTGTTTATGCCCCACATTTTGGAGTTATTTCTTGCTAAATGAGGACACTCAAGCATTTGCTTAAATTCTGCAGCTTGTAGCAAGGGTGTATGCAGTTAAAAACTTTATGGAGAAAATCGAAGAGCTTTTCAGAATACAAGGGACATGGCATTCGTATGACATTTGCTTAAAAATATGTTGCGAATCAGAAAAAAAACGATCAGAAATTAAATTAAAAACAACAACAATTATTTCAAGTGAAAGTAAGGAGCAACATAAAAACTTAAAACGAACAGAAACATATGAATGGGTTTGCCCCCTAGTCATTAACTCCCTCTTTAGGCTAAAGTTCTTTTTTGTACTTTCATAAGAGCTATTTATTCTAATTAACGGCCTTTGTGATTAAGGGGTCATTCTTAAAGAATTGGAACAAAATTTGAACTTTAGCGTAAAGAGCGAGTTATTGACTAGGGGGCGAACTCCCTAATATACGTAACACAAATATACGAATGTGGATGTTCGTTACATAAGTTAATTCGTAAGTTAAGTCAGAACAAAATTTCGAGAAAGTAAATTTTGTTTTAATGTAAATGTAAATGTAATTTTTGTAAAACAAAATGTAAATTTTGTTTTAATTATTCATGTATGGTGAGCCAAAGTCAAAGCTGCATTAATTTAAAAACGATCAGAAATTAAATAAAAAAAAAGTTTTTTTTAACTGAAAGTAAGGAGCAACATTAAAACTTAAAACGAACAGAAATTATTCCGTATATGAAAGGGGCTGTCCCCTCCACAACGCCTCGCTGTTTACGCTAAATTTTGACTCTTTCTCACAACTTTATTTTTTAAAACAATAAAAAAAAATTAGCGTAAAGAGCGAGGCGTCGAGGGGGGACAGCCCCTTTTATATACGGAATAATTTCTGTTCGTTTTAAGTTCTAATGTCGCTGCTTATTTTCAGTTAAAAAAAACTTATTTTCTTATTTAATCCTGATATAAGGGTGGAAGGAGGCGGCGGCCCCTCTTGATAAGTTCATGCCATTTGTACCGAGAGTGGGGTGGATTTTCCGGAATCTGTTTTTAATTTTCCATGGAACTGGAATCGGTCCTTTGAACGAATTCTTTGGATACTAAATCCCCCTCCTGAGCTCAGGTATAAGTGAATTGCTGCGATGTATGTCTTGAACTCCCTGATTGCATTCCTTCTTCTGTATTGTGGAATAATTTTTATTTGTTTGTTTTTTATTCTATATTTGATTCTAATTTGTCCAATTAAGATTCGTCAAAACAACAAAAACGCGACTTACATGAGTATTTCGGGAAGTTTTGAGAAAATACCAAAATTATTACCTTTCAGAAGGGGAAAGGGGGGGGGGTCGAAGCTATACTGTGGGCATGGTTTCTTTATATTTACTCCTTGCTAAGCAAAGAAACTGAAACATCAACTGAAAATCTATGGGGTGTAGCAAGAATGCTAACATTTGAAACTTTAAAGGCGGAACCACATAAATTGTCTGGATGCAAAGATGCGAGGGTGGGATTGCCTTCCTTGCTAAATTTTAGCCATGATTTCAGAGATGGTCGGGTAGATTTACAATACTTTGTGAAAAGGGACTCCCTGAATACTTCCCTGTTCTGGAGGTTTCGAGCCAATTACAGGGAATTTTTTTCAGGTATTCTTGCGTCTCGAATCGATGCAAACCAATTTAATTTAAACTGTTTTTGTTTTCAGTCGCTGGACCAAAGGGACCTTCCCCGATCTATTCTACAGACCTTGGAAGTTTAAGCTAATTGTAATAAAATTTGTTTTAGGCCCGGTTTCGGGTGTCACATATCGATACAACCAAACTTCAAAACGTTTGCTTTTATTGAGTTCTATTTGACACTGTCTACCACTGTCTATTATATGCCCTGTAATTTTCAGGCCTATCAGAGACAAAAATTAGGTTTGTTTTCAAGGGTCATGAATCAATCCATCAATTAATTTTAAATTGGGCAGTGTAGAAACGTTTAAGTGGGTAAGGAATTTTTAGCCTCCCTCCCCCCAAAAAATCCAGATCCCCGATTCGGTAACAAAAAAAATACCTGAAAGTTACAGCTCCATCCCCCAAGCCGTTCCCGATATAATTCAAATATGTTATATTGATAACCGTAATGCATGTGTTGTATTTCAATTCACCTTTGCCCCATTCCTCCAACTCAAACTTCAGATCCTTTTATAAAAAAAAAGCTATCTCAAATGTTGGTCGGATATAGGGTGGCTTGGGAGGTAAAGGGTGAGAGATGGCTGGTTGCCTTCCAGCCACCTTTGGCCTTTAAAAAGGGCACTAGGAATTTTCATTTCCGATCAAATGAGCCCCCTCTCAAGTTTCTGCCACCACCCCGCGCCTTGTGCGCTATGGTTCTTTACTAAGGCATTTCTTGTGCGTTATCTTTGATTTATGGCCATTTTTCCGAGAGGTCGCCCACTTTCCGCCACCTGGTTTACTTAACAGTGCCACGTGTGCCGCATAGTCTCGCCGTGCGTGACACAGTCTCCGCAACGCTTGGCACAGTTCTGCCAGGCTTGGCTCGTGCCACCTGATGTACGTGATTTGTGAAAGTCGGTGGTCCCTCAGGTTGTTATTTAATTGTTTCGGTTTATGCTCTGTTTGGCTTTGGAGAACGAATTTTACTTCGGCCATTACAGGATGGATCAAAAGTTTTTTGTTTACATGTTTGTACTTATTAAAGTAATTGCCATTGGAGATTACATAGAACATGAAACATGAAATTAGGTGATATAGTTTATTTACTATGGCAGAAAGGATGGGGTACATAGACAGGGAGTAGGGCTCATGATGAATAAGGAAGCTGCTAAATCTTGTTTAGATTGGGAAGGTATTAATAATAGGCTGCTAGTCGCTCAATTTATGACTAAAAATTGGAGGGTATCAGTCATAGTAGTATATGCCCCTGTAAAACCGACTAAAGGAAATAATAATGACTCAGATGAATTTTGCTTACAGCTATAGGAGCAAATAGAGAGGGTCCCAGGTAAAAAAATGGTGTTTTATTATGAGATTTTAACGCCCAGATCATTATAAATAGGGATAGGTGATATCATATCCTAGGTAAATTTGGTGTAGGAAAAGAAAACAGTAATGGCTACAAAATGCTACAATTTTGTAGGTATAACAATCTAGTTATAACCAATACAGTGTTTCGTCTAAAATGGCCCATAAGCTAACATGTTATTACATGATGGTAAGACAGCTAACCTTATTGATTTTATTATTGTAAACCGAAGTCTGTGTGAATCAATAGAAAATACTAGGGTATATAGGAGTGCTGTTATTTATGTTAAAAGTAAAGATCACCATCTAATAGTGTCTAGGGTTAATCTAAAGCTGAAATTTCGGAAGGGTAACTACCACCCAGGGAGTTATTATGTTGGTAGGCTCCAGGATGAGAATTTGAGAGGAAATTTCCAGGAACAGTTGAATACTAAACCTGAGATTTTAAAATTTGACCTTCATGAGAATTTAAGAGATGTTTTCAGGAACAGTTTAATACTAAACTGGAGAGTTTAAGTTTTTTCCTATGTAGAAGTGTGAACTTGCTGGTGGTGTCGTAGGGTAGAAAGTTGGGAACGCAGCTAAGAATATTAATGAAAATGCTTTATGTTTAATATAGAGTAGGAGGGGACTGTACAACAACTATCTGAGTCATAGATCATATGGAAATAAGAGGAATAAGAAAGTGAAGGAATCATTAAAATATGAACTAAGGAGGTGTGAAGTATAGGCCATGGATAAAATTGCGAAAGATCTGAAAGATACAGCTGACATTTGATGGACTTTGTCTTAAGAAACTCAGCAAAGGCAACAGAAGATCATGGAATCAAATGGGGAAGTAAGACTTTCCTGGACTTAGATCATGCTGATGATTTAAGCATCCTAGATGAAAGTGTAAGCAAAATGAATAAACTTTTAGAGGCTATGCGAGTTCAATGTTCTAGTATAGGTTTGAAAATTAAGGCTAAGACGAATAAAGGTTCCTTCACATTGAAAACGTAAGACTTTACGTTACGTTTAGTCCTAAGGTTGTTACGTGTCATGTTACGGGTCTTACGTTTATGTTCCTTCACATCGAAAGTCTTCCCTTCACACTGCAACGTCAATTTTCAGCGCTACCCATGCAAAAAAGTGGTTTTTCTTGTTGTGCAATGAAGGGGGCTGTAATTTCCTTATTCTAGGTTTTTGACCATACTGACTCCAGCGGTATATACTTTTCATTTAGATCTGATGCCATTTTAGAGAGGCTTCAGTTTTTTTTTTAATCACCATAGATTTCTTTTTGAAATTAACTTTTTCTTTTAAGAACAACCAAAATAATAGTTACCATTCCTGAATCAGTGTCAGATGGCATTTTTTTCTAAACGTGTTTTTTGACTTTTGGTTACTATGGGCTGTAGTTTGCTCTTTAGTCATCCCTGTGATTATCCCAGTCCAACGTTAAACTTCTGGAAGTAAACACTGGCAAAGGGAAAGGACACTGCATGGCAGTTTCCAAATTTCTCTAAATCGTTTTATTTTTTTCTTTCGTTTTAGTTTCATGGCAGGCATGTCTCCTTACAAATTTTTAATAACTTTATGTTAAAAAGCGTCTCTTTACCTTGTTTTTCACCATATCCAATAGAATTAAGACATCTAATCATAGCTATTAGGTTTTTTTTTTCAAAGAAATCTAAAACTAGTTACCGTGCTACATTTCAAAACAAAGCAACACAAATGTCAAAAGTATTTTCTTATATTATTTTTTTACTCCGGTACTAGTGTTATTATTCTTAATTATTCATATTGCTGGAATATTTATTTTTTTCAGACCCACTAGACATTTTTTTCCATATAATTTAATGCTTACCTTAAAGAGAGAAAAAAAGCTTTATTAAGTTCGTCTATAAAACTAAAAATACACTGAATGATTCAAGTATTTTTTTTTAACTGTATTTTTCTCCATCTGCAACTCTAATTTTGAATCATCTGGTACTTTATTAAGATTATATAACATTGATTGTATATAATTACCACTCCATATAATTCTGGTAATTGCTGTTTTTTTTTTTTTTTTTTTTTTTCAATTGCTTGCTGTTCCTTCAGGTCTGTTTGATCTCTAGACCCTGTCTTTGTTCCGTTATGAGTTTGATTTTGGCTTGTTGATGCATATATTTGTTGCCTACTAGAAGCTTGGGAACTTTGGATATCTGTTTGATTGTTAATGAGAGTTTCTTCACTAAGGGTAATAAAATCAGCATCATTCACTTCAGCATAGTTATATTGTTGGCTACTAACTGCAACATGTGAAACATCTTGATCAGGAGCGAAAATACTTGTTGTATAGTTCAAGGGATTCTGACTAGAAACACCCCCTGCGCACTCTGAATAAATTTCCACTGATATATTCTCATCTTGAACAGTTTTCCTTTTGTCTTATGGTTCCTTTCAATTATATGTTCAGAAAGTAAGTTCAGTCTTTGTACAAGCTTTTGGTCTTCTGGCCTTAAGCTTATACTAGCACCAGATCCACTTGTAGATCTCGTTTTTTTCTTTAGGTGGACATAGTGATCTCTTAGGTTCTCAAGCTCCCCCATCTTTTCATAAGCTTCACTAGAAAAAACCACATGATTACTAAATTTTTCAATTTTTAAACTTTAAACATACTCATTTTATAGCCCAATTTTTATTGCAGCTTATTCATAAAATATATTTTGGAGATTTAGTTAGTTTTTCTCCTCAATAACAAGAACTCCATAGCTAATTAATTCTATAGAGCAACAAAAAAAGAATTTTTGGACCACAGAGAGTCAAGGATCACTTAGAAAAGAAGTAAAATTTACTGTGCCTTAAATCAAATTTATTGAAACAAGTACTTTGCCTACACCCAATTATAAAACATTTGTTAGGGTACTAACTGAATTAATATCATTTTTTTACTACTATAATACTTCAATGCATAAATACTCTCTACTGTATTTCCTACAGTAGAGAATAGTCTCTACTGTATTTCCATTTGCTTATCAAAGTTGAGTGTCACTTAAAACCTGTTGGTGATGGGCCAAAAAACCATGCATATTGAGTGTCCTGATTTGAAGCTTTAAAATACAATACAATTTGTTGCGTTTATATCAAATTTTAAGGTTGCTTTGGGTCCAACTAAAGTTAGTCAAAATCAACCTTTACTTGAAGACAATATCCACACACAGGTGTTTGGGAAATGAGGACATTGTATTTACTATTCTCTTTTTTTTTCTTTTTTTCAAAGTTCATGTTTTTCTATGACATTTTCCTTCCTTTCTGACAAAGTTCTTAAAGATCACACATTACATAGATCTAATCACCAAATATTATTTCTAACTATGTCATTCAAATCCTTTTACTAAATGGTTTTATCCTTCATTTAAATTCTTAGTAATGTTTGGTAGTTGATATATCTTTCTGTGTCAATAAATCCATACAAATATATTTAAACACCACAGGAAATATTGCTGTAGCCTACTGTGAATACGCTCTCTGTTGTGAATTCCATAAACATAATTTTCAAATGTTGGAAATGTAAATACAGTGTTGGTTTAAAAAAATAATTTAAAATATATAGCCTATTGTCTATGTTATAAACAAAACTTCGCAGATCATTGATGCTTCTAATATTTTTGTACTTATTTTCAATCAAAACTTAGGTAATATTTTACAATTTTATCATTTTGAGAAAAAACAAATAGCCTTAAATAGCCCATAGTGAACCCAATTATTGGGAATGGCAGTACAATGCAAGGTAGAATTACAGATCAGCAGCTTTGTAGGAGAAAATGGCTTAATAGCACTTAAAAAAATACCATTAGATTCCTTATTTTATGCTCTTTTCCTGTATCACATGTGTTTCTGACAGTGCACTTATCTTCACTAATGATCCTGGATATATACCTAAGATAGCCTATATAAAACTTCTACATTGCCAAAGAAATTAACTTAAAGTCTTTATTTTTTCTCATTGATCCTAAATCTTTTTCATTTGAGAGGATGTTGAGAAACTAGATCAAACTATCCATTTAAATGTACCAAGGTAGGTTAGACTCTAATCTAAATTTATTCTTTCTTCAACCTCATAAAGAACATTTTAAATCCTGAGTTAAGTTACAAAACTAATCTCCTAAATATCATTTTAAATGATTAACTGTACCACAAAAGGTTTTATTTTAACCTCAAACCCAAAAAGAATTGAAAAAAATTAGCAATATTTATAGAAGTATAGCCTATCCTAGCCTAGGCCCACAAATCAAGACAGTCTATACTTACTACTTTCTTTCCTGCTGATGAAAAACTTGGCTCAGACTTTCCAAAGAATTTAGTTTAAATTGCTTGTCCTTGAAAACAGGGTCCTTTGAGCTATATAACCTTTTCTAGCTTCTACAAACTCAAATATTTTTTCATCTAAGTTCCATTTTGCTTAAACGTAAACGTAAGAAGTTGAAATATTCTGGACTTCTTCCGTCAGAGCTCTAGCATTGCGTTTTGACTTACGGATACGTTAACGTAAGGTCTTACGGAGGGTTATGAGCCTTACGGAAGGCTTACGGAATCCAGTGTGAAGGGGAGAACGGAAAGCCGAAATTCAATTTGAAGGAGCCTTAAGTCGCTAAGGTTAGGAGTAAGTGAAGATGAAAAGGTGACGTTGGGTATCGAAAAGATCGATCAAGTCGATAGCTTCACTTACCTAGGTAGTATTATTAGTGAAGACGGTGGGTGCAGTGAATATGTTAAAAGTAGAATAGCCAAGACCGAGGGTGTGTTTCACAGTTGAAAAAAGTTTTGAAAATAGGAAGATAAGTCTGCAAACCAAGATTTGAATATTAGAATCTACAGTGATGACAATAGTCAAGTATGGTTTTGAAGCATGAGCGCTCCGAAAAATGGAGGAAGATTTGCTAGATGTTTTCCAGAGAAATTACTTACGGCTTGGTTAGGATACCCGACTGACTGACATATTTCAAACAGTAGGCTGTTCGAAAGGTATCGTTCAATCCTGCTTTCTCGGGCTATAATGAGAGAAATGTTGAGATGGCTAGAGCACGTTCTGCGTGTTAAAGATTACAGGTTGCCAAAGATTTTCCTTTTCGGCCATCCGTCAAGGGCTAAACGAAAGACAGGTCGCCGTCGGTTTGGGTGGGAGGATATCGTAAGGAAAGTTTAAGGGAAACGTGAACTTCCTCGGAGGGTGTAAAGAGGGAGGCTTTGAATGGGTTGGGATGGAGGGGGAGCTTGCTTAGCTGTGTTGGCAACAGGCGGCTTAATGTTGCGGTGAGTTGTTAGTAGTGGTAGTAGTTTACGTTCTTGTTAGCTTCTAGCTGTTTGAAAGCTCTCAGCGCTAAAATTATCTATTTTATCATCAAATTCATATGCATTCTACCTGCCCATTCCTTTCCGAATTCTTCAGGATTTTACAATCTTCAGATAATTCTGAATTTCTCACACAGTACGCGTTTCCGCCCTGTCTCGAATTTCCCCTCCCTCGGGCGTAATCGAAACATATAAACTTCAGTAATTAAGTTTTTCAGTTCGTAATGTCGAGCTTAAAAGATTGTACAAGTTTGATTTATCACTTTATATTTTAATCATAGGCAGCGCAATCGCGCTGCCTAAGTAAAGAACGATGTTGGCACAATGTATTTTTTTTATTTCATACCAGGGCACTTCGTATCGAAGGAGTTGTCGTGGAAACTTCGAAAAGGGCTCATTCGATTGGAAATTGGAGTGGTTAGTGTCCTTTTTAATAGTTGAAAGTGATTGGAGGGCAACTAGCCCCCCCCCCTCCCGCCCATCATTCCCCCAAACACATCCAATCAAAATTTTGAGATAGCCATTTTGTTCAGCGTAGTTGATTTCCAGATAGAAAATATATTTTTGAGGTCACTCCCCCACAACTTTACTGGAAAAAATATATACGTTTTTACTTTTATAACTTTAATAAGTCAAATAATATTAACATTTTGATTACTAAATATCAGTATATGTATATTAAACTGACAATGCCCATTCATTTGTATTTTTTTCAGTAAAGTGCAAATTAGGTTCTGGCCTAGGGAAGGCTTAGGGGTTTTGCGCCCTACTAATGTTAGTTTCTCCTCGTTTTTAGTTTGACTCGGTGATTTATTGTAATTTCTGTTCGTTTTGGGTTTCATTAATTTATCATTGCTGATTCGCGGTAGTCACACGCTTGGTAGATTATCTGATTTTATTTTTGCTCATTTTTTGTTTAATGGAGTTCTTTACTTTTCTTTGAAAAACTTATTTTGTGAAAAAAGTTTTTTTAATTAAATTTATGAAAAGTCATCTGTTTTCCGTAACGTCCTTTGTAAATTATTGTCACTCCGATCTAAAATTTTTCAGACCTAGGGACGAATATTTTTTGCTGCAATAGCACCCTCCCCCTCGTCCCTTCTGGGTAAAATGTCTTAATTTAAGTAAAATAAATTGACCTCAAAATAGGTTGGCGGATTTTTCATGTCTTGTTTAATCATACTCATAGTCTTTCCGTGGCAACTACCTTCTAATTCGTTGTTTACTTTTACTACCTAAACTTAAACTCTTTTCCCCTGATATTCGTATCTCCTGAATTGAAGTAGACTTCCTTACATTAGACCGAAATATTATTATTATGGGTAATATTAAAGTCACGGGTATTTTTTTAAGCAATTAATATTCTAAGACACATCCTAGAATTTCCATTCTAGATGCAAATGGCAAGGGCAAATCCACTTCAAAAAAGATATAAATATTGAATGACCTTATTCTTATTCCGATTACATATCGCCATATTCTGATACTTTCTGGAACTTTATCACGCCAGCTTAGTCAATATATTCTGCATAAATTTCATGAATTGGCATGAATGATCAAATCATTTAATTGGAAGTTTATATAAGTCTTGAACTTGCCACAGAGAGTTCAGTGGGAAGGGGTTTGAATTCCGAAATGAAGTAAGAACTTTTCTATACTCAGTTATTTGATGTAATTATTGTTTCAAAGGTGAGATTCAAAAAGCCTTTGTAACCAGGGGCGTAGCCCCAGCATTTTTATTAAGGGGGCAAACAAGTTCTATATCCAGAGAGCCAAGGGGCATGGGCTATATAATAGCTTTTTTTAAATTAATGGGGGGGGGGGCAACGGCCCCCCTTGCCACCCCCAAACGACGCCACTGTTTGTAACCAACATTTAACATTCTAAAAAGTCGTTTTGTTTATTTAAAATGTTTTTCTTCATATAAAGTTTTTTTTCATGTTATTTTTCTACAGTCGTAGGGTTGTGACGTTTCAACGTGACAACTTTGCCATCATTTAGATGGCTGAGAATCAATTTTATTCATCTACAGAATTACAATTTATTTTGCTTTGCCTTTTTTTAGATTGGAAAATATGTTGAAAAGGTCTTTCAGAAATGCACGAAATCAAGAAAATTTTCTACTTTTCAGACAAGTTTAGATTCTAAGAAAGTGTAATTACAACTGTAGGTTAGTCGCAATAAAAAAAAAAAAAAAAAAAAAAAAAAAAAAAAAAAAAAAAAAAAACAGGGAACATAAGCCATAAGGAATGGTTTACAAAGTCTAGAGTTTGGTCAAGCCTCAGAGTTTACTGGGAGCGAGGGGGGATTGGATCCCAATATGGAATAAGAACTTTTCCAGAACTACGGTGGTTTAACTACCTAAATAAACATTGTTTCCTGGTAGCAGCTTAAGAAGGTGTGGATTTCTTTTGGTGGTGTAATTGTCTTTAGAATCAACAGGTTGTCCATGTTTTTATTTTTAAGGATGAAAAGCGTTGTCAAATTTAACTAATTGGTTTTGTTTATTTACTTTCACGGTTCAACGTTGCAGCACTGACGAAAATGGGCTACTGCCCTAAAAGCACGTAATCTAGCAGCCACGATGAAAATTTTCAGAAATTTTCTGTTTTCAAGATTGAAAAAATCTTGGAGAACATAGAATAAACCGAAAATTTTCTTGATATTAGGGGTGATGACACGGACCTGAAGGCTCCCCCTCGCTTACGTGCTTGTCCCAGAACTGAAGCGTATGTATCTATCCTCCGATCACTTTGACTCAAAAAGGGCACTAGAACTTCTGATTACCAAACGAGCCCCCTCCGTAGTTTATACGACCATCCTTTCTATAAAAACCTTATATGCCACCCAGGGCATATTTACAACCCTTACCCTAAGGGCTGTGGGGGTTGTCATCCTCAAAGACATAATTTCCGAACCTTTCAACTACGCTAAACAAAATGGCTATCTCAAAATTTTAGTTGGGTGTGTTTTGGGAAATGATAGGAGTGGGAGGTCTGGTTGCCCCCAATCACTTTCGACTATTAAAAAGTGCTCTAGCCCTTTCAATTGCCAATCGAATGAGTCCTTTTCGAAATAAAAAAAAAATACATTGTGCCTAGATAGCTCTTTACTTAGGCAGTGCTATTGCGCTGCCTCTGATAGCATTTCGACGTTGCTTTACGTAATGATGCTGAGCTCTGAAAGAGAACTGCTTTTCCAATCCCAATTTTTCTCACTGATTGTCACTTAATTCACTGTTTGCTTTGTGAGCTTTTTGGGCAATAGGAGGGGTCTGCATTTTCAAGACCATTCCAAAGAGTAGAGTTTAATCTGCCATATTTTCAAGCAGAAAAGATAGCCATCCCTTCAATTCTGAATTTGTAACTTAGAACGGTTTTCTAAGGTTGCATCAACATTCAAGCCCATGAAAGAAAATTTTCCGTTATTCACAAAAACTGGAATCTCCGAAGGATAAATTCAACACCTAGTAAAAGGGCTATGACATTATCATGCTGTTTGTGAGCTTAAGTTTGTTTTGACAAGCGGCCTGGAGTAAGTTCAAAATGTCATAGAGAGACTGGAAGATGAGATTTCAAGTCCATATGGTGTTTGAGATAATATTGAACGTTGACATGTTTTTTTTTTAGTTCAAGTACCTCAATTTTCAGCTTGGGAAAAACCAATCTGTATAATTGAAACGAACTGAAGACAGTTCCGGGTCAAATTGACAATTCTTTGGGCTTGTATCCACCTGTCTTGGCCGCTAATTTTTTAAGTGTTTCCAACCAAAGGGTCGTTCACGAGGTCATTTCGTATGCTGTAAATAAAGGTACGTCCGTGGGTGTGTTTGAGCCCTCGGGTCTTCGCATCGCCCCGAAATATTGGGGTTCCTCATATGTTTTGATTCCCCCCCCCCCACAATTTGTTTATTTTTTTTAAGCTGCACCCGTTATGGTACAAATCAATTCGGGCTAAAGGGTACAGAAGGAATGGCCAGAGACAAGACGCGCTTATGGTTTACGCTATGACTATGACAGACAAGTCTACAACCCCATGCTCCTGACAGCTTTTTCTATAAGAGATTTTCTCACAATTTTAATTCTCGTCTCGCACTTAAAAAATAGCTGTGCAAAAGTTCGAAAACACAGTCTAATATTTGACTTGATGATTTTCTAAAGTTCGCGACAACTGTTGTTACGAAAACTTATTCTGTCGACGCGAATTCTGGTTTTGAATTTAGAAATCGTTATTCCCTTTCATATATTACTAACCAAGGGATTACATATTTTTAGAATAAATAAAATAAGTTCTTTCAACTGAAAGTAAGGAGCAACATTAAAATTTAAAACGAATATAAGTTATTCCGTATATGAGGGGGGTTGTCCCCTCCTTAATACTTCGCTCTTGAAGCTAATTTTTTTAGTACTTTAAAAAAGTATCTTATTCTAATTAAATGGCCCTTCTGATTCAGGAGTCCTTCTTAAAGAATTGAGGCAAAAATTCAAACTTTATCGTAAAGTTTGAGGTATTTAAGGAGGGGCAATCCCCCTTATATATGGAATAATTTATGTTTGTTTCAAGTTTTGATGTTGCTCCATACTTTCAATTAAAAAAAAAATATTGAATTTCTGATCGTTTTTCAAATAATGCTGAGAAATTTGGCTCACCCTTCATGGAAAATTCCTTCTCCCAGGAAAAAAACCTCAGTGGGGAGTTCCTCCCATGCAAAACCCCCCTGTACAATTCCATCCTAGCTGAAAACTCACCCCGTAAAATTTCTTGCGGACGAATCTGCCTGAAAAATTCTTCAGGCAGGGGGGGGGGCTAGTTGCCATCCAATTTTTTGGCCTCTTAAAAAGGGCACTGTAACTCTTAATGTCGATTAGAATGAGCCCTCTCCTGATATCTTAGGGCCATTGGTTCGATACGATCACCCATAGAAAAAAAACACATCCGTGATCTTTATTCTGGCAAAAAATACAAAATTCCACATTTTTGCAGATGGGAGCTTGAAACCTCTTTAGTAGGGTTCCATACCCATAGGGAAAAAAAGCACGCATCCGTGATCTTTATTCTGGCAAAGAATACACAATTCATCATTTTTGCAGATGGAAACTTGAAACCTCTTTATTTGGGTTTCTGATACGCATAATCTGATGGTGCAGCTTTCATTAAGATTCCTTGACTTTTAGGGGACGTTCCTCTCTTTCGAAATTCAGGTAAATTTTATCAGGCTCTTAGCCTTTGATGGGCAACAGTAAACTTAATGAATCTTATATGTTGGGAAACAGCACAAAAAGGCAACTCTTTTGATGTATCTATCGATACCAGAATTGTGTTTTCTGGACTTTGGGTTACTATTGAGCCGAGTCGCTCCTTACTTCAGTTCGTTTCAACGAACTGATTGGTATAATTTTTTTTTCTTTCAAGAGGATCAGAATTAGGAATGTTTTGTTGAGGGGGGGGGGTTGTTAAGGAAAAATCTAATTCTGATGTAAGAAAGTTTTACTATTTTTGGTACTTCTTTCCGATTTTTTTTTTTTTTTTTTGGTAGTTGCATTGATTTCTAGGATCATTATCCAAGAGCGTATCCAGAATTTTTGTTCGGGGGGGGGTTACTGATTTTCGACTCGGTTTTTGACTAATTTTTACTAAGGTTTTACTAATTTTCGACTCGGTCAAAAATTTGGGGGGGGGGGGGTCAAACCGGGTAACCCCCCTGGATACGGCCTTGTCATTATCACACACAAATCTATTTAGTTAACATATTCTAGTTTAGTTTTCAGAGAATCATTGAGCCGTTTGCGTATAATCATAAATATTATGGAAGGCAAAAAAAAAAAAATAATAATAAAAAGAATGAGGATTGAAATTCTGCTTGTGTTGACACGGTATTAGGCGTTGACATGCCTGAGACCTGTCAATGCTGTTTAATTACTATCATTATTTTGAATTAAAATAGCTAAATATTTCGTTTTTTTTTAACTAAGCTACAATGAAAATTTCTCTCTCATGAATTCTTTTTTTTTAACTGCATGTGTTTATTTGCTGATTGGATTGTGTTTTTTCGGCGATCCTTATCTAATTTTAGTGTTTGCCCAAAAGGGTGGTTGAAATGAATACCCCCCACTGGATAAACCAAAATGAAGAAAAGATGCAATTGTAATATTAAAAAACAATCAGTCATTTTCCTGGCAAAAATCCCATTTCTAAGTCCTTAAAAAAATTACTTAGGGTTTTTCTTCATTAGAAAAATTTACGTGCGTGCCCATAAACACTAAGCGAAAAATTCGTAAAAAAAAAAAATTAGTACGCGTAGACCATGGCTACTAGAAAAATTATGGCAACATTTGTCAATTTGACATAAAAATTGCACAATAAACGGTCAAATTTCTTGAAATTTCTTAAACGGTCAAAATATATTATTTCAAAATTTGAAACACCCACATAAGGAGTAAACAACCTTTGAGAAAATTATTCTGAAAATAAAAAATAAAGTTTTAAATTGAATTCACGCAACATGAAGGGTTATCACGTCTCGCTGGAGGTCTCCTCCGTTCCCATTTCTCGCTGCCTCATTCTTTGGATTTCCCCAATGTTCCAATGAAAGTAAATTTCCGATTTATTAAAACCCGATAGAAAATACTTGTTACAATAATTTGCGTGAATATTGATTCACATGGTTCTCAAACCCTGTAAAAAAAAAAAAAAAAATCACAATCACTATTTGATTTCTTTCTTTCTATTGCATTATTTCAAAGTGCATTGTTGGATGTGAAGGCGCACTTGAAGTTGGTTATTGATTGAATACAAAATGAATAGGTTGTTAGCAAGCATTGCTATTTGGTAGATTCTGACAAACCGAAATGCAAATCATTCATCGAAAATATCATGGGAATTCCAGCAAGAAAAAAGTCCATTTATTTGTAATCTAGGGGGTCATATAGTGCAATACTCTGTGTTTACCAGAGGTGATTTTGCCCAGTGGTGTTAATGCAGGGGGCAGTGAGGATACTCCCCTTAGACTCCCCCTGGTTTTTGAGAAACAATTTTTTGGTATTTGCATTGAAAAATTCCTATTTTTGGTATTTTCTTTGCAAAGTCGACAAGAAAAATGCCCTCTAATTTGCATGAATCAACTGCACTGAAGGTGCCACATATCACAATATAGTTTGAATTGTCACTCATGTTTTGGAAATGAGGTGTGTAAAGTTAAAGCTTGACAAAAAAAAATTCTCTTTTAATTATGCTCTGTTTTAGACCATTTGAAAATGGATACATCGTCTTTCCCGAAAAAGGGCGGAAGTGACAATTCAAAAAGTCTACAAGAGAGCGAAGATAGGCTTTTTATACTTTCTGTGACAGTTTTTTTCTTTTTAGACATAGGGGCAAAGTTTCGAACGGAATAGTTTCAAATTAAATTTTAAAATTTTTGTTTGTAAAAAAATTAATCGAAATAAAATCTGAGTAAAATCTAGTAAACATTTTTTGTGTTTCCAATGGCGTGATTTCATTATTGTCCGCAGTTTTTACTTGAAAGTTCACATACTGCTTGTTGCAACTTAGTCTTACCATTTTTCACTGATCTTTGAAACTTCTATAAATGAGTCAAGTTTGGTCATTTAATTTTGAGAGTCTGTTTACTGAATTCGATTATACTTGACCAAGGAACGTATCCACGATTTATTTTTTTTGGGGGGGGGGTGGGGGGCTTATAAAAAAACTTTAAAACCCATGATTTTTTATATTCATTTTTGTTACGTTATTACGAGTCAAACAAACATTTCCAAGGGGGGAGGGGCTCAACCCCCCTGGATATGGCCTTGATTTGACCCACCTTAAGCTAAACCTTTCATTTATAAAGTTGAGGTTATAGCTGGCAATTATTGAAAATTTGTCATTCAAAAGCTTTCTTTTTGTAGTATTCAAATTGACAATCTACCACATTCTAAATTTGCCATGTTTCTTAAATATTTTGTGTTCAAAATGAGCCAAGGATTTTCTTGGTCTGTAGCCCAAACTTTCTGTTTTCTTTAATGAAGTAGTGAAACCAATAGAAAACTACTCCGTAATTAGAAAAAAAAAAATTTAAAGATTCAAACTAATTTCAAAAAACACAACAGATTTAAAGAAATCTTTAAATTTTTGGGGTCATGATATTAATTTTAAAGATTTTATTCTTTTTCTTTTTGTAAAATCTGCTATTTGGTCAGGTCTTTTTATTTACCCTTCCCCCAGAAAAATGTTGCCTGTATTCTGGCCAACTTGACAATGAATACGATATTTTTTTTTTTCAATTAAGCGCTGTAGTTTTTTTTTTCAATTTTCATAACGTTAAAATACTGGTTGGGGATGGAGAAGAACTATTGATGTGATCAGAAACTGCAGGGAAAACCCAATTATCCCAAGAAACTATTTCTTAATCAGTTACATAAGTGCGTTTTTGTCAAAAGATTAAATTGTATGGATTTTATCTTTTTTTTTGTTGCCTTTTAAAGATGTACTGCACTTATTTTGGGTACTCTTGCATTCTGCGGGCCTCTCGGGTTAACTACTATAGAGTAGGCAATAATAAAACCCGTTTTTGACATATATACCGCTATAGACTAGGCAATGATAGCGTGGTTTTCATTGCGTATACGATATTATACTGTGTTTTCTTTTGGGGGGGGGGGGTTAGGGGGGGAGGCACCTAGGTTAGATTAGGTTACGTATTTAATATATGCTTGGCTTTACCCCCCACCCCCCTAATGTGCAAAAATCTAGCCCAAATTTGTTTCTGAACTATTATATATTCATCCTATTTTATTTCATTAGCATTTACCAAACTTGAATTTTTAGAAAGGCCCGCATAATGCAAGAGTACCTTATTTTTTTTAATGATATCTCGAAATGTCTCTCGGGTTATCGCTTTATGTTGTTTATTTTTCTTTATTTTAGTGCCACCAACGGTATTTTACTGAATTAAAAAAAAAAACAAGTTTTTTTAACTGAAAGCAAGGAACGACGTTAAAACTTAAAACAAACAGAAATTATTCCGTATATGAAAGGGGCTGTCCCCTCCTCAAAGCCTCGCTCTTTACGCTAAAGTTTTTTTTATTTTTAAAAAAAATAAGAATTGTGAGAAAGTTAAACTTTAGCGTAAAGAGCGAGAGGTTGAGGAGGGGACAGCCCCCTTCATAAACGGAATAATTTCTGTTTGTTTTTAGTTTTAACGTCGGTCCTTGCTTTCGGCTAAAAAAAACTTGTTTTTTTATTTAATTTTTTAACTTTTTTGAATTAATACAGGTTTTGATTCTGGCTCACCGTACATGAATAATTGAAATAAAATTTGTTTATTAATTTTACTTTTATTTGTTTCAATGTCTTTTTCGACACTTGTTTAATTTTATTTACGAACGTTTTTATTAGTAATAAATATACGCAACTTACGAATTAACTTACTTAACGAACTTGTATATTCATTGATTTTTAATACGTATATTAGGGGGTCCGCCCCCTATTCAATAGCTTGCTCTTTAAGCATAATTTCGAATTTTATTCCAATTCCTCAAAAATGACCCCTTTATCAAAAAGGTTATTAATTCGAGCACATAGCTCTTATGAAAGTGCTAGGAAATCTTTGACTTAAAAAGTGAGATAGTGATTTGGGATTGAACCCAAATACATAAGTAATATTTTCTGTTCCTTTTAAGTTTTGATGTTGCTCCTTACTTTTAGTTGAAAAACTTGTTTTTTTTAATTTAATTTATGATCTTTTTCTTTAATGATGATAGGAAATCCGGCGCCCCCTTCATAGCAATGTCTCTTCCCCCATGAAAACTTCCTTCATGGCCAGATCCTCCCATATAACCCCAGACCCCCCCACCTACCAGAAAAAATCCCCCCTGAAAACGTCTGTATACTCCCCAATAACCAATACTATATGTTAACATTTGGTAAAGTTCATAACTTTCACCCCCTCCCCCGGGGACTTCGGGGGATTAAGTCATCCTAAAAGACATAGATATCATATTTTCGACCATGCTGAACAAAATGGCTATCTCAAAATTTTGATCGGGTGACTTTGGGAAAAAATGAGCGTGGGGGGGCCTAGTTGCCCTCCATTTTTTCTGGTCACTTAAAAAGAACACTAGAACTTTTAATTTCCGTTCCAACGAGCCCTCCCACGATATTCTAGGACCACTGGGTCGATACGATCACCCCTGGGGAAAAAAAAACAAAACAAAAAAAAACATATAAACACGCATCCGTGATCTTTCTTCTGGCAAAAAATGCAAATTTTACATTTTTGTAGATAGGTGCTTGAAACTTCTACAGTAGGGTTCTCTTATACGCTGAATATGATGGTGTGATTTTCATTAAGGTTCTATGACTTTTAGGGGGTCTTTCCCCCTTTTTTCTAAAATCAGCCAAATTTTCGCGTAACTTTTGATAGGTAAGACTAAACTTTATGAAACTTATATATTTGAAATCAGCATTAAAATCTAATTCTTTTGATGTACCTATTGGTATCAAAATTCTGTTTCTTAGAGTTTCAGTTACCATTGAGCCGGGTTGCTCCTTACTTACAGTTTGTTAACACGAACTCTTTGAAAAGTTTCATCGAACTTTTCGTATTTTGTGTTTCCTTTATCATATTTGATTTGTGGTCTCCCTTGTGCTTTCATTTCCAAAGCTCTGTCTGGTTTCTATATTTCTCTCAGTCTCTTCTTTTCCCTTCCTCCACAGGGATCAGGGATTTTCTTTGCTCCAGAAGTAAGGTAATATAGACCTCTGAATGCCGAAATAATTCCTGACACCTCGATTTTCAAGATTACATTGCCCTTGTGTCACTAGGGACTATATTACGCAGCTCAGGATAGAGCTGGAAATACAAACTCGTAAATTAGTTTGGATCAGGGCGGAGATAAATATTCGGGAGTGAGCCATGGGGCTAGATTTCCTTTAAGGTTCCAAATTCATGCAATAGACGCTGAATTGGAACGTCTCTTAAATTGGGGGGGGGGGGGTGTAAAAGCCAGGATTGTCTTGCTGTTTTTACTTCCATTTAAATATTCTTAGCCCCCCCCCCTCCAATAAAACGATAATGATAATAAGTGTAAAAGGTTCTGAATCAAGAGCACTAGTGTTTGGACCAATTAAAGATGGCATTCGGGTTCAATTCTTTTTTTTTTCAACTTGAATATGACTCTAGTTTTCAGTTACCATCCAAGAGGTAGCATTCGAGTGAACTCGACTCAGTTCGCACCCCGATTGACGCTTCAATGTTGCTTTTTAGGGATAATGAAAATTCTCACCGTTTAAAGTATTCATGATGGAGGTAATATTTTAAATAGTGGGTATTATAGCATATGAATCTGTACCACGCGATGTAATTTGCAACTGAATATCTGCCACCCTACCAGTGAGATTGGGACTGCACCACTGTATATCTTCCTGTAAAGCTGTTGTTCTTACAAAAGAGTTGTTGTGTTCTGGAAATTTATGACCACCCCTCTAGAAATCAGTAATCTAGAAATGTCAATGTTTTCAATTTTATATGCTACCATTGCAAATTATGTTCTTCCCTGTTTTGAAGGACATTCTATAAGAAAGTCCTTTTTTTCTAAGCTATTCAATGAGTATAATACAAAAAAAAGGCTAAAGATATTTTGCCTCAATCCTGAACTAATAGCAGCTGCTGCCAGAAATGTTCATTCCCTAAAATTGAAAGGGAGGGGGGTAAAATTTCATTTTCAGAGTCCAGGGGTATTTTTTTTAATATTTCTTAAATGAAAATACCCCCTCTCCCTTTGATGCCCTGCTCTTCGTTTGGTCTCAGATGGATTGCCAAAATCATTTCTTTGACAACGTATTATCACCAATTCGTGCAACGTTGTCTAACCAACTCAACCTTTTCATTATAATTCTAAAAAGTGGGATTGAGCAAGATTTTTCGTACAGCTCATTCTTTGATACATTCAAACGAGTGGTGGCCGGCGTTCCCCTATCCCCGGAGTTCAACCCCCCCCCCCCCGGAAAATACTCTCCTCGGATGGGAGGGGGGTAAAGTATTTGGACAGTGTGAAGTCAGAAAACAAATCTTACTTAATAATGTGCAGAAAAATTGTAGCTAACATATTTTGTATGCAAACCCGCTATACTTTACCCCCCGGCCCCTAATATGCAAATGTATAGCCCAATTTTTTTTTTAAGTAGCGAAGAAACTAACGAAGAAACCGGTTTGTTCTTGAGTTTTACACATCCTAAACATGAGTGAGTGGCGTATAATACACAAGTACCGGAATTTTTCATGGAGAGATAGCCGGATTTCCCGGTATTATTTAAAAACGATCAGAAATTAAATTAAAAAAAAAACAGTTTTCTAACTGAAAGTAAGGAGCAGCATCAAAGCTTAAAACGAACAAAAATTATTACGTATATGAAAGGAGTGGCTCCTTCCACAAGACCTTGCTCTTTATGCTAAAGTTTTCACTTTTTGTCCTAATTCCTTTAGAACGATTCTTTAACCACAATGGTCGTTTAATTAGAACAATAAGCTATGTTCTAAAATTATATATAAAAAAAAACTTTAGCATAAAAAGCGAGGTCTTGAGGAGTAGGTAACCCCTTTCATATAGGCCTACGTAACAAATTCTGTTCGTTTTGAGGTTTGAGGTTGCTCCTTACTTTCAGTTGAAAAACTTGTTGTTTTTTTGTTTAACTACTTTCAGATAGTATTTGTTGATGGGAAACACTAAACAAGTTTTTAAAAGAAAAGTAAATAGCCTCATTAAACCAGAAATGAGCAGAAATGAGAGAGAACTTTAACGTAAAGAGCGAGGTCTCGAGGAGAAGGCAACTCCAAGTAAAGACCCTCATTAAACCGAAAATGAGCAGAAATGAAGTCAAATAATCTTCATAGTAAAAACTATAGAGTCTAATAGAAAAAAAAAATGATATAAAATATATTTTCTATGAAAAGACTATGTCAGTGAAAAAAAAACAAAAATCAATTAAAAATTTTTGTTCTACAAAACATCTTTGACAAAGAATGGTAAAGGGCTTCGTTAAGCCAAAAATGAGTAAAACTAAATTCAAATAATTTTCCAAGCGTAAAACTACCACAAATCACCATCAATAAATGAACTAAATTCAAAACAAGCAAAAACTAACATGAGTAGGACTGACAACCCCCACACCTCCTCAAGACCAGAATAAAATTTGCACTTTACTGAAAATAAAATACATTTTTAATGTTTTCACTTTTTTGACTTTAACAAATAAAGAAGTATTAAGACTAAAAGAAATAAATATCAGGATAGGCCTATGTATATCAAACTGACAATACAAAGTTACTTTTTTTGTTTTTGTGTTTTGTTTTTTTAGTAAAGTGCAAATTATGTTCTGGTCTTGAGAAGACATGGGTGTCAGCCATACTCCTTTTAAGTTTTGCTCGTTTTGAGTTTGATTAGGTTATCTATTGCAATTGCTGTTAGTTTTGAGTTTTATTTATTTATTGATGGTGATTTGTGGTAGTTTTACACTTAGAAGATAAGAAAAACCAACCCGTAGAATTTGACAGCGCTTTCGTCCGTAAAAACTTAAACAGTAAGAATTTGTTGGTTCCCAAAGCCAACTATCCTTTCAAAGAATAGTTAAACCTTCTTAAACTTTTAGGTGCCATATGTTTTAGCTTAATTTTGATGATTTTTCGCCTATATTTTTTTTCTACTTAAATTTTTGTTTAAGAAGTTTAAGAATTCCTAAACTTATTAAACATTATTTTTTATTATTCATTTTTTTTTTTTTTTTTTTGTCTACATTTTTTTTAAATTCCGTACCCGCTACTGGCAAAAATTTCATAAGTCATATTGAAATCTTTTAAAAAAAAATTGATTGCCGTTTTTTTTTCTAGGTTTTTAAGATACTTTTGGTGTGTAATTCCTCTTTTTCCCCCTTCTTAGCACTTTTCAGTGCTAAGTAGCCTTATTTTCCAGGGGGGGGGTATTTTCCGAGGAGTTATTTTTCAGGGGTATTTTCCGGGGGAAGGGTATTTTCCGTGGAGGGGGGGGGGGTATTATCCGGGAGATAAACGCATAGAACCCTTCCTTGGTTAGCAATTTTATTTTAGCTCTTCTATAGCAAAAGGAGTTATTTTCCCTTACTCAAATGAGCAAAATCTAGATTAGTATATAAGGTTTCGGTTTAATTTGGCCATCTCTCTCTGGGCGGGCTCTCCCTTTCTTGGGATTTCTTGTTAAATGGATAACTTTAGAAAATGATTTTGTCCCCTATCTTGTTGTCTTGGCCCTTGTTCTCTCTTCTTGCCTCTCAGTTTATTTCTATTTTAAGTTTCTGTAAGCTTTCTAGTATCCCCCTCAGAAATAAAATTGAAGGGCCTGGATTCCCTAAATTTCTTAGGAATGCTAGGAAATTTCCTAGGAATACTATCAATAGTATTAACATCATTCTTCCTATATTTTTATTACAAAGCTTCATGTTAACCAAACATCTGGCATTCATGGCTGAAAATAAAAGATTTTTAAGCTTTGCTACCTGATTGTATACAATAGACGAGGGTAATATCTACATAATAAGAGTACCAACGTAAATTTGTTATCTTTTAAACATTATTAAATATGAAAAAAAAACTCTTTTCAACTGAAAGTAATGAGTTAAAATAAATAAAGTTTTTAGTGACGTTGAAAAAGCTTCTTGTTCTAATTAAACAACACTTGTGTTTCAGGAGTTACTCTAAAGATTTGGGACAACACGTCAAACTTTAAAGTAATGGGTGAGGTACTGAAGAGGGGGCCATCCTCCACACATGTACAGAATGATTTCTGTTCGTTTTATGTTTTATAGTTTCTCTCTACTTTCTGCTGGAAAAAATAAGAAAAATCTTTAATTTCTAATGGTTTTTCAAATAATGCCGGGAAACATGGTCCCTCCATGAAACCCCACCCCAAACAAAAAATTCTCAGTTGAAGTATTTTCCATGCAAAATACCCACTTCGCCAAAAAAATTCCCTCCGAAAATTTCTATTCTCGCTGAAAATTCCTCTGTAAAATTTCTTGCGGACGAATCCGTCTGATACTTTTTGATACGTTGATACGTCCATACTTTCCTTTGAAATAGACATTAATTTCAAATCGTTTTTCTAAACAAAATGGAAATCTCCTTCCTCGCTCTTTACGTTAAAGTTTTTTTTTTTTATAGAATTTTAAAACAAAGCTTATTATTCTAATTAAACGGCCATTGTGTTTCAGGAATCATTCTTAAAGCATTTGGACAAAAGTCAAAATTTTAGCGTAAAGAGCAAGGTCCTGTGGAAGGGGCAATTCCTTTCATGTACGTAATAATTTCTGTTCGTTTTATGTTTTATAGTTTCTCCCTACTTTCTGCTGGAAAAAATAAGAAAAATCTTTAATTACTAATGGTTTTTCAAATAATGCCGGGAAACATGGTCCACTCCATGAAACACTACCCCAAGCAAAAAAAATCTCAGTTGAAGTATTTTTCCATGCAAAATACCCACCTCGCCAAAAAAATTCCCTCCGAAAATTTCTATTCTCGCTGAAAATTCCCCCCGTAAAATTTTTTGCGGACGAATCCGTCTGAAACTTTTTGATACGTTGATACGTCCATACTTTCCTTTGAAATAGACATTAATTTCAAATCGTTTTTCTAAACAAAATGGAAATCTCCTTCCTCGCTCTTTACGTTAAAGTTTTTTTTTATAGAATTTTAGAACAAAGCTTATTGTTCTAATTAAACGGTCATTGGGTTTCAGGAATCATTCTTAAAGCATTAGGACAAAAAGTCAAAATTTTAGCGTAAAGAGCAAGGTCTTGTGGAAGGGGAAACTCCTTTCATATACGTAATAATTTCTGTTTGTTTTAAGTTTTGATGTTGCTCCTTACTTTCAGTTGCAAAACTTGCTCATTTTGAATTTAGTGTTTGATCGTTTTTAAATAATACCGGGGAATCTGGCTCTCTCTCTCCATGAAAAATTCCGGTCCTCTTGTGTATTATATGTCAGTCACTCAAGTTTATGATGCGTAAAACTCGAGAACAAACCGGTTTCTTCGTAGTTTCTTCGTTACTTTAGAAACAAATTTGGGCTATATATTTGCACATTAGGGGGCGGGAGATAGATTATAGCGGGTCTGCATTCCAAATGTGCTAGGCACAATTATTCTGCATATTATTAAGTAAGAATTGTTTTCTGACTTCAAACTGTCCAAATACTTTACCCCATCCCCCTTATGTGCAAATATATAGCCCAAATTGTATATTTCCCAACTATTCTGTCACTTGTCTTTGTCTTGTCTCGCACTAAGCTGAAAGTAAATAAGGAAGAAACTTGTTTGTTCTCAAGCTTTACACAGCGTAAACTTGATTTAGTGGCCTATAATGCATAAGTACCAAAATTCCTTCTCCCTCCGAAAAAAACAAAACAAAACTCTAATAAAATTCTAAAATTTGGAAATTCTTAATTTCCCAAGGGGGGTATTTTCCGGGGAGGAGGGCTATTTTCACGGGAGGTATTTTCTACTGGGGGGGGGGGTTCCGGGGGAGGGGGTAAACGCATAGAACCCAAACTAGTATATATGACTCCCCTAGCATAATCCGAACTGAAAACCCATATCTTCCCCAACATTTCAAAGTGCCCACATTTCAGAGCATCACTGATATATTCTCTGAGGTTCTTTATTAAGAGCCTTACTGGCGGATCTAGGTGGCGGCGAGAACCCCTCCCCCCAAAGATTTTTTTTTCAATCCGTGTTTTCTTCTTTTTTTACTCTTTTTTAAAAAATTTGTTAATTTGGTCAATTTATGGTGCCCTTGTCACATACCCCCCCCCCCAAGGTTTTGCTCTAGATCAGTCTTTGCAGAGCCATGCTTGACTGCTGTATTTGGCTTTCAGTATTCTATTCTAACTCCGTAGGTTTATCTTCCTATTCTGCCAAAAAATATTCAACTGCAGAAAAAAACCTGCGCCTTAGCTGTTCTTTACTCTGTCTACCATTCTTGCTAATAATGCTACCTTGGTAAATGAAGCCGTTCCCTAGGTCGATCTTCTCCTTATTATACACCGCCTTTTCTTCCTCATTTGTTACTGCATCGAGTTGCTTAGGTCTCATTAACATCAATTTCCAAGACTAATCTCAGATACCAAACTCTCATTAACTCAGCACATTCATTCATTTTTTTGGTTCCATTGTAACTGAACCACCGTGTAACTGAACCCCAAGCAACTGAACCCCTGTAACTGAACCACCGTGCAACTGAACCAGCGTACAACTGAACCACCGTGCAACCGAACCCCCGTACAACCGAACCCCCGTGCAACTGAACCCTCGTGCTACTGAACCCTCGTGCTACTGAACCCTCATGCAACTGAACCCCCTTTAACTGAACCCCCGTGTAACTGAACCACCATGTGACTGAACCCCCGTGCAAGTGAACCACCGTGCAACTGAACTACAGTGCAACTGAACCCTCGTGCAACTCAACCACCGTACTTACATTGGGTAAAGCACAAGTTAGAATCTTTACAGGTTCAACCTTGTTGGAATTTTTCGCTTTTTTAAGTCTTTATATAAATTACTGTCAAGATGATTTATAAAAATTCTATGTTTTGTTGTCACAAAAACGAAGAAAATCGGACGTCATAAACTCTTAAATCCAGATTTATTTCTCTTTTTTTATGTCTGTTAATGGGGGTTCCCTTCACCCTGTCACTTTCTACGGGTCTAAGCGTTTACCCCCCTCCCCCGCGGGAATTGTCCCCGCCTCCACGCACGGAAACTTCATGTCCTGGAAAATACCCCCTCGCGGACAGCATGGGTTTCAAAATTTAAAAATCTTCTTTGAGTCGTGTTATTTTTTGTTTAATTGAGAAGTTCCAAGGGAAGTGGGAAAGAGGAATTTATGTGTAAATCTTGCCCCCCCCCCTTCCGTGCAAATACTTTCTTTTCATGAAAGATCATCCAAAAAATCCCCACACAAAAAATATCCGTATGTTTCCCAATGACAAATACTATCTGTAAGAAATAGACAAATCAAAAAAACTTAAAAAGGAACTGGAACTTCTGCAATGGGGTTATCTGATAATTTTGTAGCTAGGAAGAGAGGGAGATATCTCAAAGGGTGCATTTTGAAGCCAAAACATCTCACCTCTCATTGAGCCTTCAAATAAATACAGAATTAGCTCTAAGGGAGAGACGACAGGAGGATGGAGGTAGAAATTGTTTGGTAATCCCCAGGCATTTCTAGTCTTTTTTTATAAGCCGAAAGTGATTGGAGACTAACCAACCACAAGAGGTATTTTTTTGGGGGGGGGATATTTTCCACGGGTAGATATTTTCTGGGAGGGGGGGGGGCATTTTCCGTGAGGTGTTATTTTCCGCGGGGTATTTTCCTTAAGGGATGTTTTTTGCGAGGGGGTGGGGTGTAAACGGCGGCTCTAACCGTCTGCATACTGTAGTTTTTTTTTCTACCACTTTGCTTATTACGTTTGTGATATTTTCTACGCTCGTAGTTGTTTATCGTTTGGTTTGAAAAAGGTTAATTACCTGCTTCGGTGCAGTGGTTCATATGCACGATGGTTCAGTTACACGAGGGTTCAGTTGCATGGTGGTTCAGTTGTACGGTGGTTCAGTCACATGGTGGTTCAGTTACACGGGGGTTCAGTTAAAGGGGGTTCAGTTGCATGAGGGTTCAGTAGCACGAGGGTTCAGTAGCACGAGGGTTCAGTTGCACGGGGGTTCGGTTGTACGGGGATTCGGTTGCACGATGGTTTAGTTGTACGCTGGTTCAGTTGCACGGTGGTTCAGTTACAGTGGTTCAGTTACACGGTGGTTCAGTTACAATGGAACCAAAAAAATGAATGAATGTGCTGAGTTAATGAGAGTTTGGTATCTGAGATTAGTCTTGGAAATTGATGTTAATGAGACCTAAGCAACTCGATGCAGTAACAAATGAGTTGTTCACTGTAGTTCAGTTAGTTAGCTTTACCCAATGTAAGTACGGTGGTTGAGTTGCACGAGGGTTCAGTTGCACTGTAGTTCAGTTGCACGGTGGTTCACTTGCACGGGGGTTCAGTCACATGGTGGTTCAGTTACACGGGGATTCAGTTGCACGGTGCTTCAGTTTCTCGGTGGTTCAGTTGCACGGTGGTTCAGTTGCACGGTGGTTCAGTTGCACGGGGGTTCAGTTACGGGGGGGGGGGTTCAGTTAAATGGGGTTGAGTTTCACGGGGGTTTAGTTACACGAGGGTTTAGTTAAATGGGGTTCAGTTGCCCGGTGATTCAGACACGAAGGTTCAGTTGTACGGGGGTTCGGTTATACGAGGGTTCAGTTGCACGGTGGTTCAGTTAAACGGTGGTTCAGTGACAGGGGTTCAGTTACACGCACACTCATTTTTTTACCATTTTTTTTTCTAAGACACTCAGGCCATCTGCGGTTTAAAAATTTTATCTTGGGAAAGTTTTAACTTCTCATTAGATACCATTTTCTCTCATGCTTGTTCTGTATTTTTTGGGACAAATTCCATCAAAATAATCCATTTAGATGAGGATAAGATACAGATCTGCTTAACTCCTGATTCTACAACACATCAACTACTAATTTCGCTTAGGGGTGTATCATATAAGGTTTATTTATCTAGTACCATGCAAGGTTAAGACCTTCATAACGATTTTCTAACGTGAATCATGGGCGCCTATATGGGGAGACAGAGGAAGGCTCCAGCCCCCCCCCCCCCTGGCTGGATGATGCTGCCTTATATTTTATATTTTTGTTTTGAGATTTCTATTATACAGCATTGGAAGTGCCGATTAGACCAGCTAAGCCCCTCCCCCTAAACTTCAGCTGATGGGCGCCAATGGGTATAATTGAAGTTTTCTAAAACTACAAGGTGGGCTACACCTTATCAAAATTCATGTCCATGTCTCCTTAATTCATCCGGTAATGCCTTCTGTATTTCCTGTAATTTCGTTTGGTCTGTCACTTAGAAACTGCATGCAAAACCCCTTTTTCTTCAACCAGGATTGAAATTATTTCTAGTATTCCTAGCTGATTTTCGTCTTTGGACATTTTCCAAACTGTTTTCCTAAAGTCATTCCGTCCTACATTAGAACTTTCGTCGAAATTTTCTGCTACTTATAAAACAATTTTCCTAAATCCTTCCATCCATCTCGTACATTATCGAATCATAAAAACCTTTCAATTTCCTGTCCAACTGTTCTTGGAAATTACCTCTCTAGTTCTCAACCTGTAGTCTATCAACGTCATAACTATCTGTTATGTTAATCTTGGCTTTAAAATAACTCTTGATCGTACTAGATGGTTATCTTTCTAGATGGTTAACTTTCTAGATGGTTATACTTTTGATGTTGATAATAGTACTCCCATATACCCCAGTATCCTGTAAGATCCTGTCAGTCTTTGTTTTATAACAACATAATCAGTAAGGTTAACTATGCCACTAATAGGTTTATGACAAAACATCGCATTGATCGTAACTATATTATTGTAGATACGACATTTTGGAAGTTTATAATCATCGTAATTTTCCTTCCTTACACCGAATCAGCCTAAGGTAGGATACCATCTATCCCTATCTTTACCTACTTGGGACCTTCTATGTTTGTTCCTAGGGAGGAGCAACTGGGTCTGCTAACCCAGGCACTGCAGCTTGGGAGGGAGTGCCGTGGCTAGGGGATTGTCCACTTTGATCAAATTAGTTCACTTTGATTTGTTTTTTTTTGCTTATATTTCAGTCTGGAGTGGGGCGCTGTAAATAATTTTTCCCGGGGCACCACCAACCCTAGTAACGACTGTGGTTCCTGACACTGTTTAAAATTCGTCTGGGTTACAATTGTCTCTCTCAGTCACTCCTAAAAAGGTATGTACCACTATGACCCGTTTTGCATGTACCACTTTTGTCCGTTTTGAAAGCATACCTTTTTTCTAAATACACTAAAAAAGTGTGAAGTATTTCTTTTGGCTGCTACCTGAAAACTTCTCTAGTTTTCAAGACTAAAACAGAAAGGATGTGGCAGTCATAGTATGTTTTATAATTTTTCAAGGAGCTTTACGATACTGTATCGTACTATATCCCCGATCTGTATCGCGATGGATATCAGTAAGTGTTACTAGGTTTTTCGTCATAGGTTCCTAAAGTTTTCATTTTTAGTCTAAAAAAATATCAGCTTTTCTGGGTAGTAAGAGGAGATTTGCGTCTTTTTTTATTTTTTTTTTTTCTATTTTGATATGGAATCGTGTGTCTAAAAGGTTTTTTTTTATATCAATGCTTCAAAGAATAGATGCTCTGATGCAAATGTGCTCAATCATAGATCTTAAACCCTAATTTTTCAATTCAAATGTTTTGAAAGGCAAATGTTCAGTAAAGCACTTAGAATTAACAAGTGCATATTTGTTGCGTTGCGTTATGGTTTCAGGGAAGCACTACTTAAACCTCGGAGAAACAAAGGATTTATTTGTAAATAACGCTGTGACTCAAAACTTTTATTCTTTGAACCTGCTTAAAATTAACGTTAGATTTTCCGTTCTTATACTAGCTCAAAATCAGACAGCCAAAATCTGTAACTACAACAATGGCAGGTTTTTTTTGGCATTAGTGTGATTGACTGAATAAACGTGTGACGATTGACGTCACAAAAATAAACCAATGTAATTTAAGCACACTTGTATTGCAATGGTTAAATAGGAAATATATAACATAGATCTCTTTTTCTTTTATTTTTCTCTTTTTCTGCTTTTTCCCCAGACATTAGATGTCGTTGATAATTTTTCTTTTCGACGCCCATGATCTGTTTGTTTTTTGCTTAAACTTTACAATAAAGAGCGGGAGGTTGAGGAGGATGGTGGTAGTAATCCATGCATGTAAGGTAATTTATTTTCGCTTAAGTTTCAATGTCACCCTTTTTTACAGCTGAAAAATGTTTTCATTTATTTAATTTAGATAAAACGGTTGTCCAATTGCAATTGATGATTTTTTGTATGGGAACTATATATAAAGCCAGGACCATTTTGCCTTGAATTATGCTTAAATATCAATTATCATTTGTCCGTATGTTTACAAAATTAGTTTTCAAACTATTTGCTGTTGTTAGTTGGGATGGAAGGAAGATTGCTAAAAGCATCCTGTCTGTGGTCTGTTATGATTTGATTCGTCAATGGATACCTATTTCAGCATTCAGCTACCTATCTCCTTAAAAGTAGCGTGCCTGATAACCTGATTTCCGCTCGTCGCTATTGATAATCGTGCTTGCAGCCACAGCTGCAAATTAGTAAAGACCTAACCACGGCCAGTTGTGACAAAAAATTTTAAAAACATATTTTAGAAATAGAAATAAATCGCGCCCAAATGTCTCATCGGAGATAGTACATTAAAACGCCATCTATTTTTTTTCGAATTTCTGCTCTTATCCAAGGTCTAATGGAATATAAATAACTATTCCATGGTGGTATTAAGGTTTATTTCATAATGAGACTCTCGGGCTTCGTTTTCGTGTCCGTTGTCCAAGCAAAATAAATGACACGTTGTTGAAGTAAATTAGTGACGAATGTTGAGTGTGAAATTTGTAAAATTCGAAAGATTAAGCTGGCAAATTTCTTCATTTAAGAAATAGCTATGGCTGATTTTGTGTTTTATAGTTTATATTAAATGTTTATATTTATTTTAAAGTTTTAAATGCTCTGTTAAAATTTTTTCTAGATATGAAGATCCCATTTTTAGATATCTTGTCCTGTTAACGTGTTTCCGCATAGGGTTACATCTGGCCTGATAAATAAACAATTATCTCGGCAATTCGTCTAAGAACACCAAGACTAATAGAAACAAATTTTTCTTCGTTTTAAGTGCTATCAAACTTCTGTTTTCTTTTGAAACTAAATGCGCGTGTAGTTCTATTTCAGAGAATATCTAACTAGACAACATAATGAATTAAAAAAAAGAAAGAAATCACTAGAAATCGGTACCAGAAAGTATCACTAGAGAGATCTAAAACGCTCGATGAAACAGTTCGTGGTAACGAACTGTAAGTAAGGAGTGACACGGCTCAATAGTAACTAAAACCCTAAAAAACGAAGCTGATTCCAAATATATAAGATTCATTGAGTTTAGTGTTACTTATCCAAAGTTACGAGCCTGATGAAATTTGCCTGATTTTTAATATAAGGGGGAAACATCCCCTAAAATTCAAGGATTCTTCATGAAAATCACGCCATCATATTGAGCGTACCAGAAAACCCTACTGTAGAAGTTTCAAGCTCCTATCTGCAAAAATGTGGAATTTTGCTATTTTTGCACGAAGATAAATCACCGATGCGTGTTTATATAACAATGCCTTTAGGTGTAAAAGGACCCCCAACAGTCCATGGGGAGATGCCTGTAAGTTATGAAATTTGCCCAGTGTTTACGTATAGTATTTGTTATTGGGAAGTATACAGACATTTTTCAGATGGGGGGAATGCGCTTGGGGTGGATTTCTATAGGGAGAATCTTCCTTGGGGAGGGAAATTTATGGGGGATGAGTTTTCCAGAGGAAATATTACACTGAGGGGCTTTGACAGAATTACTATACGAAATTCGGTTTAATTGTCTTACATTCTCTTTGCTAAATTTTTCATGTGGAGACGTTCCGGGGGAATTATCCAGGGGCTATTTTCCGAGTGTTTTTATTTCGAGGAAATAATTTCCACGGATGGGGGCATTTCTGGAGGGATCGATAGACATGATTATGGATTATAGTCTTATTCAAATGAAAGAATGTTAAGGAGATTTTTTCACGCTGAATCATCCGCAAGCAATTTTACAGGGAGGGAGAATTCTCAGCGAGGATGGAACTGTCTGGAGGAAAATTGACAGGGGGGGGGGTGGGTGCACTTTACGTTGGGTGAAACTTCCACGGAGAAGTTTTCCAAGAGGGGGAGGGGTATATTTCATAGAGGTGAAGCCGGATTTACTGGCATTATTTGAAAAACGAACATAAATTACTCCATATATGAAGGTTTACGCCCTTCTCAATACCTTACTCTTTATGCTAAAGTTTGACTGTTTGTCCCAATTTTTTACCAGTGGATACTGAAACACGGGGGCCGTTTAATTAGAATAGCATAGCATATATTAAATACCTAACCTAACCAAACCTAGGTACCTTTTAGTCCCCCTAAACCCCAAAAAACTAAAGTTTAAATATAGTTCCCGGAGTGAAAAACATTTTGTAATGCCTATCTTTATACAGCGTCTCATATAAGTACCGGGTAATTCGTCTCGTTTTCGCAATGCATTTACCGCTTTCTACATAAGTACCATTAAAAGTTGCAAATGTAGTAAACAACAATAATAAATAACAATGTGTGTTTGTTCTTATTACCATATATCAGTTTGGTTAAATATTAAAATAAGGACTAAAATAAGGAAAAGAAAATAAGGAATCGTGAAAAAAATTCTTTCGTAACCTAGGGCCTGCTTAGGGTCTTCAAGTACTATCAGCATTAATAATTTCGTTGCTTTATCCCATTTAAGTTTAATAATTAATATTGATTTATATGCTACTTTGTTTGCACGAATTGAGTAATTTCTCAGTTCTTTGTAAAAAGTGGGAAGGCGTCAGGATCGACACGTCAGGTTTAGTTTTTTGAGGTTTAGGGGGGGGGAGAAGATAACTAGGGTAGGTTACGTATTTAATATATGCTATGCTTTACCCCCACCCCCTGATGTGCTAATATATAGCCGAAATTTGTTTCTAAACTATTATATACTTATTACTATTATATAAACTTATAAATTTTTTTGTCAATGTCCTGACGGATTTTATCGATGTCCTGACGTGTCGATGTTATGATTGTCGAAGTTCTGACGGGTAGTGATTGTGAGTGTCGATGTCATGACGTATCGATGTTATGACTGTCGACGTTCTGACGGTTAGTGGTTCTGACGGATTTTCCTTGTCAACGAAATGACGTTTAGTGCTTGTGACGGTTAGATGAAATGGTAGCACCCGGTAAAAAGTTTGTCGAAAATGAAGTATCTTAAAAATGCATACGAAATTTTTTTTTATTCTCTAGCAGTTTCCTGGTATTAGTTATTTGCTTCAGTTACTTCAGGAAGTTTGAGTTTACCGAACCTTGTCAATGTATAATCAAGCACAGCTTGATAATTAGGATTATTTTTTATTGAAGTTTGTGACCTTTATTTTCAAGTTTGATTTCACAATTCTGAATAATCTTGAGTCACAATATACTCAAATTGTCTTGCAAAAACTGAAGGGACAGAGCCCATTGAAAGGTCATGATTTTAACCAGGGCTGAGTCATAGTTGGGATTTGGGTGTCATTCTTACAAGGAAGGAATTTATTTACTTCTTTGGTTTGTTGTTGGCGTAATTAGTTTTTACTCTTTAAAAAAGATACGTTGCCATTGCCACGTGGCTCATCAAGCTTTTAATCTGAGTTTTGAATTGGAAGTATATTTTATACATTTATGTATAAATCAATATATAGTCTGATCGTGCCTAAAAAGGGTGTGTCTGGTATTTCCCTCGAAACTGTGTTGGAAAGGGGAAAACAATTATCTAGTGAGATTTCATACCCAGGACCCATGGTTGTGTTTGCAGACATGTTTATTTCATAAGAGGTAGGAGAGAGGACTCGTGATTTAAAGTAAACATACCTCCTGGACAAGCTGAAACATAAGAAAAAGTAAATTTAGAAGGTTTTTTTCCTTAACATACATCCTAAGATTACAGTATTTATTGTGATTTCCACTGGTCGTGTTTGCAGAAACGTGTTTATTTCATAAGAGCCCTTAGGTTTTGTCTTATATTTATATTAGGTTTTGATTTAATTTGTATTAGGTTCGGCTTAAGTTTCATTCATAGTAATTGTTGTTCCTTTTTTTAGGTTTTAGCGTCGCTCTTTACTTTTCTTTGAAACACTTCCACAAACATCTTACAAATCTTCCTTAGCCTTTCAAACCACCCACGTTTCTGAACCGTGCTTTACCAATGTCGCTGTCGCGGCTTCCAATATTCTAATCTTAGTTTGCAAACTTATCTTTCTGAAATTTTCTGATGGGTAGTCTTGAAAGGATTGGGTTCAAGCTCAAGGAGGAAATCATAATTTTTTTCATTTTTGAACTGATCCCTACATCTGGATTAGCATGCAGAGACAAGTAAGGCGTTTTTCGCCGTTCGAACAAAAATTGTTAGCTAGTATTTGCGCTTCTGTGAGTCGTATTTGTAATTTTCGACAGTCAAGCAAAAGAGAAAGAAAAAAATTCTTGCGAAGTTTTTTCAACTGTAAAAAAAACACCCTGTGCTTGGTTATTTTACTTCGTACATTTTCACAAGATTGCATCTATGAAGGAATTATTAATTTTAAAATTTTACCTGGGAAAAATGTATCAAGTTTCAAAATATGCCTAAGCCACTAGATATGTTTAATCTGATAAGGTTAAAACATGATGCTCGACTATCAGATTTTTCGTATTTTCGATTAATAAAAATTTTCTAACAGCGAAAATGACCTCCTGTTAATCTCAATATTGATCGATAAATGTGAGTGATTCTCCTGTTTTCATGTATGGTAGAGTTTCCAAAGTAAAATTTGGTACTTGTTTAGAATCCGGGCAACACGCGAGAAGTGAGTTTGGTTAATGCTAATGAAATAAAACAAAGTATGATGAAAACATATTAGATCAGAAACAAATTCGGGTTACATATTGGCACGTTAGGGGGGGGGGTAAAGCATAGCATATATTAAATACGTAACCTAACCTAGGGGCCTCTTTTGCCCCTTTAACCCCAAAAAACAAAAGTTTAAATCTTTGTCACGGAGTGAGCAATATCTTACTAGGCAGCAAAAACCTGTTTTTCATGTAGTATCTTTGAGGTTACCCGGTTTGACCCCCCCCCCGAAATTTTTGACCGATTCGAAAATAAGTCGAAAATTAGTAAAACCTAGGTAAAAATCAGTAAAATTAGTCGAAATCTGAGTCAAAAATTAGTAAAAAACCCCCCAAAAAAGTAAAAAATTAGTAAAACACCCCCTGAACAAAAATCCTGGATACGGCCCTGGTGGATATAATTGTTAATTGAAATTAAATATATTTGGTCACACTAATATATTTTGTACATGGCTTTACTATTCTTATTATTATGGCCGACTCACCAAACTTTGTCACCCTGTACTATTAACCTTACGCTTCCCCAAATCAGGTTGAATGCTATTTAAATGACCAGAACAAGACTTACCTTCATTTCTACTTAAATGGAATTTTGTTAGAAAACCAAGTTTTTCCGAAAAACGGATCTGATTTTACAAATTTCGATAGGTTCTGAAAATCCACACGCAAAATTACAGAAAAAAAAAATCCATATATAAAGGAAACAAATATATAAATTTCTCTGCTTGTATTATTAACTGCCTTTCAGCAATTTCAAATCTTTATGATTTTATCTTCAGGTCACTTTTGATTATGACTTCCATTCTGATGCCATTGAAGTAAAAGTTCAAATTCCTGTGACGTCACACAAGCAATATGTAGATCTCGATAACATAAACTGGTTCTACGGCACCTGGTAGATAGCAGGGGCGGATCTAGAGCAAATCTTGGAGGGGGCCCAGTGTGACAAGGGCGCCAATAATTGAACAAATCTTATATCCGGTTAGTCAAGGGGCATGAGCTATTTACTAATTTTTCTCTCCAAATTACTGGGGGGAGGGGGGGGGGCAACGGCCCCCACCCCCACCCAATGAAGCCCCTTTCTTTACAGAGCTTTTTCTTTCTCTTGTTTAGAAAAAAAGGTTTTCAATGGTAGAAGATTTGGAATCTAGATTGTTTCATATTGTTATGAGTCTACCTGTAAAGGCTGTTATGACACAAAAACTTTCTTTTTTATCCACTTAATATTTTTCAGAAAAGATTGTCTCTCTATAAATTATATTTCGTTGCCAGTCTAGATTTGTGACTGAGTATTTTAGCATTTGATACATTGCATCAAAAGCATCAAAGTCTATCTGATGATTCTGATCTCCCTTTCTGACACACTTAAGAATAATGTATTCCTTATGTATTCCTTAATTGATTGGCGTAAATACGTCACAAAAACAAACGAATGGAATTCAAGCACACTTTTTAACACGAAAGGGTAGTATAGCTTTTTTTTTTTTTTTTTTTTTTTTTTTTTTTTTTTTTTTTTTTGGTGCAACCTAGTAAAGAACAAATTTTGGCCCCCATAGCAACTGAAAATTAAAGAACATGTTTCCAAGGTGGAAATTGCCCGTTGACACTTATTCAGAAGTGGTAGTTCTCCTTCTAGTTCTTTATAGTGATTTATAGTCAAAAATAAAAACAAACTTTTAGGATTTCGGAAGCAGAACCTGGAACCCTCTAGAAAAGGGCTGCAAACCCAATTATTAAGTACCAGTAAACACTTTGAATGTTACGATTAAGAGGGAGGGGGTCCGTCCTGGTCAGTTTAATTTTCGCTTGTTTCAAGTTTTAAGCTAGATTTTTTTTTTTACCTGTACACACCTGAGAAAAACTTGTTTTAAAACAACTTCATTTGATGTCAGGGCAGACGTGGTCTATTCAGGAGATTACGACATTCCAGTGTTTGTAGTTCTGAATAGATTGGGGTAAAGTAGGAGCGTGCACAGCTGTAAAAGCCTCATGCGGTCAGGTGCTGCAGTTGTTTATTATTAGGAGTAGAGTGGTAGTCTGTCAACATCATAACTACCTGGTAAGCAGTTACCCTTTCTAAATTTCTCGAATCTTTTACATTTAAGATTTATTCGAAAACATGGTTTAGTTCCGGTTACTATGGGCTGTGGTTTGCTCTTTACTATGCTGCAGCTATTTCTGTGACTATGAAAGGACTCCAGAGAAACCGCTACCCGTCTTGTAGTATCACCTGACTGTTTTCAGATTAGTTATTGGTTCGAACCCTAACAATTATATATGGTCATGCTTCCATGCCAATTCAGTTGATCATATATCTGTCTTCCATTTTTTGTTTGTTTCTAAATCGTTTTGTCGAGGGTTATCCTTTTTAAATCTAGCTGTTCATTTGATTGTATTTATTTATAACTCAAGACAAAGTGTTTACCGTAATTCAGAAGACATTTCATGACTACGTCCCTTAAATTTAGATTTTAGGGACTTTGTTAAGAGACTTAACCTTTTAAATTTGAACGGAATGAGCTGATGATTATCTTCACTTTCATTGGCAGCAGAAGGTGGACATAGTGAAGATGTAAAAGTAGAAGATCCAAGACTCATTGTTTGTTTTTGCAGTTGAATGTGGAAAATGTTTTTGGGAGAATAGTAAGATAAGTGTTAGAAATAATATTAAGATGCTAATCACAGTAATCATAGTTGTTAAGTACGATTCTGAAGCACTGTGATTCGAAAAATTGGAGAAGATATGCTAGACGTAAATGGCTTCTTAGCTGAGTTGGCTAGCGTGTCAACCAGGGGTGTCATGGGGGGTGGTAACGGGGGGGGCAGTTGTCCCCCAATAATGGGAAGAAAAAATTAGTATACATCCCATGTCCTTTGACAATTCGGATATGGACCCCTCTTGCCCCCCCCCCCCAATAAAAATGCTGGAATTTGCCCCTGGTGTCAACCAATATTATTTTGGTCTCGGGTTCAAAATGCTTAACATTTACCAGGGGTATTGTCAAAGGGTAGTTTAGGTACTCGGCTTAGCGACTGCACATCAGACACGAAATATTTGAAAAACGTGGGTCAGTTCCACTCTCTAGCTAGGTCTACCTTATAAAGAAGGGTTTGACAAAAGCTAGATATAATTTTATCGATGAAGGTAGATAGGTTGCAAAAAAATAAGCTGTTTGGCAATGCAGCTGGGATTACAGGGAAGTAGGACATCTTGGAACAGGTGGTAAGAGGTCATAACTTATGCGAGAATATAAGAAGTGAGGATATAAATATAATGGGTGGGGTTGTGTTAGGGGCGGATCTAGAGCAAAATCGGTACTTATTTAGTAGTCGGTAAACACGCAAGAAGTGAAGTTTCATTAATACTAGTGAAATAAAACAAAATAGGATGAAAATATAATAGTTAATGAACAAATTCGGGCTATATATTTGCACATTACGGGGGGGGGGGGGGTAAAGCACAGCATATATTAATTACGTGACCTAGGTTAGGTACCTTTTTTGCCCCTTTAACCCCACAAGACCAAAGTTTAAATATCTTTCACAGAGTGAGCAAGACCTCACTAGGCTGAGGAAACTTGTTTTTCATTAGGCTCATTGAGATTCTATATACGGCTCTTCTCGCGTGTTTACCAGATTCTAAATGAGTACTGCAAAATCTTTGCGGGGCCCAATGTGACAAGGGTGCCAATAAGTAAAATCTGGGGGGGGGGCAATGTGACAAGGGTGCCAGTTATTTACCAAGTTGGCAAATTTATTTAAAAAAAAAAGAAAGACAAACAGGAAAAAACAAGGAATGAGGGCACCAGAAAAAAAATCTTGGGGAAGGGCCCCCTGGTTCCGCCACTGGGCTGTGTTGGCCTTAGGTGACTTAATGCGGTGATAAGTTGTTAGCATGACTTGTACTATAGGACATATTTTGCTAAACTGGGATGTACAATCCACTCTTTTAAACTGAAACGCTTGATTGGCTGGTTCAATCCGTTTTCCATATCTCATTTGGGCCTCGAAATTGCTAGAATTTCTAATTTTTATGTGACACGTTTCCTTTTCGCGACTTAAGAAATAGCTAATAAATCGAGCTCTCATTGTTTTTTGCTGTGTCTGGAAGGTCTGAAAGAGACCTTTCTTGTCCAATCAGTTTGTCATTTTTACGAGTTAAAAGCTAATGGTAATTTTTCACTCCATCCACGGGGAATTTTTTACTGAGAGGACATATGCCTTACAGTGCACCATGTGATTATACTGTGCTATCAACATTTGTTATCTAAAATTGTATCATATTTTTATTCATAATTATTTGCTTGAATTTTATAACGTTTTTTTTTTTTTGGTTGCTGTATGGAGACCTCGTGGATTGGAAAACGTCAAACTTTTCAGAAGGCAAAAAAATAATGCTATTTCATTTGATAATGTCCTGCAACTTAGCGATAAAGTACCGTTTCCCTCTGAGTGGTTGTCCGCTCAGAACATCTGAGCGGTTTCAAAAATCGTTTGCACCAGATGGTGCGTGCCACGCGAGGTGGAAGTCTACACTCTATAGTCCGCCATGCGCGAAGCAGATTTTGCCATGGGTAGCGCGAAGAGACGTGCCGTGGCGGAACTTGTGTCATGCGTTCTCGGATAATTCTTGCTCCCAAGACGCATGCCAGGTGGTGGAGGGTGGGTGACAGTTGGTCCTGTCCCCAGTCTTCGGCAGGTTCACGGAAAAACTGAGATTAGAATATCTTAGGAGCTGTTAACAATTTTGCATTTGAACTCATTTTAAGACCAATGTTATACTTTTTGAAACATATGGTTTTATGAGTTACAGTATCTTGAGGATAGGTTGTTAGCGATGAATTAGTTCTTGGGGGGGGGGGTCATCCTAAAAATAAGTAGGCAAGATTTATATGCTAAGTACGAGAAAGTATAGGGAAATCATAGAAATCTCGAGATTTTTCTGGGAAGGGGGAGGGACAAGAACCTTACGTGTCTGCAGTAAATACCTGAATTATGCATGCTGGTGTTCTGGCTCGTACGAGAAATTTTTTTTAAAAATTGTAGAAAAAACATATGTTTTGCAGGAAAAGGGGGGTAAAAAATCAATTAAGTTGATTAATAAATAAAATGAAAATATAAAAATGTATAACAATGGATAGTATTATACAGAAAAGTAAATTAACATTTAAGTCCACTGTTTCTATTTTGATAGTGCAGCGTCAAAGCACTTGAGTGACGCTTAGCTTTACAAATCGATTACATTAAAAAGCATAGAAAATTGACGCCTAAATAAAACTTCTAAATTGAACCTTTATAGTCTCTAAGCAATCTGTTTAGTTTGCTGAGGTAATATTTTGGTTTGCGAATCAGTAAAGGATTTGCCAATTGATTTTCGTATATTTGAAATAAGGAGTCATCCATTTTCCACCTCCTGTAGGGGCACCCATACGGGGGGGGGGGCTCCAGTCCCTCCCCCTGGATGAATGATGCTGCCTTATATTTTATATTTTTGTTTTGTGATTTATATTATACAGCGTTGGAAGTGCCGATTAGACCAGCCCCCCCCCCTAAAATTCAGCTTATGGGCGTCAATGCCTCCTGGTGTACATCTTGGCACGCCATTTGTTCCGCAGGGTTCCGATACGCGTGGCTCAATTCTGCTACGTTCGGCACACTTTTGCGACCCTTGTGCCCCCAATCTTGGCCCCCATACTGGCCCCAATCTAGGTTTTTAAAATAAGTTTTGTGGTTTTTTCATCGAAAACAAAACATTGATACCCCGCTCCCTTCCAAAGAGTTTTTTGCGTTGTTTTTGGGGGGAGGGGGTTGTGTTTGTGCATTCATTAGGAAAAATAAAAAAATAAAAATCGTTGCCACCAACTGTTTGAAAAGGACGTTGCTGCAGATTTGAAACAAAAGAAATTCAAGGAAAATTCTTCCCGGGAATCCCCCGCGGAAAATTCCCCCTGAAAATTTTCTCTGTTTTGATGCCAGTTGCGTTGAGACCACTGCGACCTGCTGTAAGTGATTTCTGAAAGTTGTAGACCCCTTGATTTGAAAGAAATGTATTTAAAAAGACAAAAAAAAATACTGCATACCAGCCTAAGGAAAATTAGCTTGATGGTTTAAAATATAACAATGAATAAAGAAAAAAAAAATAGTTCCTACAAGTTTGAGCAATTTTTATTTTTTCATGTTATAATGATAAAAGAAATGGGTTGTAAAAGAAAATTTGTGTCTTTTTTAAAGCGACACCCTAGCTTTTAGAGGGTTATAGCCTTAGAGGGGTAGTACCCTCCACTCACTGTTTGTAATGTTTTCTGTTTGTTTTAAGTACGGCTTGTTTCTTCATTTGAATTTATGCGGTTTTAGGTTTCATCTATTGATCCATAGCAATATACGTTGTTTTAAAGTTTAACTTCATTACTCATGTTCGTTTTAGTTCTCATTTATTCATTTGTAGTAATATATGTTCCCTTAAGTTTGAATTATTACATGACGTTGTTAATAATGCATTTTTATGTGTTTATACATATTTTCTCCGTCTAAAAATATTGGTACTTTTGTAGAAAACGGTAAGTGCGTGAAAATTGAATTTTCGTTAATGCTAATGAAATAAAACAACATAGGATGAAAATATAATAGTTTATGAACAAAATTAGGCTATATATTTGCAAAATAAGGGGCGGGGGTAAAGCATAGCTTATATTAAATACGTAACCTAACCTAGGTACCTTTTAGTCCCCCTAAGCCCCCAAAAAATAAAGTTTAAATATAGTTCCGCAGTGAGAAACCTTTTGAAATGCCTATCTTTTTATAGTCTCTCATATAAGTACCGCGTAATCCGTATCTGTTTTCGCAATAGACTTACCGCTTTCTACAAAAGTACTATTATACAAAAGTACAATTTATAATTAATACAACGTTTGTTACAAAGCGAATAGAAAAATTATAGGGATGGATCTTTGACGACTTAAGTTGGGAAGATAGGGATAGAAAACGACTTGTGCCACTTGCAGTGTCAGCCTTTTGTATTTTCAAGATTATTTAAAGTCATAATCCATTTTGTACAAAGTAGGCCTAGGTTAGCTTGGGAAAATCTTGACAGGTTAAGCGGGCTAGTTGACTGTAAGCTGGTAGGCCTTCCGTGGACAACATTCTGCTTTCTTTACCGTTCTTGTGATTTTAAAGCAGGTCTACTTGAAATAACAAGCATACAGGAGATTGGGGTCAAACAAAATTGTCAAACGCTTGATAGCGTTAAGACTTTTCTTTTCAAAAATAATGTTGGGACGTAACTTGCTCCGACTCAGGGGGGAGAGGACAACTGCCCCCCAGCTGAAATTTAGAGTCTTCAAATATCTTGTTTAAACTAAGATAGACCTGCATAATTCAAGCATCCACAGAAACAGATCAGTTTTTTTTAGGATACCTTAGCCTAACTTGGGAAAATTGGCTCCAACTTTGCCTCCCTTCCCAGGATTTTGACGAAATTACGCCCCTGCATTAGTAGCAGTTTCCACTCTCTTAGGTTTCCCAAGATGGGAAATTAAACGAATGACTAGTCTCTGTTGCCTTAGTGAATTATCAGAAGTTGTCAGGGGAGGATCTAGGAAGGGTTAAGGGACACGAGCCCTCCATAAGGTCATAAGTTACTCCAATTATAGGAACCGAGGTGTGAAAAATTATGATGGGGGAACCGTTTCATTACCCCTCCCCCCCCCCCCCCCGAAAAAAAGAAACTTTAAATTCTGTATCCACCCCTATTGGTTGTCTTTGTCTCATTTCGAACCTAAAATAGTTTAATTTTTCTTTCTTCCACTGAAAACTGATAAATATAGCGCCTGATTTTTTTTGGCTAACATATTAGGCATATTAAATTTTCCAACTATTAACATAAAATTTAAAAAATAAAGTTTCCTAATAATTATAATTCAACCCAAGATGAAATTGCAAGATTATTCAACGTCAAAAGCATGTACTTCCTAATGGCAACGTCAGTGCGTGTCCGTATTTCTTAATTGATGGTTGTTTTTTTTTTGTATAATTTTGTGTTTGTCTCCATAGTGGGCTAAGGCGTAAGCTTATCTCCATTGAGCTTTACGCAAACGTGGTCTTAAAATCCCAAAGGATTACCAAAAATTCCTTCTCATACAAACTACAAAATTTCGTAAGAATAAAATATGAAATTGACTTTTTTTTTTTTTTTTTTTATTGACAGCGGGTTTGATCAGTTCGCCCTTTGCACTTTTGGATGCGAAAATCTTTAGAACTTTATCCAAAAATATACAATTTTTCTCTTGTTATTTATCTTTTCTTCTTTAGAAATTTCCATTCTTTGCGATTTGTCTTTATTATTTTCAGGCATATACGTGGGGGAGGGGGTCATTCAGGCCCATTCATTACCCCTCCTCACCAAAAAATTGCAGGATTCTTACTATTTGTCCAATAATTTATTATAATTTTCACGCATTTTGTTTACTTTGTTTAAGTAAGCAAAGAGGAGTAGTCTCTCCAAAAAATTTAGGACCCTTCAAAATGCCCCCCCCCTTCCCCGAAACAAATTCCTTCATTAGTCCCTGACCGTGTCACTATTTTCAATCCCGCATGTATTTACGGTTCTAAATTAGATGTTTGAAACTTCGACAGTTTCCTGTCTGAAAGTACTATTTCAAAGTTCAAGGATTGAAACTAACGATATGGTAACTGAGAGTTTGAAAATAATATTTATATACAGTTTTTCAGTACATTTACATTGAGTTGACACCCCCTCCCCCTCCTGGAACCAGAATCTTGGGCACTATTCTGATTTTTTTATCTAAACCATATTTTTTTTTTTTATAAAAGATTGTCATATTTGCATTGCCTTTCTTGACCTCATTTAGGTTCGTTTGCCTTTTTCGTTTCATGATTTAATATATAAGTTAAACAACGGATTTGACTGTCCCTGAAGGGCTGTTAATCGTTCCCACTCTTCCACTTGTTGCAAAATTGTGATAGAATAAATTTTATAATGTGAAATGTACTTGCCCCTCATCCATGGTAGCTTATTTGGTAGCTTCAGGTACACCCAAGGCTGGACGCAAGGAATATAAGATTACCACTATATGTTTTGGTACTGGTGCACTTAACGGTACACACGGAAGAAGTCAAGTTTGGTTAATGCTAATCAAACAAAATAAAATAGGGGTACTTTCGCATTATCCTCTAAAAAGTCAAGTTTTGTTAATGCTAATGAAATAAAATAGGATGAATATATAATAGTTTAGGAACAAATTTGGGCTATATATTTGAACATTAGGGGGGGGGGAAAAGCATTGCATATATTAAATACGTACCCTACCCTAACCCCCCCCCCCTTCCCCCCTAAAATCCAAAAAAACACAGTTTAATATCGTATACGCAATGAAAACCTTACTATCATTGCCTGCTCTACAACAGATAAGACGTCACAAAACGGGTTTTATCATTGCCAATAACTGTGTTTAAGCCACAGTATAAAGATATAGCAGTAAGTTTACCGCAGATAATTTCCGGCTGTTCATTCTCGGTGTGAACAAACAGCTCCTCCCACTTATTCTTGCATTAGCGCGTACAAACAGCTCCTCTCATTTGATCTGCCATCAGCGGTCCAATTGCCCTGAAACACGTATTTTGGCAGAAACTTTCTCAAAATGCCTTTGAAACCAATTTGAGACTTCGAAACCTACTTTTAATTCCTAAAAACATCTAATAATAACATTGCACTACTAATTACCGATTTTCATATAAGTCTTGGAATAAATTAATTTAAATTTAGTTTCTTCAAAATTTAGTGTTCCACCGTTGAAGCCAAGTTTCGCGTTCAAAAGAAATCTGACTTGTCTACCCGTGAAAAGATCTAATGTCGCTTATGTTTATAAGTTCTCTGGAGCACTCGCACCACGGTCCGGGTTTTTATAATGGGTGAGATAGGATAAGATCATACTGCCTATAATTTATATACTGTGGTTTAAGCCGATAGTTCCTGATAATGCGAAAGTACCAAAATATGACGAATATATAATAGTTTAGAAACAAATTTTAGCTATATATTTGCACATTAGGGGGGTGGGGGTAAAGCGTAGCATATATTAAATACGTAACCTAACCTAGGTACCTCCCCCGCCTAAACCCCAGAAAACAACAGTTTAAATATTGTTAATTCAATGAGAAACCACGCTCTTCGATCAATTTAAAGAGCAATTACCCGCTTTACAAGTCTCCATGTCTGCATACGTTGGACAGTCTATAGCGCTGTGTACCAATTAGTGCAACAGTACCTATATTTTTTAAGTATCCTATAGCTGATTCAGAAGCTGTTTATTATGTAATGTTCTTTTTTTTGCAGTCTTAAATTCGATATATTTATGAGCAACCCCTGTTAGTTGTTGCATGTTTGAGGTGTGCCCCACATAATCTGAGGAAATGCGTTGAAGCGCGTGGTGTAAAGTGTGCAGAGGCGGTTTTAGGGGGGTGACAGAGGGGGAACTTGCCCCGGGTGCAGAAATCTTAGGGGTGCGAAATTTCAAATAAATAATCTAACGGTTATAATCATTTCGTAATTTAAAAAATTATATTTTTATTCAAATAAAGTAGAGGCCGCAGTTTATAAATGAAAATGATTAATAGATTATTAATTGATTAATAAATAAAAAAAATTAAGAAATAAAAAGTAATTAAATAATGGTAACTAAATAATAATGATTAGAATAACTAAACTAAAATAATGAATAATAATCAAATAATTTAAATAATAAGTTTAAAATAATAAAAAATAAACTATTGATTAATTAGTAAATGGGAAACAATTTTGTTAATAAATGATTTCTTTTTAATTTGGCCTGAAAATTTTGTGGGAAATAGGGGGAGGGGGTGCTAATCAAGATTTTGTCCAGAGCGCAAGAGAGGCCATAACTGCCACTGGTCCTGGCACTGGTTGCGCTCCAAAATGTATATTAGGTGGCAGGATATGGTCAACCCTTTGATTTTTCTTTAGTAATGCAATTTTTAGAGCTTAGATTCTTCTTAAAACCTGGCTGAGACAAAAGTCTCGTCTTTATTGACCTCATAAAGCAGGTCATCCAGGCTTAAGCGTGACAGGAGACAGGTTTAAGCGTGTTGACAGAGATTTTGTATTAATATACTACTTTTAGTCCCCATAAAACTCAGGAACTACGAACATAGTTATTTGTTAAAAAAAAAACTAATTTAATCTGTTATATACATTAGTAAGTGCATTTTGTCCTAATTAACTCAATAACTCATATTGTCGTTATGGTAAATAACTCAAATGTATCATTCCTGGTTTCAATCATGTCTGAAAAGTTAAAAAAGTTAGTAAACCCGCTCATCAGCTTTAACTTTGTCGTGTTGACCTTCATATCTTTGTGTTTGTTGTGTTTGATCTTCATATTTTTTTCACTCTCCCTCCATTTTTGACTCCTTAGTCTCCCAGCTAGAACCTTTTTACTGTTAATAACTAGCAATTGTTCGCACAGGCGCTCTTTTTTGTTTTGCGCATAAGGAATGACAAAAATTTCTGATATGAAAAAAACAACTGTCAAACAGTTCGTGGTAACGAACTGTAAGTAAGGAGCGACCCGGCTCAATAGTAGCCGAAACTCTAAAAAACTGAATTTCGATACCGATAAATACATAAAAAGAATTGGATTTTTATGCTGATTTTAAATATATAAGTTTCATCTAGTTTAATTTTACCCATCAAAAGTTACGAGCCTGAGAAAATTTGCCTCATTTTTGAAAAAGGGGGAAACACCCCCTAAAAGTCATAGAATCGTAGTGAAAATCGCACCATCAGATTCAGCGTATCAGAGAACTCTACTGTAGAGGTTTCGAGCTCCTATCTGCAAAAATGTGGAATTTTGTGTTTTTTTGCCAGAAGAAAGATCACGGATGCGTGTTTTTTTTTCCAAGGGTGATTGTATTGGCCCAGTGGTCCTAGAATGTCGCGAGAGGCCTCATTCGAACGGAAATTAAAAGCTATAGTGCCCTTTATAAGTGACCAAACAATTGGAGGGCAACTAGACCCCCTCCCACGTTCAGTTTTTTCCCAAAGTCCCCGGATAAAAATTTTGAGATAGCCATTTTGTTCAGCATAGTCGAAAAATTTAATAACTATGTCTTTGAGGATGACTTAAGCCCCTACAGTCCCCGGGGGAAGGGCTGCAAGTTATGAACTTTGCCCATTGTTTACATATAGGCTTGTATTGGTTATTGGGAAGTATACATGCGTTATCAGGGGGATTTTTCTGGTGAGGGGGGACGGGGGTCGGGGGAGAGGATTACATGGGAGGATCTTTCTATGGAGGATTTTTTTATTGGGGAAAAGAATTTCTATGAAAGGGGCGCCAAATTTCTCCGCATTATTTAAAAAACAATCAGAAATTTAATAAAAACAAATTTTCAACTGAAAGTAAGGAGCAACATTAAAACTTAAAACGGACAGAAATTATTACGTATATGAGGGGTTTTTCCCCTCCTCAATACCTCGCTCTTTAGGCTAAAGTATTTTTAGTAATTTCAAAAGAGCTATTTATTCTAATTAAACGGCCTTTGTGATTCAGGTATCATTCTTAAAGAATTGTAACAAAATACGAATTTTAGCGTAAAGAGCGAGATATTGACGAGGGGGCGAACCCCCTCATATACGTAATAAAATTATAAGAATATAGATTTTCGTTACGTAAGTTAATTCGTAATTTACGTATATTTATTACTAATAAGAACGTTCGTAAATAAAATTAAAAGTTCTAGTTGCCTTTTTTAAGTAACAAAAAAAAGAAAAATGGAGGGCAACTAGGCCCCATCCCCCGCCCCTTTTGCTCAAAATTGTCTGATCAAAATTTTGAGAAAGCCATTTAGCCCAAAAAAATGAAATTAATGCGCAAATCTCGTTTTAATTATTCATGTACGGTGAGCCAAAATCAAAACCTGCATTAATTAAAAAACGTTGAGAAATTAAATTAAACAAAAGTTTTTTTTAACTGAAAGTAAGGACCGACATTATAACTTAAAATGAATAGAAATTATTCTGTATATGAATTGGGCTGTCCCCTCCTCAACGCCCCGCTCTTTACGCCGAAGTTTTACGCCAAGGTTAAAGTTTTTAAAGAGTTGTGAGAAAGAGTCAAACTTTAGCGTAAAGAGCAAGGCGCTGAGGAGGGGACAGCCTCTTTCATATACGGAATAATTTCTGTTCGTTTTAAGCTTCAATGTCGCTCCTTACTTTCAGTTGAAAACTTGTTTCTTTAATTTAATTTCTACAAGAGCGAAAAAAGAGATGTAATTTATCTAAGAAAAAATTAAAGTAAAAGAGGGCACTTACATGTTATCCTGACCACACTCAAGGAGTGAAGTTAGATTAATCATAATGAAATATAGCCTACCTAAATACGATGAAAATTCAATGCTTTAGTAACAATATTATGGAAACTGCATCAGAGAATTATGAAAAGCTGGCCGCCCAAAATACATTATATTGAATATCTAACCAACTCTATATATTGAATATTTAAATGAAATATGCCTGTAGATTAGTTTATCTCACTCTGGCTAAAAAGTGATTATCTGAGAGTGAACACAGAAAACGGGTTTTAAACAGATCAAACAGATCTTCACTTCTTGAGTGTGGTCGAGATAACACGTAAATACCCAAAGGGAAATGAATAAGCGCTGGAAATGAATTTAGTGACTCGAGTGAAATATACTGAGTTTAAAGGGGGGGGGGGGTTTATGTTTTTTTGTCTTATTGATTTTCAGTAGAAACAAAATGTTGGATAACGCATTTCGAATTGCTGTAGTCTCAATATCAGATTCCCAGAAAATATTCCTACGCATTTCAGTATTTCTAAAGAGCTGACCACGCTATTGCGTAAATTCTTTTTCCTTTAATTTCTTCCTGCCTATCAATGTCATCAATTTACGTCAGCTATTTTTTTTTTTCTACATGTTAAATGATAAGCCAGAAGTTTATCTTGACCCGTCGATTTGTAATAAAATAACGCACTTGTAGCGTAATTATTTTCATTTATCTTTTACTAATGCGCAAGTTGAACGATATGGTTTTTTTTTGTTAAAAATAAATAAAATATGCCATAATTTTTAGTATAATTTACGACAATTGTAAGTAATTTTTATGGTGAGCAAATGGCTTAACGAAAAGGTCTTATTGTAGGTTGTAGCTTGGATCCACCTCTCCTTCAAAATGTTAAAATCCTATATTAAAATACACACATTTTCCTATATTAAAATAATCCTATATTAAATCCTAATGTTAAAATACACACATTTTCCTATATTAAAATACACACATTATCCTATATTAAAATAATCCTATATTAAATCCTAATGTTAAAATACACACATTTTCCTATATTAAAATACACACATTATCCTATATTAAAATAATCCTATATTAAATCCTAATGTTAAAATACACACATTTTCCTATATTAAAATAATCCTATATTAAATCCTAATGTTAAAATACACACATTTTCCTATATTAAAATAATCCTATATTAAATCCTAATGTAAAATACACACATTATCCTATATTAAATCCTAATGTTAAAATACACACATTTTCGCTGTTTGGGTGCAATAACCTGGTGTACGTCTTGGAATGTCACGTGTGTCACACAATTCCGCCACGCTCGGTACACTTCTGCCATGCTTGGCACGCGCCACCTTGTGCATGTGGGCATTCCCTGATCTAATCATAATTTATCTGTAAGATTTGAAGGTACTTATGTGTTAAACGCACTCTTTTACATGTCAAACTGGAGACTTCGACAGAAAACCCGTTTTGTATGGGTTAATTCAAGACACTGCTATACAGTAATGAATGCTTAGCGTGGTATTCAATGCGTTAACGATATTTAAACTGTTGTTTTTTGGGGTTTAGGGGGAGAAAAAGGTACCTAGGTTAGGTTATGTATTTAATATATGATATGCTTTACCCCCGCCCCCTCTAATGTGCAAATATTTGTTTCTAAAATTTGTTTCTAAACTATTATATTTTCTTCATATTTTGTTTTATTTCATTAGCATTAACCAAACTAGAACTATATAAAAGAGTGCGTTTAACATAAAAGTATCGATTTGAATTTCATTTGTCAGACTTGTTTACTTCCATCGATTCTCGCTCAAGAGGCACATACGTTATGCTCTAAGTTATATTCAGAGTTCCGACTCCAAAGTCTCATCTTCACATGGCTCCTGCTCCACATTCAAGTACTCTATGTTCGGGCTGCGTTTTTTAAGGCATCAAGTTTTTCCGTGAATATTGCGCGCATTTTCACATTTTGTTCTTCTCTGGGTGGGTGACCAGTTCCTCTCTCTACGGTATTATTTGAAAAAAACTACGTTTTCTAAAGAATTAAAGAGGCTGAGTTAAAAGGTCGACCCTTAAAACGTACTGGGATTAGGAGGCAGTGTTGGGGGGCTGCCGCCCCCAAAAACCTCCGCGTTCGCAGCCTTTCAATAAAAAAAAAGTTTTTTAAACTGAAAATAAGGAGAGACATTAAATCTTAGAACGAACAGAAATTATTCCGTATATGAAAGGGGCTGTGCCCTCCTCAACGCCTCGCTCTTTACGCTAAAGTTTTTATTGTTTAAAAAAAGAGTTGTGAGAAAGTCAAACTTTAGCGTAAAGAGCGAGGCGTTGAGGAGGGCACAGCCTCTTTCATATACGGAATAATTTCTGTTCGTTTTAAGATTTAATGTCGCTCCTTACTTTCAGTTTAAAAAACTTTTTTTTATTTAAAGGCTGCGAAAGCGGAGGGTTTGGGGGGCGGCAGCCCCCCAACTGTGCCTCCTAATCCCTGTACGTTTTAAGGTTTGACCTTGTAACTCAGCCTCTTTAACTCTTTAGAAAACGTAGTTTTTTTCAAATAATTTCTGCACGTTTTTGTACAGTTTATTACTTATTATTGCTCCTTGTAACTCAGCCTCTTTAACTCTTTAGAAAACGTAATTTTTTTCAAATAATTTAAAAAAGAAGCTGGGTTTCTTTTTAAAGTTTGAATTCAGTATTGAAAAAAATGCTCTGATAGTGAACCAAACCCGTGTTTTCGCCTTAAAGTCTGGAATGTAACTGCAAGACTATACAGACACAGCAATAATTGTGTTTTAGTATATGGAAACTATTTTCGATGCAAGCAAATTCCCTAAAAACTTGGTATTTGGTTTTTGGAAAACAGGGAAGGAGTGATCAGATTGAGCTGAAATTTTGAGGATAAGCTCCCAGGCCCCAGGAAAGATTATCCTCCAAATTTCAGCCCGATCAGACAACGTTAAAGGGGGGTTGTGGTCGGAAAAATTAACATGGGCTAATATAGGAAAAGAAGGTTTTTCGTAAATGTAAATTCGGGGGATAATTTTTTCGGTCTGAAAATATCGAAAGGCCCTAAAAGGTCCAATTCTGATTAAAATGAGTCTTCATGCAACCAGATCCGTTGCCAACTGTGGCCTGTAGGCGTGGCTAAGAAAAAAAAAAGAAATGAATTTTAAGTGGCTATATTTGGTTTTTTGAAAACAGGGAAGGAGTGATCGGATTGAGCTGAAATTTCGAGGATAAGCTCCCGGGCCCTAGCAAAGCTTAACTTCTAAATTTCAGCCCAATCGGACAACGTTAAAGGGGGCTGTGGTGGGAGGGTCCAAACTTCCGGCCCAGTTTACCCCATGAAGATAAAGTCGGAGGAGGATGAAATTTTGCAAGTTTCTTAGTTTGAGCTTGGGCTACAAAATGCGATTACCGCCGTCTCTCTGCGACCTCTAGGACCTGAAATCGCTTAACATTGTGGTGGGTCGCCTCTTTATAGAGGCACAAGTGTGCCTCCTTGATGTCACGTCCCTATAGTATTATAAATATAGCAAAGGAAAGTGATTATTCTTATTTCCCCCCCCCCCTTTAGTTGTAGTGGATCAAGTTGTTGCTTCTGATCGTGAAATTCTTATTAACAATCTTATTTATCGTTTATTTTAGTGACAAAGTAATATCTACGTGTTAGTTAGCACGTATAGTCGTAGTCATGAAGCAAAGGTGTTTGTTTGCCTTTTTGTGGTATCAGAGCCAGTTGCTTTTCTCGTTACCCGAGAAGATTACCTGTCCTGGAGCATGGAGCAACCAAAATTTAAAAGATGTTAAAAAGAAAAAAAAATTACACTTTAAAAGTGATGCGTGGGAAGCAATTACGTTTGGGCAATTTTTCAGGACAAAAATAAAAATAAGTAGTTTAATAGTTCTTATGAGTGAATGTGGAAAGTTCAAAGCGCGAAATGGATTACATCTTTAACTATAGATCAAATAAAGAAAAACAAGTTTTTTTTTTTAACTGAAAGTAAGGAGCGACAATAAAACTTAAAACGAACAGAAATTATTCCGTATATGGAAGGGACTGTTCCCTGCTCAACGCCCCGCTCTTTACGCTAAAGTTTGACTCTTTCTCACAACTCTGCTTTATAAAACAATAAAAACCTTTAACGTAAAGAGCGAGGTGTTGAGCAGGGAACAAACAAATAAAATTTGTTTGATTAATTTCACTTTAAAAAAAAACGAATAATAACCTAAGTTTGATGTTAAAAAAGAAACTTTAGCGTAAGAGCGAGCTATTGAGGATAGGCAACCCTTCTCATATACGTAATATTTTCTGTTCCTGCTAAGTTTTAATGTTGCTTCTCACTTTCAGTTGAAAAAAAAGCTTGTTTTATTTAATTAATCAATCAATCAATCAATCAATTTATTCAATCAATAAACTGAACAAAATACACTTCAATATAAACTCCCCCGTAAGGCTCTATGGCCAGGAAAAAAACAGGGGAGAAACAAAAATTAAACAAATACATAAAAACAAAAACATTTTAAACATCATACATTCAAACCTTTAATAAAAAAAAAAAAAAATAATAATACTGATCGATTCTTAAATAATGTAAGGAAATCCAGACCCCCTTCCATGGATAATTCCCTTCCCCCACGAGAAATTATCTCCACGGAAAGATTCTCCCATGTAACTTAAAATAGCGAAATTTGCGGAACTAATTTTGTAAGGCATAGTAACAAAACGGCCAAAGAGGTCGAAACTATTTTTATGAAAATGAAAGTCACAAGGTGAGCAATTCTCAAATCACTGAAATGAAGGAAAGAAAAATCTTCAAAAGATATACGTAGTAACTTATGTTCGTTTTAAGTTTTAATGTTATTATTTGAAAAAAACTACGTTTTCTAAAGAGTTAAAGAGGCTGAGTTACAAGGTCGAACCTTAAAACGTACAGGGATTAGGAGGCACAGTTGGGGGCTACCACCCCCCAAACCCCCGCTTTCGCAGCCTTTAAATATAAAAAAAAATTTCTTTAAACTGAAAGTAAGGAGCGACATTAAAACTTAAAAAGAACAGAAATTATTCCGTATATGAAAGAGGCTGTGCCCTCCTCAACGCCTCGCTCTTTACGCTAAAGTTTGACTTTCTCACAACTCTTTTTTTAAACAATAAAAACTTTAGCGTAAAGAGCGAGGCGTTGAGGAGGGCACAGCCTCTTTCATATACGGAATAATTTCTGTTCTTTTTAAGTTTTAATGTCGCTCCTTACTTTCAGTTTAAAGAATTTTTTTTTATATTTAAAGGCTGCGAAAGCGGGGGGTTTGGGGGTGGTAGCCCCCCAACTGTGCCTCCTAATCCCTGTACGTTTTAAGGTTCGACCTTGTAACTCAGCCTCTTTAACTCTTTAGAAAACGTAGTTTTTTTCAAATAATTTCTGCACGTTTTTGTACAGTTTATTACTTATTATTGCTTGACTAACTGTTAGCTGATCGTGTCAGGAGTTAAAGTTGGGGGGCTGCCGCCCCCCAAACCCCCGCTCTTGAACATTCTTGTGTTAAGGCTTTTAATTCCTGAATACTCAAATCACGTCGTACAGGGTGCCTCCTAATCCCTGTACGTTTTAAGGTTCGAACTTGTGACTCAGCCTCTTTAACAGCCCCCCAACTGTGCATCCTAATCCCTGTACGTTTTAAGGGTCGACCTTGTAACTCAGCCTCTTTAACTCTTTAGAAAACGTAATTTTTTTCAAATAATTTAAAAAAAGAAACTGAGTTTCTTTTCAAAGTATATAAAAAAGTTGCTCTGATGGTGAATCGAACCCGAGTTTTCCGCCTGAAAGTCTGAATCTCAGCCGCTGGACTATACAAACACAATAGTAATTGTTGTTTAGCAAATAGAAGGTATTTTCGACGCAAGCAAATTCCCAAAAATCTTGATATGTGGTTTTTGGAAAACAGGGAAGGAGTGATCAGATTGAGCTGAAATTTCGACGATAAGCTCCCAGGCCCCAGGAAAGCTTATCCTCTAAATTTCAGCCCGATCAGACAACGTTAAAGGGGGGTTGTGGAGGGAAAAATTAACATGGGCTAATATAGGAAAACGAGGTTTTTCGTAAATGTAAATTCGGGGGATAATTTTTTCGGTCTGAAAATATCAAAAGGCCCTAACAGGTCGAATTCTGCTTCGAATGAGTCCTCATTCAACCGGATCCGTTGCCAACTGTGGCCTGTAGGCGTGGCTAAGAAAAAAAAAAAGAGATGAATTTTAAGTGGCTATGTTTGGTTTTTTGAAAACAGGGAAGGAGTGATCGGATTGAGCTGAAATTTCGAGGATAAGCTCCCGGGCCCTAGGAAAGCTTAACCTCTAAATTTCAGCCCAATCGGACAACGTTAAAGGGGGCTGTGGTGGGAGGGTCCAAACTTCCGGCCCAGTTTACCCCATGAAGATAAAGTCGGAGGAGGATGAAATTTTGCAAGTTTCTTAGTTTGAGCTTGGGCTACAAAATGCAATTACCGCCGTCTCTCTGCGACCTCTAGGACCTGAAATCGCTTAACATTGTGGTGGGTCGCCTCTTTATAGAGGCACAAGTGTGCCTCCTTGATTCCTTACTTTCAGTTGGAAAAAACTTCTTTTTTTTATTTAATAACAACCACAAGCCGAAGACATACAATATCTTTGGTTTATTATCACATAAAAATCATAGTTATGAAGCTTTTTAAGGTAAAATTAAATGCTAAGATTTGGGCGGAAAATAACACAAACAATTACTTATATTGGCCATTATTTAACAAAATTTGAACTTAGCGTAAAGAACGAGGTATTGACGAGGGGGTGAAATTCCTCATTTCGATACTATACGGGGTTCGCCCCCTCGTCAACACCTCGTTCTTTACGCTAAAGTTCAAATTTTGTTCCAATTCTTTAAGAACGACCCCTGAATCACAAAGGCCGTTTAATTAGAATAAATAGCTCTTTTGAAGTTATTAAAAAAATACTTTATCGTAAAGAGCGAGGTATTGAGGAGGGTACAAACCCCCCTCATATACGTAATAATTTCTGTTCGTTTTGATTTTTAATGCTACTCATTACTTTCAGTTGAAAAACTTGTTTCCACAGAGATAGTGTTTCCCCCTTTTTTTTCGAAAATGGGCAAATTTTTTCAGGCTCGTAACTTTTGATGGGTAAGACTAAACTTGATGAAATTTATATATTTGAAATCAGCATAAAAATCCAATTCTTTTTATGTATCTATGGGTATCAAAATTCAGTTTCTTAGAGTTTCGGTTACTATTGAACCGGGTCGCTCCCTACTTACAGTTTGTTACCATGAGCTATTTGGAAATCTGACAAGGAGAAAGAAATATTAAGGAATTGCTGTGATAATTCATTTAAAGCATTCACAATGCATGTTTGGTACTTGTCGGCTATTGGAAACACACCCAAGAAGTGAAGTTAGGTTAATCCTAATGAAATCATAGAAAAACATGATGATAAAATAATACTTTGGAAACAAAATTATGGAAACCTAACCTAACCCCCCTCATTATATACAAATATATAGCCCAAATTATACAAGTCCAATGCATTCTGTCTAAGTCCAATGTAGGCCTATAGTATCATCCGTCTCTTGTTTTTGTAGCTCTGAAACGGGTTTTCTAAGATGTAACCTCAACGTAATTCTTGAATGGGTTTCCAATAACCGACAAGTACCGCGTGCTGTTCAGGGTCATCATACCTCACCACTTTGGGCTAGAAAACTAAGCACAAACTTAGTTTTTTAGGTAGATTTGATCAGGCTACTGGGTTGGTTCACTCCCTATAAGACGTTTTTTTCACTCCCTATATATTTTTTATATTTACTTTAATTTGGTTCATCCTGTATATTTCTATTTTAGAGTTATTTTATTGACTTGTGAGTTATCTGTTTATATTATTATATATTATAAACAAAATATTTATTTTGCTGTGTTACAATGCTGTGTTTGTTTTATAATTGCATTTTGACAAAGCGTAAATATATTATTTTGATTCTATTTTTTCAAAGCAGGCAATTTGCTGCAGGCGAATAACCCCCTACCAATAGCAAGATAAGTGATACACAATGGCAGTTTTGGCCTCTTTTGCGCCCAGGGCAAAATATTTATTCGTGCTCCCCCCCCCCTGTCTCCCACAAAATTTTCATTTATTAACAAAATTATTTTCAATTTATGAATTAATTTATACTTTATTTTTAATTTATTATTGAAATTCTTAATTAAATATTAATTATTTTCATTTATTATCTGTACCCTCTACTTTATTTCAGTAAAAATAATATTTACAAATTACAAAATGGTTACAGCCGTTAGATTATTTATTTGAAGTTTTGTGCCCCCTTAAAATTTCTGCGCCCGGGATCAAACCCCAAACAACAACCCCAACAATCGATTACAAACACACGAATTTTCGCCGAAAATTAATATAAGCCTATATTGCATGAACAAGTTCCTTAATTGATCCTTCCTTTTCCTTCAAATTCTTGCCTCAAAAAATTAGCAATGGTATTTTGGTGTTTGAGTTTTACTAGTGTTTGTGCTCGATCTCATCTCATGCTTTAAACCTTCCACATCGAATCATAAATATGAAGTAATAAAAGTAGGCTACCTTTTCCTTCGAAAGTAGCCAAAATATAATTATTTTCCATAAATTAGCTTATCATAATTGGTTAATACTGACCTTTACATCACAAAGCAAATCCGAACTATTGCAAATTTTATTGGCGCTGGTTCAATCCAATTTAGTTTTTATCCAATCAGATGTTTATGCACTTTTTGATTTCACGCAAAAAGTTTTTGGTTTTGTGCACAATTTCCATGCAATTTGGTTTGTAAACAGTTGTTTTTTTATTTAGAATTTAATTGTCGTATTTGGCTCTTTGTATTCCCTCCCTGCGTAGCGAACTTTCCTACCTGAAATACGTCACGTCCTCACTGACGTAGTTTTGATCTGATTCCGACCCTGTAAATGATCTTCCACATAAGATTGTTGGTAAGATATAAGATCCAGATAAAATGTTGTATTTTTAAATTGTTTTTTCTTTCTTTTTTCTCACATTGTCAAGAACTACGTGTATCTGTAACTTCTGCATACCCTGGTTTGCATATGAAACGTAAAGGAGACAGTTTTAAAATCTTTTAGCCATTGCACTGCACTGCATTGGACTGCACTGCACTGCATTAACCATTGCACTTCACTGCACTGCATTAGCCATTACACTGCACTGCACTGCTTTACGCTGCATTGGCCAAGCCAATGCAGTGTAACAACAAGATCCATAATTGACATGATATTCTACGGTTTGTTCGCTTTGAAACCTTTATTTTTTGTACCTTTCTAAAAAAAATAAAAAAAAGAATAAAATAAATAGGATTTCTGTGCTAGATGTTTTCCAGAGGAATTGCCTACGGATTGTTCTGGGTATCCGGCTGACTGACCGCATTTCAAATAGTAGACTCGACCGAAAATGTGGTTCCACCTCACTTTCTAGGGCTATAATGAAAGAAAGATTGGGACGGCTAGAACACGTTCTATGGATGAAGGATGACAGATTACCGAAGATTGTCCTTTTTGGCCAACCTTATAGGACTAACGGAACGCAGGTCGTCCTCGGCTGGGGCGGGAGGATGTCATAAAGAAAGATTTAAAAGAAATGGGAACTTTCTGAGAGGGTGTAAAGAGGAAGCTTTGAATAGATTGGGATGGAGGAGCAGCGTGCATAGCTGTGTTGACCTCAGGTGGCTTGGTGCTGTGGTGAGCTGTTAGTAGTAGTAGTATAGCGTTTTAGTGGATTTACTATAGTTTTTTTTTGGTTTATAAAAAAAATAGGTTTTCCCAATACTTTTACTTTGGTTCTAGGATATAACTAAATAAATAAAACAAGTTTTTTCAACTGAAAGTAAGGAGCAGCATGAAAATTTAGATTTTATTTTCAAATTCAGAATATAAATTTGCACCAAACAAGATATAACAGGTTTTAATACATAAAAACTATTTACCGCAGTAACTTTACATAAACTACAGAAGTTAGCCTACTTAAAGTTAACATGATCAGAGGTCCTGGTGATCGTCGCTTCTTTCTGATTGTTGTTTCATTCAATACTCTTTAATTACTCTTCTTTTGCAAATGCGTTATCTTTGAACAGCTTTTAGTCTAATGTGATTAAAAGCCATTGGGATGAAAACCTTAATCTTTGATAAAAATAGCTACTAATGTGGTTTTTCAACTCATCATTTCAGTCTCATTGAATCATTGATTTTAATGCAATCTCGTAATATGAGATGAAAATCTGTCATTTTGAGAAGAAATTAGAATGAAATAGATGTATAACTATACATCTGCTTCTGTACTAAATCAGCCTCTCAATGAGTATTAGGAACTCTGGGTGGGGTGGGTAGAGTCGGTTGGTAGAAAGTTTTTTTTCTGAAGTTTACTGTGAGGTCGTCGGGTAGTTTTTGAAAGAGATCCTTGGTGTGTGAAATCACAGTTGTATTTTGTTTACTATGTATCCAAGAAATTCCTCTCTCTCTCTCTCTGTCTCTTCGTGGCATAATTTCGTTAAAATCCTGGGGGGGGGGGGCAAAGTTAGAGCCGATTTTTCCCAAATCAAGTGAAAATGCCAATGAAAAATGAGTCATATAGTTCCATAAAGGCAAAGATATAATTAAATGCAAACTTAATTAAAGATATATACATATATATATATATATATATATATATATATATATATATATATATATATATATATGCAAACTTATCTTACTTTTGACAAGACTTTTGAAGAAGCTAAATTTCAGCTGGTGGGGCAACTGGGGTCTGGGGGACATACTTTTGCGAATCTCGATATGAAGTCGCTTATTTCTTTGGGATTTTGCCAGTTTACTTCGGTCAACAGTTTGATTAACCACTAAAATCCTAGATTTAACCCTGGACTACTGTCGCTTCGTAAATTTTACGACCGCCAAACCGTTTTTCGAGATTCCTGTGTAGATGGTATCACATAACAAGACGTGACTTCATGTAAGTTCCTTTTTCGAGATGTCAGTTATTGGGCAAGTTCAGACTTGAACGGATCCCTGGTCGTTTCCGAGATAACTAGGGTGAGTAGTAAATTTTACGAAGCGACAGTAATAGTATAACTTTTTTTGCGAAAATCAGAGTTAGTATATTCAGTTTTTTTTTGGGTTTGTGTCAGTTTTCTTGTGACAAAAGTTGTTAAAATTCTAATTTCAAAATCTGCCTAGGTTGGAATGTGCATGTGTCCTCAGGAGCGGAAACGTTACAGACACTACATGTTTTTGTCTCTTTTTCTCGTCGTTTTTTTTTTTCTTTTAGATTTTTTTTTTTCTTTTTGATGGATTCTAGAAAGTTTACAGAAAAAAAAATCCAAGAATAACTCGTATGCAAGCGACGAAGAGGATAACATCTTAACTCTTAGTGACTCTGAAGACAATCTAATCGGAGAAGATCTGGAGGATTTGGAAAAGAGGGAAGACTCCGATAAAGATTGTGTACCTGAAGAGGAAAACGATAGCCATCTGTCCAACACAAATGCTGATGAAAATACTGGTCGTCAAAGTGCATCGGCATCTGTGCGAAGGCAAGCAAGAGCAAATATTCGAATGCAGTCTAAGTCTTCAGACGAAGATCAAGAGAGCGGTGAAAAGAACTTACTAAGTTTGGAACTTCCTGGCGACCGACTCATTGTCGTTCCATTGAAACGATCGCTCAGAGGAAAAGATGAACATAGGTGGTCAGCTTTACCCCCACAGAAAACCAACAGAGGGAATCCCTTGGGTCGAAATCTCATCAGAAGTGTGGCTGGCCCTGTAGGTGATGCCGCCAAAGCGGCAGATACGCCTCTCTCAGCTTTTCAAGTCTTTTTGTCTGACGAGATTGTGTTGCATACGAATGAAGAGATTGAAAGAAAGGCAGCCAACTACGATACAGCTAGAGCCTCAGAGGAGCCTACAAATAGGATAGAGCTGAAAGCTTTATTTGGATTGTTCATTCTTACGGCAGCACTAAAAGACGGACATCTCTCTGTTGACGAAATGTTTGATGTCAATATGAGCGGCTCTTCCTACAAGGCTACAATTTCGAAAAAAAGATTCTGTTTTCTCATTGATTGCGTCCGATTTGACGATTAAGAAACGAAGAATTCCAGGAAGCAGAATGACCCTTTTGCTGCCATAAGAAAGGTGTGGGAAGGCGTCATCAAGAACTGTCAAGGTAGTTTTAAGCCAGGGGCCAACACTGCAATCGATGAGCAATTGCTCGGTTTTAGGGGAAGATGCCCCTTTAGAATGTATATACCGAGCAAGCCGAACAAATATGGATTTAAAATTGTAATGATATGTGACGTGGGCACCAAATACATGATAAATGCTATCCCATACCTGGGTAAAGGAACTCGAACAGGTGGTTTGTCTCTAGGCGATTACTTCGTTCGAGAGCTTAGCAGACCAATTTGGGGTTCCAATAGAAACATAACTATGGACAATTAGTTCACTTCCATTCCAATGGCTGAAAAGCTCTTGAAACCTCCGTACAATCTGACCATTGTTGGAACGCTTCGAAAGAACAAACGTGAAATTCCTCCTGAAATTCTCCAGACCAAAAAGTGTACTGAACGGAGTTCAATGTTTTGCTTTGACCAGGAGCTTACCATGGTTTCATACGTACCAAAACGAAACAAAATGGTTGTTCTACTGTCTACAATGCAAGAGAGACCTTCTTTGGCCTACCCAAGTCGAAAACCAGAAGTCATCGAGTACTACAACTCGACTAAAGGTGGGGTTGATACCTTCGACCAAATGTGTAGTGTCATGTCCTGTTCGGAGAAAACTAGAAGGTGGTCCTTATGTGTATTTTATGGGCTCCTAAACATCACTTCCATCAACTCTTATGTGGTATACAGCTTCAACCACGGAAAGATTGGAGAGAAGCATCCTACAAGGAAATGTTATATGAAGGAACTCTACCGAGAGCTAGTGCAGCCTCACGTACAGCAAAGTCTCTTAGGTGGAAATTTGAGCCGCTCACTCTGTGAACACATCGAAGATGTCGCAGGAATTGCTAGTCTTTCTGGAAGCCCAACAGCTCAGGACCGAGAACGCAAAATATGCTCACTCAGTCCCTTGAAACTCCGTAGAATGACTACCACCTTCTGTAACAAGTGTGGTGGGGCCATCTATGCAGAACATCGAACGAAGATGTACATCCCTTGTGGCAGCAAGATATAAATTTTGACTAATTCTTCCATTTTTGTATTGTTTCCTATGTAGTCGATGCACTGTTAAAAATACTATTTGGTACCTCGGCTCCTCGATTTTTTGCAGGCATTAAAAGTCAAAGTCGTAAATTTACGAAGCGACAGTATTAATGCAACTTTTAGGACCCGACAGTATTCCAGGGTTAATAGTCCTTGGAATTTTACATTAACAGCATACATAACTTGTTGATCATTAAAAGTTTTTATATCCTTTATGCCTGACAGAATTATCGTGCCAGACCAAGAATTAGAAAAAAAAAAAAAACACGGCAAACCGTTCACTTTTTTTTTTCTTGCCTCTTACTTGTTATTTTCCGTTTATTGCCTCTTTCTTTTGAGAATTTTCGGTACTTTCGCATTATCAGGGCCCCTCTAAAGAAGTCCAACAAAAGATGCTACAGTCAAACGGGAAAGACGCAATGAAAAACCCGTTTTTACAAGATGATTCAATACACCACACATTGTATAGCGTGGTTTTAATATATTTAAAGTGTTGTTCTTTTTTTTTTTGGGGGGGGGAGGTACCTAGGTTAGGTTACGCCTTTAATGCATGCTATGCTTTGCCCCCACCAACTCCCCCTAATGTGCAAATATATAGCCCAAGTTTGTTTCTAAACTATTAAATATCCAGGCTCATTTATTTTATTTCATTAGCATTGACCAAACTTGACTTTTTAGAGAGGCCCTGATAATGCGAAAGCACCGAATTTTCTTTGTAAAATTGGATTCGTTTCTTAATTTCTGCTATTATCTTTTCAGGGAATCGCCTGCACAAGCGGTTAAACCCAAGAGGTTTAGTTACTGGATATCCAGATTGCACGCTACTACAAGGTGCCTCATCCATTACCTTGTATCCCACCTATTGTGTAGAAATAAAACCAAAACAAGGTTTTAAAAGTACCCCGAATCATAAAAGATGTCCTTTCTGTCTAAACCAGTTCCTCAAGGTATGCCCTTTTTTGTTTTTTTTACTCATTTTCTTAGTGTATTAAAGTAGTGGCGGGCAAATACTTTTTTTCTATCAAAATCTTAGAAATATCCTTTTCTTGTATAGAAAATACAAGAAAAGGAAAAAGTTTTACGAAAGATTTTAACTTTAAAATAGTTAATGTTCAAATGAGAACGATCTTCGGGTATTTCAGCGATAAGCTTCGTTCATCAAATTGATCCCTTTATGATGGGTTGTTGGGAAAGCTGATTTTCTTTGTCCATTCAGCATGACAGAAGAATCGGTCGAGCTGATTTGTTTGGGGAAATCGTCAACATCTAACCGTCGGAAGCGCTACAAAATCCGTCATAACATCGACAAAAAAAAATCCGCCAGAACCACTAACCGTCATAACATCTAAAATTTTAAAACTTGAGGTTTTTGGGGTTTAGGGGGGGAGGTACCTAGGTTAGGTTACGTAGTTAATATATGCTACGCTTTAACCCCACCCCAATAGTTAGTTCTAAACTATTATATACTTATTGCTATTATATAAACTTATAATTTGTTTTAGATGTTATGACGGTTAGTGGTTCCGACGGATTTTCCTTTTAGATTTTATGACGATTAGTGCTTGTGACGGTTAGTCGAAATGGTGGCACCCCTTTGTTTTGACCACTCTTCAATTAAGCTAGAGTTCCATGGGTTTTCAAAGTACCAATAACATCAAAATAAATGTATTTTTTTGCATTTTGGACCTGTCTTCAGTCTATTCGTGCCTTAAGACCGCTACTTACTTAGATTTTTTTTTCAAAAATATGAACTTTGTAGGACAGTACCCCATTTCGTCAGTCCTGCTACGTTAAATCGCGAAGATAAATAAGCGAAACTAACTACTTACATGTGACAGCGCTCCTCATCTGTGAAAATTTAAACACTTACCGAGGCGTCGCCCACTTTCCGCCACTACATATCAGAGTTCCACATGCGCCGTACAGTTCTGCCACACTTCCCACAGTTTCCGCCACGTCTGCTACAGTTTCCGTCACGCTTCATACAGTTTCCGCCACGCAAGGCACGCGCTACCTGGTGTACGTGATTTCTGATAGTGGGCACCCCTCGACATTAGCAATCTATTGATTTTCAGGGGCAACTTAATCTTTAGAGGAAAGCCAAACCTTTCTAAGCTGTTTTATGCCATATGTTTCAAGCGTATTTTGAGAATGGGTTTTGACCAACATTTATTGTTTTAATTTAGCGCTCGCTAATACCAAAACTAAATAACTACGTTTTTTTTATACAGGATTCACGGCTCCGTCACAACTTTTGATATACCGCTAGTCCTGGTACGCTAATTAGTTTTAAGATTTTAATTATTCCTTATCTTGAACGCCTCAAGAGAAGGATTTTCCGGGATCACCCCTACTCGGAGGCAATTCAATATGGTGACGGATCGTCGAGCGAAACTTGTCTTCAAGTATTCTTGGCGGGTGTGCCCTGGACAAAGAAATCCTGTCGAGCTGTACCTTGGAGAGTTGATCGCAAAGCCTTTATTCTATCCGGAACAAGTCTTGACACCTCTTCAGATGGAAGGCAATGCATATATTTGTAGAACAAGTGTATACATGGGTGCCTTTCCATAAAAAAGGAATTCCTAACTTTCCTGACCGCAATTCCTTCTCTCCAGAGCACAGTTCATATAATTATCCAGTATGATCATTCCCTATCTCACCCATTATAAAAACCCGGACCGGGGTGCGAGTGCTCCGGAGAACGTTTTTGCAGATAGAAACATAGGCGGTATCAGATCTTTTCACGGGTAGACAAGTCAGATTTCTCTTGGACGCGAAACTTGGCTTCAACGTTGGAACACTAATTTTGAAGAAACTAATTTTAAATTAATTTATTCCAATACATACATGAAAATCGGTAGTTAGTAGTGTAATGTTATTATTAGATGTTCTTAGGAATTAAAAATAGGTTTCGAAGTCTCAAGTTGGTTTCAAAGGCATTTTGAGAAAGTTTCTGCCAAACTACGTGTTCCAGGGTAATTGGACCGCTGATGGCAGATCAAATGAGAGGAGCTGTTTGTACGCGCCGATATAAATATATATATATATATATATATATATATATATATATATATATATATATATATATATATATATATATATATATATATATATATATATATATATATATACTACGAAAACTTTACGAAAAAGAAAGTTTTTTTAAAAGAAAAGTCAAGGCCATATTAAACTTAAGATCAGTAGAAATAGAAGCCTACAATACTTCAAACTCAAAACGACCAGAAATTATTATTAAAGAATAAAAAAGGAAAGGAGAATAATTGGTATGGCGGTAACACTGCATATAAATTTATATGAATGTATATATACTGGGCTGTAATAATGCAAAAGGTAAATATAACATTGGTTTAAGAATGGAAAGAAAGAGAAAGAATAAATTTACGACGATAATCAAGTAAAAAATAAGTTTTATTTGAACAATGCCATAAAGCGATGACATTTGATTATGATATTTGGTGCTTCGCATTGTTATAATTAGAACCCAAGTGCTAGAATTGGTCTCAATCAGGAACACTAATCGCTATCTAAATTCACAAAATGCAAATATTTTTAAATAAAGGTGTTAATTGTTTAAAGTTCAAAGAAGGTCTGCCCATTTCATATAAAAATAGTGATTGAAAAAAAAACTTGTCATATCTAGGCTCTCCGCCAAAACAGGTAACTAGAATTTTCAAATATCACAGGAACTACGTGAAAAGAAAATGATAAACTATCCAGTTGCGGATCCAGAAGGGGGGGGGGCGAGGGTTACCCCCGTAAAGTAGTCTAAAGTAGTGTAATTTACCTAATTAACGCAATTTTGCATTAATTAAACTTGCTCCTAACGTAAGTTTATCTGATCAACCTACTTTGCGCCCCCTCCCATAGAAATATCCTGGATCTGCCCCTGAAACCGTCATACCTATACCACCAGTTCTGAGAAGAAAAAAAATCCTTATTTTAACAAATGTCTTCACACCCCCGCCTCCTGTGTTACAAAACCCTACATAGACTAATCATTTGAGTCCAGTGTATGTAAATAATACATAAAGTCATAATTTGTATCTAAATTAAGTCATACCTGTGAGATGGGACACTTGCAAACCACTTGGCTGGCTCAACAAGTTTTTTCTGCTTTCGCAATAACGAATAATGCACGTTGTAACCATTTCTCATTGAGTCAACACACTAAACCACTAATGCAGAAAGAAGTGGGAGGAGCTTTTTGTTCGCACCGAGAACGAAGACCAGAAATGATCTGCGATAAGCTTACTGGATAATTATATGAACTGTGCTCCAGAGTAACGGGACAGTGGTACAAGATCCACAGACAAAGGCTGAAGCTCTTGCTAAGGCTTTTGCCGAATTCTCGAATCTAGACGATGACGGTAGAGAAGTGTCAAAATTCTCCGACCTAACCGACACTGTCCTGGAACGCGTGAATTTTTCTGCTCCCAAGATCCTTCGCATTCTGCAACATCTGGATGTGACCAAAGCCATGGGTCCTGACAACATACCAAATGTTGTCTCAAGTCCTGCAGTGCCGAACTAGCTGGACCCTTGTCATTGCTTTTCCGGCTGTGCTTTTGCTCCGGATCCTTCCCACGAACATGGAAGTCCGAACATGTTATACCTACTCTAAAGCCAGAAGGCGATCCAACAAGCGTGGGCTCCTACAGGGCTATTAGCCTTCTCTCCTGTGTTGGCAAAGTCTACGAGAGCGTCTCCAATAAAACACTTCATCAGTACCTGGAATCAAATGACCTTCTAGGCAATGGCAAATGTGGATTCTGCCGGAAACGCTCAACATTAGACTGCCTAGTGGCCCAGTATCAGGAGTGGATAAAACTATTGACAATGGGATACGGCATCAGGCTGCTATCCTTCGACAATGCGAAAGCTTTTGACAGAGTGTGACCCCTTGGCCTGCTACAGAAACTCTATGTGTATGGTGTTCGTGGATGTCTGTTAAAAGTGATTGAGAGCTTTCTTTCCGATCGTTCACTGCGGGTTGTTCTTGGCGGGTTTATTTCCCGCGAATTTCCAGTGAAAGCAGGGGTACCCCAGGGCAGTGTCTTGGGACCTACGCTCTTCCTTATCTACATAAACGACATGGGAGACAACCTCGCAAACCCTATGCATCACTTTGCTGACGATTCGACGACACACTCAGCTGTCCCTAAACACGAAGACCCAACACAAGCCTCCCTTTCCCTACTGATGGATCTTTTGAAAATTGAAAAGTGGTCTGATGCATGGATGATCAACTTCAATGCATCGAAAACAAAGGAGCTTCTAATTACCCGATCAAAGGTGCCACGTGAAAACCCCAGTTTCATCTCCAAAAATGAAGCTGTAAAGAGAGTCGACGAGCTTCGTCTACTGGGGATTCATTTCTCCACCGATCTCTCAGGGAACAGCCACCTTGATCGGGTGAGAACCTCCTGCGCAAGAAAGCTTCGAGTTACTCTTCGTTGCAAAAACCTTCTTCCATCAAGCTCGATCATCCCACTCTACAAGTCTTGCATCAGACCCATAGCTGAATATGGATGCCTGCTATTTGCTGGGCAAATAGGGCGGGCTGCGCCTCTACACTAGAATTACTCCAGCCTCTAAATGAAAGGTTTGATATAGCGTCGATGGCTGCTTTCTACAAGTACATGAATTCACCTCCCTCAGACGAGCTCTCTCGAATTGTGCCCCCCTTTGTCCAGCCGACAAGGCAGACACGAAGGCACACAGCTCGGTCCAATTATCTAAAAAAGGATACGCCGAAAACCGAGTACTTGAGGAGCAGCTTCATCCGGCGTTGCACTTCTATCTGGAATGATCTTCCTGGGGATATTATCCCTGCAAATCCCTCTGTTGAGACCATCAAAAGAAGGTTCAATAGACATTTAAAACCTCGAAGCCATTGAAAGAGGTAAATGAATAGCGGCATATCAGATACTTTGAAGTACCTGGCGCCGTGGATATTGGAATAAAAAAAAAAAAAGTTTCTAATTCTTAAGATATATATAGCCGATTAAATATCGACTTAACCAATTTAACTAAGCCGATTTTTAAACTTATTTTTCTTTAAACTCATAGATTGGAGCGCATTATAAATTGTGGAGTACTTGTGTACATAATGGTTCACACTCGAGAATTGAAGTTAGGCTGATCTTAATGAAATAAACCAAAATATTATGAAAATATATTACTTTAGAAACGAAATTAGGCTCTATATATGCACATTAGGTATATATGAAGTATAGCGGGTCTACATGCAAAATGTCTTAGCTACAGTTATACAGACGGATAAAACCGGTTTGATCTCGAGTGTGTACCATTATTATGTACACAAGTACCAATTTTTGCAGACGAGAGGTGCAGGGGAGTTATTTTTTTCGCCGGAACGTATGAATTTCTCAGGGAAATACATAATTTCGTTTTTTTTGTTTTAGAACTCTGGGATTAGGAAGGGGTAAGCTCAGGGCCCCTCCTGGGGTCCCCTATTTTCGCGTGACTTTGCTCAATTACACTTGTTGTACGACTGAATTTGGGAAAGTCTGTTGCAACCTAATCTATTTAATACGCGACAACACCTTAATTCAGTTGTTTTTTTTTGTGTTTCGTAAACGCCCACATGTCATTTTATTTTGAAAAATGCCCTCGATCGGTTACGGTTTTTTGTGCATTTTGTGGTTTTAGGAACTTACGTATTTATTTCTTAATTCATTGATTTATTATCAGCTAATTGGATTTTAAATGACATGCTTCGTTCTGCACATAGAATATTGTTACATTTTTTAGTTATTGAAAGCGAAAATTTTCTCTCTTTTTTGGAAGAAGGGCAGCTATATGGATAAAAGAAAAGAGGGGTACTTGTTAAGAATCCAGTAAACACGCGATAAGTGAAGTTTTGTTAATGCTAATGAAATAAAACAAAATAGGATGAAAATATAATAGCTTAGAAACCAATTTTGGCTATATATTTGAACATTCGGTGGGTGGGGGTAAAGCATAGCATATATTAAATACGTAACCTAACCTAACCTAGGTACCTTTTTTTTTTGCCCCTTCAACCCTAAATCACTAAAGTTTAAATCTTTGTCACCGAGTGAGCAATACCTCACTATGCAGCGAAAACCTGTTTTTCCTTAAACATCTTTGAGATTTCGGTGCGGTTTCCTGCGAGTATACTGGATTCTTAACAAGTACCAAAAGAGGGTTTTAACCACCATAGTTGAGGACCACCGAGACTTATGGCTAGTCACAAGTGCAAACACGTCCCCCCTTTAAAGAGAAAAGGCTTCAGACTATTTTACAGAGAAGAGGGGGCCCAAAAACTGTATTCTTAGCCAAAAATTTTAAATATCTAGCGTAGAGGGTTACCTGGACTATATTTAGGGGGGAGGGGTCTCCAAACCGGTTAAAAGGATTTTTATTGTGTTTTAAAATGATTGTTGTCATTATTTTAAGCGTAGATTGTGGTAATTACAATCTGCCAATATTCATGTAGAATATGCTGCTTCTCTAGTGAAAACCTAATAGCAATCAATTCATCATATTAGTGTAACTTTTCCTGACTTTCTTGTTGGCAGAAATTGATGTATAAAGTTGAATGAACTAAAGTACTATGGTAAGTTTTATTGAACTTTAACTGCGCACTTTCTCCACCGGTTAAGAGAAAGAACAAACCAGTCCCTTAGCCTGTTCAAGAAAGAACAGGCATAATAGTCAGAAAAGCATTGTTGCTATAGGCTAGCAAAGGTTAATAACACAATATCACGATCATTTATTTACCCGAATGAGTTTCTCCTGTTAGCAACTTTCCCCCCCGGCAATTGCATGTTTTGATTAATTACCAACCAAAATTGATGCCAAAACATATTTCTTTCTTTTTGTGTTATTTTGTTTGTTTTTGTTTGGAAACGATATTTCAAGTTATTACTTCTTAATTTCTGGGATTCTTAACCTTCTGTCCCTCCTTATACCGTCTAGTATAGCCACCCCCCCCCCCCCTTACCGTATTTCACTGTTTATTATCACCATTCCTTATGCTAATTAAATAAAAAAACTAACTTTTTTTAACTGAAAGTAAGGAGCGACATTAAAACTTAAAATGAACAGAAATTATTCCGTATATGAAAGGGGCTGTCCCCTCCTCAGCGCTCCGCTCTTTACGCTAAAGTTTGACTTTATCTCACAACTCTAGTTTTTAAAACAATAAACAACTTTAGCGTAAAGAGCGGGGCTTTGAGGAGGGGACAACCCCTTTCATATACGGAATAATTTCTGTTCGTTTTAAGTTTTAATGTCGCTCCTTACTTTCAGTTAAAAAAAACTTGTTTTTTTATTCGATTTCTAAACGTATTTGAACTAATGCAGGCTTTCAAGATTGCTCACAGTACATGAATAATTAAAACGAAATTTGCATATTAATTTTACTTTTTCTTAACTAATAATAACCTTATAATAAGCTAAGTTTGATTTTTATTCCAGTTATTGAAGAATGACTCCTGAATCACAAAGGCTGTTTAATTAGAATAATAACCTCTTTTAAAAGTAAAAAAAAAACCTAGCGTAAGAGCGAGCTATTGAGGAGAGGAAAACCCCCTCATATACGTAATATTTTCTGTTGGTTTTACGTTGTAATGTTGTTCCTTAATTTCAGTTAAAAAACTTGTTCTTTTTTGTATTTAATTTCTGATCGTTTTTTAAACAATACTGGGAAATCCGGCGCCCCTTCATTTAAAATTCCTTTCCGTCATGAAAACATCCTCCATGGAAAGATCCTCCTACGTAGCCTTCTCCCCTTGACCCCCTCCTCACCAGAAAAAAATCCCCTGAAAACGCCTCTATACTTCCCAATAACCAATACTATATGTAAACAATGGGCAAGTTCACAACTTGCAGCCCTTCCCCCGGGGAATCTGGGGGATTAAGTCATCCTCAAAGATATAGTTACTGAAAAATGACTATCTCAAAGTTTAGATCGGGTGACTTTAGGAAAGAAATGAACGTGGGAGGGGGCCTATTTGCCCTCCAATTTTCGATCACTTAAAAAGGGCATTAAAACTTTTGATTTCCGTTTGAATACGCCCTCTCGCGATATTACAGGACCACTGGGTCGATACGATTACCCCTGAAAAGGAAAAAAAAAACAATATTAAAAACAAATAAACTCGTATCCGGGATCTTTCTCGTGGCAAAAAATACAAAATTCCACATTTTTGTAGATAGGAGCTTGAAACCTCTACAGTAGGGTTCTCTGATACGCTGAATCTGATGGTGTAATTCAAGATTCATCAAAATTCTATGACATTTAGGGGTATATTCACCTTTTTTCATTAATAAAGCAAATATTTTCAAGCTCGTAACTTTTGATGGATGAGACTAAATTTATATATTTGAAATCAGCATAAGCGTCCGATTCTTTTGATTTATTTATTGGTATCAAAATTTTGTTTTTTAGGGTTTTGGTTACTATTGAGCCGGGTCGCTCCTTACAAACAGTTCATTACCACGAACTGCTTGATTATTGGTTAAGATTTTCAAATATGTGCTTTGAGACGAAATTCAAGTACCCAGAAATCGAGGCTTATGTCCCGAATTTTTGATGCCCAGGTCTCCAAAATTATGATTATACCTGACTTATAGGATCTGTCGACACCCCATGCTAAGAAGTAAGAAAAAAATTGAGTCCTGATAAAATTTGGAACAAAATAGGAAAAGTTGAGTTCCAAAAAATACGGTCATTTTTTTTTCAAATAGAGCATTTTCTTTCTTTTGATTATTGCCTCTATTATAAATGATGCTGTTTTATATTTTAAATTATTTTAAGTTTCGAAGTAAACCTAATTAGTTATAATTCAAAGGACGTTAGAAAGAGATATAATCCAGTGTATTTTTTTTTTTTTACATTGGAACATTGAACGTAGCAACTCCTTTCTCATTTGCATGGAGTCTGGATATCTCGTAGTCTTGGGTCCTTTTCAAACAGTTAATGAATTAAATAGCTTCATGGTATAACCAGATATCATTGGTGTTTATTGAAAAAGTTCCTAAGGTTTATGGCATTTTCTTCTTGCAGATTAATTTGAAAAAAACAACAACTATTTCCAAGAAAAGTTTTCAGGGAAAATAAAAGACCCATATTAAAACCAACAGGAGTAGAAACAAAGTGACCTGATAAGTCAATCTTAACCTGAACAGAAATTGCTATGAATGAATTAATGAAACCTATGGCGAGCAGCAATTCGAATGAATAATTTTTTTCATTTGTTTCTTATTAAAACGAGTTTTTTTTTTAATAACCAAGATAGATATAGTTTCTTTTTATTTACCTCCTCCACCTCCCCACAAATAACAATTCAAGGTTCACTTGAGCCTCCGGCACCCCCTGAAAGTTCCAATTTGATCTCCCAAGCCGTTCCTGACATATTGCAATTATTTTATTCTGACAACCCGGGTAGACAAATCTTGATTTTGATCGTTACTTCACCATGAATAAATTGTAGTCTCACAGGGGCTTACATTGTCAAAACTGTTTGGTGAACTGGAGACAAAAATGGCCAGCCTCCTCTCCCTTAGCCAAAATTTGAGGTACTTTTGCCCCCTCCCATCACTCCCTGAAATTTTCAACTTGATCCCCCAATGTCTTCCCAAGAAATTGCAGGCACGTCATTTTGGTTACCTGACAACACATGATATCTTTTGATTTACCTTGCTACTTAGCTGTGAATACATTGAAAACGGAAATGAAACATTGTTAGTCCCCTCCCTCTCCCCAACACAAAAATTGAAGTATCCTTGCCCCCTCTCCTCCCGACACTACCTGAAAGTTTCCCTTCCATCCCGAAAACCGGTCCCTGGATATGGCAGAAATGCTAGTTTAATAGACTAACAACATGTAGTGTCTTTCGATTTACGAGTGCCTACTTGCTCCACCCCTTCTCAGAACTCCGCGAAGGTTCAACTCAATCCCCGGAACTCCGGAACCATTCCTAAAATATTGCAGATAACTAATTTTGAAAAATTTAGTGCACGTAACGTCTTTTGATTTTCTTACGTCTTTTGATTTTCCCAGGTACGCGTGTCATTTTCAGAACTATACCCCTAGGATACTCTAGGAAATCCCTAGCGAGAGATCCTTAAGAGTTCCAAGATAATCAGACAACTAAATATGCCCGCCCCCTCTACTAAAACCTATTTGTAAGCAAAAGGTAATTTACATAATTTATGGCCACTGCCCCTGGGGCTGTCTGAGGGGGCCTTGCCGACCATGAGGTATGCTTATTAGACCTTTTTTATTATTTTGGATGAAGTAAATATCCCAAAATTTTGATTCGATACCGTAAGGGGCTATGGAGTGATCGAGGGCAAAAAAGGACATGGGAAAACTGGTTGTCCTCTAATCACTTTCGGTCCTTGAAAGCGGCAAAGAACTTCTAATTTCTGATCAGATGGGCCAATATTAAGTTTAAACAACCATGCCTTCCATGCAAAGTAGACAACAAATAATAATAATAATAATAATAATAGTACCTCGTGTGCCACTTCTAATAAGTGTTTCTAATTTCAGAGTTATTAGACCGTAAAAAAAAGAAAAAGAAAAAAAGTTGGCTGACTTGTGAAAATCATCTTCGCTTGACAAATTGTGAGGAAAATAATAATTTCGATCTGCTAAGGACCTGACATTTAAAAAATTAGACGATTATACTAAGGCCGTGTTCATTAGAGCTAACGATTGATTTTGTTATTGTCATAGTATATAAATAATAGACAGTATGATCGCTCCCTATCTCAACCATTATAAAAACCCGGACCGAGATGCGAGTGCTCCGGAGAATGTTTAAACAATTATAAACATAAGCGATATTCGGTTTTTTCACGGGTAGACATGTCAGATTTCTCTTGAACGCGAAACCTGGCTTCAACGTTGTAACACTAAATTTTAAAGAATATAATTTTAAATTAATTTATTCCAATACATATATGAAAATCGGTAAATAGAAGTGCAATGTCATTATTAGGTGTTTTTAGGAATTACAAGTAGGTCTCGAAATCTCGAGTTGGTTTCAAAGGCATTTTGAGAAAGTTTCTCCAAAATACATGTTCTAGGGTAATTGGACCGCTGATGGCAGATCAAATGAGAGGAGCTGTTTTTACCCGCCTATTACCCGCATATATATATATATATATATATATATATATATATATATATATATATATATATATATATATATATATATATATATATATATATATATATATATATTACGAAAACTTTACGAAAAAGAAAGTTTTTTTAAAGAAAAGTAAAGGCCATATTAAACTTAGGATCAGTAGAAATAGAAACCTACAATAACTCAAACTTAAAACGACCAGAAATTACTATTAAAGAATAAAAAAGAAAAACAAGGAATGTATTTACAACGATAATCAAGTTAAAAATAAGTTTTATTTGAACAATGCCATAACGTGATGACATTTGATTATGAAATTTGGCGCTTCGCATTGATATTTCAGTTCCAAAGTCTTATCAATTTTTTCTCTAAGAGAAACTTCGTGGTGGGCATGTATGCAGACTCGCGTCTAAATTAAAAATAGTCACTTCCTTTTTTCACACATGTTTGTCAATATTGGTTTGGTTTCTACCATCTGTAGTACTAAGGAGCTAATTGAGGAGATAGTCAAACACAGGTTTTAGAAATTTTGCCCCTTTGTTCAAAAAAAGACTTTTTTAGGTAAGGGGGAGTTTTGTTCGTCACGGTGTCCTTTCCTTTTTGGCTTTGTCAAGACGGATTTTTCACGGATATCTTCATTTTCACATTGTGGGGACTCTACGTTTTCTAGGAGTTGCATCAAACTGGTTATATGAGGCAAGAGCGTTTGTCTTGCCATTACGAAAAAAACTCCTTCTTCCCGCTATAGCAAGGCCATCACTGATTTCGTGAGCTCTGCCCAGTCCTGAAGAATGGCGTGTCTGGTTTGGTCCTTCGGGGAAACTTCTGGATTCAAATTACGAGTTGCAACAAAGGAACAGCTAGAAAGCGTCCGCAAATATCTATTTTGTTTAGAAGAATCAGTTACCTCTGAAAAATGGGACACATTTTCTTCTTCGTCAATGGTTTCTAAGCCAGGGACGAAAGTGAAATTAACTTCATTCAGCTTGTGACTTTTCGAAATTGCAACCATAGCATCACTTAAGGTTGCTTTGACACCTTCTTTTATGGTCTTAGACTCCTTCCTCACAACACAGTCACTTGCAGAAAACAGCCTCTGGCCTTCGATAGTCTCTGGATTAGTGGGTAAGAGGAGAGATGGTATAGCATTGAATTTAACTTTCCGACGTCTGCCGCGAAGACCCTCTTCCTCACAAACAAGGTCCGATGGGCCAAAATGGCGGTTGCATACAATGGCATACTTCCTTATATAAGTTGTAAAATCCGGTTTTCTCAAAATATCCTCCCGGCCACATACTGTTAGCTATTCTGTTGCCCTGGAAAATCAAAAGTAAAATTTAGCGACTGAAATCTTTGAAATATATAGCTAAAAATGTATTATTTTTTGTAGTTCCCCTTTAGAATTTTTTTTGAAATATTTTAGAAATTGTGCCGTAAAAGGTCTAAGATTATACTGTCTCAGCAGTAAGAAATTCATTTTATTTGTTTTCTGGCAAACAAACTGGAAGAATATTCTATAATAGGAGCTTTTCTAGCGTAAAGCCCCGTAAAATGTTGGATCGGCCACTAAAATATGTGATGTCCTTCAATTTTCTGAAAACTCACTAAGAATTTTACGAAAAACACTTCCTAACAGACGTTTGGCATTTTCTTGAATGAGGCTATTGTGGCAACTTTTACCACAGCAACCAATAATTAGAACCCTAGTCCTAAAAATGGTCTCAATCAAGAAGCCTTATCTTATCTAAATTCACGAAGTGTAAAGATTTTAACAGATGTGTTCATTCTTTAAAGTTCAGGAAAGGTCTGTGAATTTCATACAAAAACTTTCATACACAACGAAACTAGCTCTTATCTCGGTTCTCCGCCAAAACAGGTAATTAGCCTTTTTCAAGTCACACATGAACTACAATTTGAGAAAATAAATATCCCGACATGAAAATAACAAAAAAAAGAAAAATATAAACCATCACAGCCATTCCACCAGTTATTAGAAGAAAAACAAAGATCCTTTATCAAATTTCAAATGACATTTGTATGGCCCAAAAAAAGAGCATAAACGAGGAAAAATTAAATGAAAATTATAAGGAAAATAAAATAAAAATTAAAGGGAACATTTTCCTTACCAATAAAAAAAAAAACAATAAGAAAAGTTTTGACGCTCCATGGCGCAATATTACTATCTAAATTCACAGACTGTTGTGAAACCTAATAGATAATGTGTGCTAAAACTGTTAGGGTGCCCCCTTTTGGTAAAACATTTTCCGGCAAATTTCAAATACTCCCGCCACTTCGTTGATCCCTCTCCACTATGAAATTTCGGCTATTTCCCTGTTGCAGTATTGATTAGAAGTTAACACTAGAAATTTCCTTATTTTCACAAATTTCATCAACCCCCCTCCCCCCTTTTTAGAAATCTTACATAAGCCAATCAGTTAAGTCCACTGCATATAAATAATAAATTAAGTCATAATTTGTAAATAAATTAAGTCATACCTGTCATACAGTCATACAGTGACTGACATGACCAATACATACTATACTAACCCGCTAATGTCAGAGTAAGTGGGAGGAGCTGTTTGTACGCACCGAGAATGAAGTGCTAAAAATCATCAGCGTTAATCTTGCTGTTATATTAGCTTTATACAGTGGTTATTTTTCACTACCCCAAACTGCTTATCGTGACTTATTGTAATTGAATGTTTCTTATTATATCTAATAGAACAATAAGTCCCAGTAAATGTTTACTAGATTCTTATATAGCCTGTAAATTTATATCGCATATTTTGTGACAACAGCAAACTTATCGAGCAGAATTTATTTTTATTAGTCAAAAGTGCTAAATTTAATGTCTCCTGTGTTAAAAGGTTAATTTACGTGAATGTAATTTGGCTGCTCCATAACGGGCAATAATGATCCAAATTATATGGATCGCAATGTCCATTTCTAGAAGAAGTGTTATTAATTTTTCCCATCTCACATCATTTGAATTGGAATTCATCTTATTCTTAAGATTTAGATAAATTTTATAAGACAAAAGCAATTTGTAATTTGACTTTTTGAGTCCAATCGTAGAATTTGTTCCCTATTATCGCCAAAAGAGCTAAAGAACGTAGCTTGGGAGTTTTCTTGTGTGTTGTAACTCCCAGTGTATTTAACAGTCTTAAAAAAAAATGTATTCTAACAGTGATGCAAATCAGGGATGTTGCAATTTCTTCGTATTTTCACCCCTCCCCCTCACCCTAGACTTTAAAAAATACTTTTTTGGTATTACAAATTACCTATGTGTGGAGAGATGAATGAGTCTTTACATCATTTTTTAGGGGAATGTAAGGAATGGAGGGAATTACGCCTCGAAATATTTGGTAGGGAGGTCGGGGGGAGAGATTGGATTTCGGAAATTTGAAAAGTAGGTGTTAGATATAAATAATGTTGGAAATTTCCTCCGGGTAGGTGTGAGGGATCGTGATGATTTTCTTGAATAATCAGTTCTAGTGTTTCTTCAGCTTACGTTTCGTTGTTGTATATTTTTTTTTCGTGTATGTCACCATAGCCCAATAGGACTTTCGTGTGAATAAATCTATCTACCTATCATTGAAAACTAGTTACAAAAATGATTTAACTTCCCAGTTTCACAGCACAGTCAAAACTTCAGTGTAAAGTATTTAGGTTTAAGAGCATGGAATGACATTCCAGTTGGTATTAAAAGAAGTTTCAATTAAGAATTTTCAACGAATTAAAGAAATATCGCATAATTTCCGGTGTTAGACTGGATAAAATCTGATTCAAAGGTTGAAAATAAGAGCTAGCAAATAAAAAATCCCGGATTTGTATCATGTTTAAAACACTTTTTTTTTGTAAAGACTTGTTCTAAGACTGAGTTTGAAGATAGATAAAAATACATTCTTTTAGTTCCACCATTTTTTCATTTCTGTGAGGGGCTGTTTTGTTAAGTGTTGAGCACTTTTTTTTATTTAAATCCTAGCATCAAGCATTAAGTTTTTGCTTTATGAAGGGTTCTGCTTTCCTGGCCGTAATTTGTTACTAACATTATTATTGTTTCTTTTACTGTTTTTCTTCAGTCATCATTAGCTAGTTCATATTTGTCTATGTTGCAGTATTAATCTATAGCAAATGGTGAATTATGTCATTTTAGTATGAGCCTTTAGCCAGTTTTGCATTTTGTGATTTTTTTCTAAATTATAAATATCATTATTAATAAAATAAAAAATACTAAATTTCAGTGGGTGTTAATTAAGTAAAATGTGGGAGGGGGGGGGGGGGTACATTTTCCAAAATCTACGGGATGGTTTTGTTTCTTTGATTTCTTCCAATGGAAATACCAAAAAAGGTATTTTTCTATGAAAATGCCAAATAAAGGTATTTTTAAAAAGTTTGACGGACGGCCAACGCCTCCCTGATTCTGCAACTAACATTATTAAACACTGTGAGAAAAAAAGCAAGCTACCAAATTTAGTCTGGAAATTATTAATTAAAACCACTTTAGAAAGCATCCATTCACCAAGCCAGAATTATGATGTTGCTTAAACATAGAGAATGAGGTAAGCTTGCTTAAAAAATACGATATTTCCCCTTTTCTTAGTTTTCAGTAATAGCAAGATTCAAGCAAACTTAGAAAATATCCAATAAGAGTGATGAATTTCATCACTCAATCAACCTCAACTAGCGAATGATTACAAAACTGTCGCCTGAAGTAGGAACATTAATACTGTAGAACTTAGCAGAACAACTTACCAGAATATTTGTAGAGGGAGTAAAGCCCTTAATCTAACCACTTTACTATGATAACACATTAGGGGGCGCTAGATGGCAGCAGCTTTTATTAAAATAAAAATTTTTCCAGTTAAAATTCTTGTTGGTTTGAACCAAATAAGAATTTGAACTCAATATGTATCTGATTTCCTACATATGTATTTGAATGGTGTCTTGTTGAAAGTCCCAAAACCTGGGTCTACTTGGGAAACTGGAAATGGACGAGCACAAACACCAAATTGATTGGTACCGTAAAATTATTTCAGCTGGATATCTGTCTGTATTACATACATTTTGTCTGTGAATTGAAGATGCATCGCACCGTTTGTCTTCCTTTTGAGAACAGCTTAGCTAGCGGTTTTGGACAATTATTTCAGAAGTACAAGAATTTACATATTTCTAAGTTTTTGTTTTCTAAATTCTTCTAAAATTGTTTGAAAATCTAATTTCCTTGCGTTTTCACTCTCAATGGACAAAATTGCTAAACTATTTGATATATCCTGATTCATTGTCGATCTCAGATAGCTTTAATTAGTTTCAGCCTGGAAAATGATCTCTCTGCAGAAGCAACGCTTACTGGAATTATTAAGAATATTCTGAGAGCAAAAAAATAAGTTTGGAAATGCTATTGCTCTATTGTTATCCGATAAAAATTTGAACATTTTAAGCGGAGATTTAATAAAATTCTAAAGGAAAAATAGATTTTGAAGCTGCCACTTCTTCAACTAATATTTTTGTGTAATAATTATCCATTATCGCTAAAAGCAATTTTCAATTCCGAATTTTTTGGTTCATTTTAATGGTAAAGCGGGGCCCTTTTAAATGCGGGAACCGATCGGGCCCAATCGCTCCAATCATCCTTTATCTGGGCCACCGTATATAAATAATAGTCAGTATGATCGTTCCCTATCCCACCCATTATAAAAACCCGGACCGAGATGCGAGTGCTCCGGAAAACGTAAAAACATTAGCGACATTAGATATTTTCGCAGGTGGACAAGTCAGATTTCTGTTGAACGCATATATATATATATATATATATATATATATATATATATATATATATATATATATATATATATATATATATATATATATATATATATATATATATATATATATATATATATATATATATATATATATATATATATATATATATATATATATATATATATATATATATATATATATATATATATATATATATATATATATATATATATATACTACGAAAACTAACGGGAAAGAAAGTATTTTTTATCGAAAAATAAAGGCCATTTTAAACTCAAGATCAGTAGAAATTGAAGACTACAATAACTCAAACTCAAAAACAACCAGAAATTATTATTAAAGAATAAAAAAAGGAAAGGAGAATAATTGGTACGGCTGTAACACTGCATATAAATTTATATAAATGTATATACAGTGGGCTGTAATAATGCAAAAGGTAAATATAACATTGGTTTAAGAATGGAAAGAAAAACAATGAATGAATTGACAACGATAATCAAGTTAAAAATAAGTTTTATTTGAACAATGCCATAATGTGATGATATTTGATTATGAAATTTGGCGCTTCGCATTGATATTTCAGTTGAAATTTCGGCTATTTCACTGTTGCAGTATTGATTAGAAGTTAACACTAGAAATTTCCCTATTTTCTCCCTTTTTAGAAATCCTACATATGCCAATCAGTTAAGTCCACTGTATATAAATAATAGATAAAGTCATAATTTGTATATAAATTAAGTCATACCTGTGAGATGGGACAGTTGCAAACCATTTCGCCGGCTCACCAAGTTTCTTTTTGTTTTGCAATTACGAATAATACAATTTCGAACAATTTTTCAGTGACTGACAAATAAATACTAACGCTAAGTAAAGAGTAAGTGGGAGGAGCTGTTTGTACGCACCGAGAATGAAGCGCCAAAAATCATCAGCCTTAAATAGGGTTGCCACACTTAGTAAAATTTTACTAAATTTAGTAAAAACAGACCTGAGTTAGTAAATTTTTGAAATTTTTTTTAAATTTAGTAAGCTTTTTTAATAAATTTACCAGAAAAGGAAGTTTTCGGCTCAAGACAATGCTAGAATCATCTGATGTTTTTTGTTGACGGCAGTTTCTTGTTTGTTGGGCACCAAAACTACCAATATCAGTAAACTGCAGTCTGTTCAGACAGTAAATTACTGTGTAATTTACGGAGCTGCACAAAGCAACAGAAGGATCAGTGCATTCGAGGTTCTTGAGTGCTTCATCAGTACCAGGACAGCATCCCATAAGGAGATGGCAGGAAAAGCCGTTAAGTACAGACAAGGCTTACTAGGTGGGGTGTCACTCGCAATCCATTTCCGGTCAAATGTTTCCTCCCAGTAAGATACTGTAGGAGTGGTGAGACAACTATTGCCCTTCTGAATTCACTTCTTGCAAGAGCAAACGGATAACTGCTGTCCGACTCGTTCAAGTCTGCAAAAAGTGATTTGAACAAACAGGACAGTAGTTTACCGACCAGTAAAAATTAGAAAGCAGGTTGTTGTTCTCTTTCTCCGACTGTTGTGACCGACCCCCGTTGAGTGAAAATGGTCTAGTAAAAGACTTATGAAGGAGTCATGAAAAAGAGACCCTTCAGGGTGGATTTTGCTTCTGTACTGTGCAAGCTCGCTTCTACCCTCAGCCAATCAGAAGTAGCTCCAGACTTTTTAGGGAACAGAAATATTTCACTTCCTATAATTGCTATTAATTGATGTCGTCAGCCCATATAGCGATATCTGTAGTTTTAATTTAAAAATAATAATAATAATTCCAGTGACAAGCGACAGCAGTAAGCTTATTTGAAGAAAAACAAATCATAAGAGGAAAAGACAGAGAAAAGAGGAAAAGAAGGAAAAAGATTGTGAAAACCCCATTGATTATCCTCTTCAAGTAAAAGTTGGTGCGCGAGTGGCGGTAGCCGCACGCGCAAAAAATTTTGTGGACCATTTAGTAATAACAGATACCATTTAGTAAATTCTCTCCAGGCCAGGGTGGCAACACTGGCTTTAAACTAACTGTTATATTATCTTTATACAGTGATCTGGGCTTGCATCGAGGAAACGTAAAGTTCAAAATAACGTCAATAAGCACAAGAGGCAATAGCACCTTTTTCAGGGTATTACCGGCCTAAGTTACATGTTTCCATATTAAGGAAATGGGAACTTCCTGTGAGGGTTTAAAAAGGGCAGCTTTGAATAGATTGGGATGGAGGAGGATCGCGCGTAGCTATGTTGACCTCAGGCAGCTTGGTGCTGCGGTGAATTTTTATAATTATTTTTAGTAGTAGTAGTAGAAGTTTCATGTTTCAGTTGAGAATCAGGAATTTTAGCAGTTAATGTCCGAGACAAAGTATCATTTCTTACAAATCGTTCTTAATTATAGGGGGAGGTTGTTTCTTCCTTGTATGTACGTATGTTTATAAACAAGTAGAACCTCTATATTTGGACTTTTTATTTTTATTTTTCAGGCGAAAAATGGTAAGATTGCTCGAAGAAGCTCATACTGCCCACTGGATCTCTTTTCCGGGTAAGCATATTCCTTTCCCTATAGGATCTGGTATTCTGGCAATCCTTCCTTTCAATAAACATATTGATGCTAGTAGTTTGTTAGACTTACAGGGTATCCACAAAATCTGGGTATGTTGCGGGGATAAAGATTTTCCTGAACCATTGATGGTGCCATTGGCGTCAACGACGTTTCAGTCACTGTGTTATTTTTACAGAGATAGGAAGCAAGTCTGTTACCAAACCTCACAGCGGCTGAGATCAAACCCCGCACCCCGTATTCCCAAGTAGAACATCAATCGACTCATTCCACTGTGCTAACACGGAGTAGTAGGGGATTTGGCTACGTTATTGGTATGAGTCAATTTAAAGTAGGTTTTACGATAGAATTTACTTTAAATTATAGGATTTTATCGCAGAATATACTTGAAATTGTTAATTTAAACTACTGAATTCCCCTATGTACTCAGAATTTCTCGGCAACCTGTATGGTACTTTAACAAAATAAGGCAAAGCTGTCTGTATTCAAAACATAAAATTAACCTATGGTTCCTTAAGCAGCACAGAACAATATCACAAAAAAAATGTAATCATAAATACTAATAAGAACCCAAAAAGAAAAAGTGAGTGCTTTTTATAATACTTTTTTTATATTATAAAATCATTTGATTGAAAAGTAAGGCCACCCTGTCTTCAGAGTCATATCCAAGATTTTTATTTGGGGGGGGGGGTTGCAAAAGATTTTTTTTTTGGGGGGTTACAAAAAAAAACATTAAAAAAGTATCAAAAATTTGTCTATATTTATTTTTGTTACGTTTTTACGAGTAAGACAAACATTTAAGGGGGGCCAACCCCCCCCCCCCCTGAATACGGCCTTGCTTGTCATATTGGCGTTTCAAATTTTAATATGCATTCTCCAATGAGTGAATGGTTCCTAATTACTTGACAAGTTTGTTATTAGATTTTATCTTTCATTTTCTGAAAATTATACCTTTCCTTTTTTGTCCTCTAGATTAATGGATTTTCTTCGTCAGAAAAATTTCACCGACGCACCCCCCTCCCCCGCTTCCATAATGCATTCATATTGTTTTCCCATAATTCCCACAATGAATTTAATTTTCCCGTAATGATTTTTTTTCTCCGTATAATCTAACTATTTTTGCTTCCTTTTTTTAAGTTTCCCATCCCTACATTTCAACACCCCTCCCCCAAATTAATTCCTGGCTCCGGCCTTATATACTCTATCAGTAATTATAAGGAGTCTTGGAGTCCTCTCCACGGATCATAATTGACATGAGGTCATCAGCCCATAAATCGCGGTCGGTTAGTTTGAATAAAGTTATTGCAATCAGTATGTACCGTACGGTCAATAAATCATTAGATGAAAATTTTGAATCATCCTTCCCTTACTTGTAAGAAATTGAAGATTCTGGCAAATTTGTTGAATCTTGGATTCATTATCTGAAAGACAAACATGACATTTAGTTTACCTTTCAATGCTCTTTCCAAATATAAGAATTGCCGATGTTGCCGATGTTGCTTCCCTTCAAAATTAAATTTAGAATTCCAAATTAAATTTACTGGCTTTATTTTAGGAAAATTAGTACAATGGAAGACTGGGAAGCGGATTTTTGGTCCAGTATCTCAGTATTCTCTTCGGAGAAGGCCATTACTTTTTCAGTCCCCCCCCCCAATTTCCTTAATTTTCAGATAATCTACTGTTTTTGCTTCTTATCGAGTGTACTCGAAATAATACTTGTATCCCAGCATTTTAGGAGATGATAATATTGACAATCGGAAGCTTCAAATAACGATATAAAACTAGGTTTTATTCTCCGAGATAAGTTCGATAGTGTTTGAGGATTCAAGTTTGTATAAAAAGAAGCATTTTTAGGGAGCTAATAGGGGGCTCCAAAGCAGCCAGTTTATATTAATGTTATTAGAGATTTTATAATTTTTTTTTTATAAATCTTGAAATTTTGGGGTGTTCAGACCCACCTTCCGTATATGTACACGCGTGCTGTTGTTACTGACTCGATGCAGCTTAGTACCAGATGTTGTCTTAAATGCACCTCTTTGACATCTATTTCTATTCGGGGAGGGGGGGGGGGAGCTCCAAAGCAGCCAATTTATATTAATGCTATTAGAGATTTTGATTTTTTTTTATAAATCTTGAGATTTTGGGGTGTTCAGGCCCACCTTCCGTATATGTACACGCGTGCTGTTGTTACTGAATCGATGCAGCTTCGTACCAGATGCTGTCTTAAATGCACCTCTATGACATCTATTTCTATTCGAGGCGCGTTTTCTCTTTTTAGACTATCCCCCCAAGGGGTTGAGCAAAGGCCGATTCTTGACACCTGGTGCAGAATAAGAGGCACGTCTGTGAGGTAGACTTGTAGGTATGGAGTTGTCATTACCTGTTCTAATCAGGGCGAAACCCAATTGACAGCCCATTCACTTTCTTCGGATGCTTCCCTTTTTTGTCCTCGAGAGAGAAGACTTGTCAGCAGAATGCTTGGCTGATCTTCCATATCTTAGCTAAGAGTTGGTGAACATCCATCATACCTGCATGATAAACAAATGGCATCCTGAATTAGAAGAAACGGAAATGTATTGCAACCTAGTCTATTCAAATTTGCCAATGTCATGCAAATCGATGGTTAAGATTATCCTGTTTCTTGAATTTTAAGTATAGAGAAAAGTCTTAAATGGAAAAAAAAAAATGACATATAAATTGGCGTTGATCCTAGAATTGAATTGGAAATTTATTTCGACATGTTATTCGTAATTTCAGCTAAACATGGACATTCATGTATAAATAAGATGCTTATTGTAAGGGGGTTGGGAATGAGTACCAAGGTCTCGGAACAATTGTATATTGATTTTTTCGTTCTTTTTTTGCAACACTGCTGTAATTTGAAGTGTTATTTGGCAGTTTTTTTCCACACTAAACTTTCCAGCTCGCCTGCTTAAACTCAGCTTGTTCGATGAATTAATTCAACTCTTTTTTCTATTCCTTATTTGATTTCCAAGATGCTTAGAAATTTATGTTTATTTGTCAAAACTCTGTTAATACTCATCTTCCTCGTTTCAGTTGCGGAAATAGTACGAAATTGTAATTGTTTATATTAGAATAGATTTTTTTCTTATCTTAGAGACATGCAAATACGCAGGGGGGGGGGGTGCTTTGGTCACGTCTGCCTCCCTAAACTTTGATATTTGTTTTCTTTAATTTATTTGTCTATTTAATTTGTGTGTTTTTTTTAATCTGACAGACCCTAACTTCCCCTCCAGCTTACATTTTTGTGTATATACCTACTTGGGAATTGAACAAAGGTTTTGTGTATGTCAGTGTCACCACTGCACTACTTATTTCGCATAACAACGCCATTTCAGTTGTCACAGAACTGCCCGAAAATGATGTCACAGTTAAGCGCCAGAGATATATTTTTAGGCGAGTATGAAAATCGTATTACAGTTTGGAATTTCACATTTGGTGAGAAACAAGCAAGAAACAAGCCTGATAAACATCTTGTTTGCATAAGGCAGTCTGGGAACTTTCAATCACGCCTTACATAATCACCGTATGATATTAAACACAGTACTTACAAATATATCAGTTTCTAATACTACGTTCAACAACACTATACAAACTTAATTTTTTTTTAAAATAACAAAAATTTTACTTCGCTGCATACAGAAATTTTTGTTCATTGAATTTACAGAATCGCTTCTAGTTTAACTGTTTCTCAGCCCCTCCATATATATATATATATATATATATATATATATATATATATATATATATATATATATATATATATATATATATATATATATATATATATATATATATATATATATATATATATATATATATATATATATATATATATATATATATATATATGAGTAGTAAGCATGTATAAGGTACGAAACCTACGCCTGAGGCATGGATATGTGAGCAGTTTAACCGGTACATTGGCTTACCACGGTCGTTCATCTATTACTAGGACTGGTATATGCCTAAGCAGACAGGTTTTTGTGCCAACGCCTATTTTCTGGGCCCATCAGAGATGTATAAGGAATTACACAAGAATGTGTGTGTAGTTTCAGGGGTTCATGCCTTACCATGGATAGGTATCTATATATTTCACGAGTACAAGCCTTGTCAGACAGGTTTTCCTAGGTTCAATAGCCAAAACTTGAGATCGTCAAATTGCGTATTCAAAGGTTTATTGAGCCTTCTGTAAAAAAAATGCTGGTTTCAGTCGAAGGGTTAGATAATCATGTTTATTCGTATAATGTTTTTACTAAAGATACAGCCAAGCCAAGCATGTTTCTGAGTCAAAAATTATCAAACACTACTAACGTCTAGCCTGAAGGTACCTTGCATCTTGTCCAAAATTGATAGCATATGGTGTTAGATATAAAAAAATTGTACCATTTGCGTAAAAATAACTCTATTTTGCATCGTTGGTAATTAAGGAATGGAATGCTACAGTCAGAATTGTTGCTTTTTCATCCAGTATCGTTTACATTATTAGTGGTATCTAATAATGATAAAAAGTTGTATCATTACGTAAACTAGCTCAATTCGTGAAAAAAGGTATATCATTTGGATAACTCTGCAATTAATGATCTTAATTGGTGATTGAATAATAGGGGTGAGAATGATCTTAATTGGTGATTGGATTGTATAAAGGTGGTGAAAAAGGGTTAAACTTCTTACTAGTTAAGGGAAGCCCCAAGAGGTGGCTAACTTAAAGGCACTATATCATGAATTTGGAATAGCATCGTTAGCATCAATCTATGGAAATGGTTAACGATGACAAGATGACCGTGTGACTTGACCTAGCCTTACTTCTCGGATGTGTTCTGTGTAATACACAAGCAGCATTTGAACAGTGTTGTCAGTATAAAATATGCTCTAACATGGTAGTATACTAAAAAGTTGATACTAACCAATCTATGGAAATGGTTATCGATGACAAGATAACCTTGTGACTTGACCTAGCTTAGCTTCTCAGATGTGTTCTGTATAATACACAAGTACCGTTTGAACAGTGTTGTCAATATAAAATATGCTCTAACATTATAGTATACGAATCACTTGATACTAATAGAGATTTAGATGCCTAAGAAAAGAATTTTAATAAAAAAATTCAGAACAATCCTTAGAATTCCTTGGAAATCAAGTAGTGAGACGATTATGATTATGAACCATCAAGGATCGTAAGCACCAAGGATCCTAACCACCAAGGACCTCAACCTCCAACGGCCCCCTACCCCATTTTTTTATACTTTTTTTTTAAGTTTTTTTTTATTATTATTATTTGTTTAACATGCTATTTTTTCAACTTTTCTTATATGTCTTAGAGTGACATAAAACATACTTAAAACATACAAAAACCACATTTAATATTTTTCAAATTCAAAATGAGAATGATATAGAAATGTTAGTCGCAACTTTTACTAGAAACATGCAAAACGTTAGGTTCGTTTAGGTTCACGTATCGTGGCGCCACGATAAGTGAAACTAAATGAACCTAACTTTTTGCATTTCTCTCTCACTTGGCCCCTGTGCTTCAGTTGGTGTTCTGCCATCTATAACTATACGTGATAAGAGGGCAGCAGATGTGGCAACGAAAATATGTCAGTATCTTTACTTTTTTAAATGTGAATGAAACTATTTGACTACAGGTAGTCGGGTTGTCTATTGTAACCTAACTTAAATGAATCTAACTTAAAAGCAGTTGAATAAACCTAGTGGTAATATGAGAGCCCTCTGAGGGAAATGACATAATAATGTCTTTTGAAAAGTATTCTGTAGAATTAGGGTATGCATAAAGGTTCATATATCTGAAAACTAAAACCCCACTTTATTAGTATTTCTTCAAACTAAGACCCAACTTTATTAAAAAATCAACTGTTATTAATTAAATCATATTATTAATAAAATCAGATTTACTTTAAACATTCAATTCAATTCAATTCAAACTTTTTATTTCCTCCGAATACGAAGAGTAAAAATTAAAAAAAAAATAACCGCTAATCAACAGGCCATAAAATTCTTTTAAACTATATAACAACAAGTGCGCAAAGGCCTTCAATCAAACTTACCACACAAATTAACACGTCTTTCAATAAATAATAAATGAACACTTAAAATTAACACTTCACAAATTAACACTTCATTCAATAATTAATTGAGCTTCATGTGCAGCCTTATATAAATTATGAGAAAAAGAGGTAATTTGGATAAAAATTTCTTTTGCTTTTTCTCCAAAACATGAACAGGTTTTTTTTTATTTTATATGTATTCATTAAAAACGTATTTGATTCAGATTTAGAAAAGCGGCAAAGGAACTTAGCAAAATTAAAAATGTGGTTTTTACATGCGCAATATTATTAATTCTGAAAAACGAGAGAAGCGATGAAAAAAACTAAACGCTGAGGAAAAGCGACTGTATTATATACCCGAGCCAGTGATTTCCGAGAAAGAAGATCGTGAAGACAATTTACTGCCCCGAAACTTGACGCTATTCTAATTTTAACTGCTTTAGAAATAGAAGCACGGCATAGAGCTAAAGTTGGTCCATAAGGCACACCAAGATATAAAAAAGATTCCAAAGGTTTTAAAATACTGTCATAAATACGAACAGAAAGGCCTTAGGACCAAGAATTAAAAACTGATACTTTTCAGGGCGAAAACGAAGTACATGCTCACTAAAAACCACTGCTAAAAAATCTACATTTTGTTGAAGTGACTGAAGTGATCGAATCAAAAGGAGTAAATCATCTGCGTAAGCAATCCAAAACAGACCATAACCTTTACCATAAATATAAGTCAACTGAATTTGATCAAATAGCCCCAAAACAGTAATATTGAAAATCGAAGGAGAAATAATGCTTCCTTGCCTCATTCCCCTACATAAATTAACATTATAATTACTAAACTGATTTTTCCACTTAATACGAATATGAGAGGAGCCATGCCACTTTTTTAAAACCAAAACTACTGGTAGTGGGACATTATTCTTCAGAAGTGCAGTCATAGCCCAAAAATGGATAATTGAATCATACGCCGCCGCAAAATCTAACGCAAGTGTATAAACTCTATCCCATTGCTTACAAAAGGATATTATTCTTGAAAGGAGGATATGAGCAACATCCATGCTTAGACCCGTACGGAACCCAATTTAATTCAGGCCTTGGTTACAAGACTCCAAACACTTTAATAAAACTAACTCAAAAACTTTGCTAATCTGGCACGAAACAGTAATCGGCCTTTAATCAGAACATCGATTCGTATTCCCTCCTTTTTTTGAAAGGGGTGAAGTGGTCGCACGAGAAAAGCTAGTTGGAAGAACTCCAGAAGAAATAATAGTAGTTAAAAGAGTAGCGAGAAGAAGGATTGCTTTGGGGGCTGCCCATTTTATATGGTTTGAATGTATACCATCATGATCAAAGGATGCTTACTTTTTAGAGCTTTAATTGCTGCCGTTACATCTTCAACAGAAACAGATATTTCACTTTTTGGGCGGGGCTTTGAAATTTCTTCCGATAATAAAGAGTCAAGCCGTGATTCAACTGCCGCATCACCGGATGAAAAAACCTGATTATAATGAGTTATCCAATCATCTAGTTTCAGAGAACTATTAGAATCTGGTGAACAATTATTATTACGACGTGTAGAATTAACAAAACTCCAAAGCTCATTCTTATCACTAGTAATCCTTGAATCAATTTCATCTTTTATAATTTCATTATGCAAACGCAACTCAGCCTGAAAAATGCGTTTAGTTAATTTGATACCATCATGAAATGGTCCAGATCGCGGTTTTCCCGTGCAATTCCAAAGGTAACAAGCTTGAGATGCATTCCTTTGGCTTTGCTTTAAAATCGGGTTAAGGTTCCAACCTAAAACACGAGATCCACGACGGAAAGAATCAGTCGTAAATGCTTTATTAGCCCCGACTTTTAAACTATGAAGAGTTTCAAGGTAAAATAGATCAATATCAATTTGATCAAGATCCTTACAATAATTTACAATTATTTTAGCTAAAAGATCAATTTTTCCCGATCCCAGATCATTTTATTTACAATTTGACCAGAACGATGGATAATTTTAAAAGATGGAATTTGAATATTTAAACGAAAAGAAAGGTAAAAATGGTCACTAATAGACATATCCAATCCAACATGAACAGGGCGTGGCAATAACGCTGCATTTGAAAGAAGCACATGGTCTAGATTAGAGCAAGAATCAGAATTATGGACATGCGTAAAATCCGCATCCTTTGAAACTATAGTAAAAACCAAAAACAAAGATAAAAGAGCGGAGGAGCGGAAATCAGAAATAGCAATGTTGCAGTTAAAATCCCCGCAAATAAGCCACTGGAAATCTGATGGAACTTTCGCCACAAATCGCGATAATTCTAAACATGCAAAATTGAAATCAAAATCTGAATCAATAGTATGATAATTTTTTGGTAAATTGCACGAGATAACAATAATCCCTGGGATTCGAACAGCAACAAAATAACGATTAACAGTAAACACTGAAACTGGAATATTCTCTCGAATAAAAATGCAAACGCCTCCAGATGGACGTCCACCTGTAGGTGTAGCTGGAGATATAAAACACTTAAACTGCTGCGACAGGCTCGAAATAAGACCAGTAGAGTGGTCCAGATGGCGATGCTCTTGAAGACACAAAATATCCAGATCGCATAGCATAGACTGCAATACATGTTGTTTATAACCAAATCCATTCAGATTCAGAGATATAATCTTTGCACTAATCATTTTTTATTCTTTGCAACTTTTTCGGTAAACCGTTTGCAGCGAAAGCTAAATCCAGTATGTTCATGAGATCCACAATGGAAGCAACAAGGTTCATTCTGGCAAGGGTTGTTCCTAGAATGAGAGTGTCCACTACCAATGCACTTGAGACAACGTTCCACACTAGAGCAGCCCGACGATATACGCTCTAGCGATCTGTATTTGTAGCACATTCACGGTAAAAACTTACAATCAGTAAGCCGGAAATGTTCGTAGCCAATGTGAATCCCATGACGCAAATAATGAACTTTGCCGTCGCCGAACGGAAGTATACATGATATGATTTCGAAACACCGATGCGCTGTATCTCTTCGATACCTTGGTTAGAAGCACACACACTCTCTGGATCGATTGGGAAGTCCATTCGTGATAATAAACCGACAATTCTCGATTTGCGTGCCTCAGTTTTACCGACCTTTTCATTCAAACAGGCTTTCATGTTTTCGGCGTTTTGTCTTTTCGTATGAATGACCCATTTCGGTTGCTGCAATACTGATTCCTTAGAAAGTGAAATCCGCACTATACCATCAGCTCCATCCAACGATTTCAGAAAAGCTTCACGCTTTAAGGGATCATCACAATCTTGTGGCGGTGAATCTACTACAAGACCCACTGTTTCTGACTCGCTATTCAGCGGAGACCAAGATTTATCATTAAGTTTTTCTTTATTTATACAGCTCACCTCCTCGCTCTGTACTCCGTCACAACACTCTTTCACCAAAGCAGGAGTCTTCGCTTCCATACTTGTGACGTAATCAAGTTTATCAATAATGCTAAAAAGATGCCGGTCCCAGCTTTGAATGGCATGGCTAAAGTGAGCATTTTGATCCGTATCTATCGCAGGTATCGCATCACTTGCAGTCATAACGAATTTCAAATTTGGCCAGCGAGGGGTTGCATCCTCAGAAATAAGGATGTCTAAAATATCTTGTGACAGGCTTTGCTTAGCAGAGGGACCGCTAAGTGCAAGGAGTTTGTGCGTGGGATTCACTAGAGATGTTAGGTGGCTTCTAGCTTGATCAAGATGATCAGTAGAACAGAAGTTTGCACACGCAGATATGCAGCAGGCGGACGAAATTCCTGACTGTAGACAGTGCCAAAAAAGCTTAAAACTGGTGATTAAACAAGAGTCCCTGAAGGAGGCTGGATCTGCGGGAAAGCAGGTTTATCAGCAAATTTCTCGCAGCAGTCAGAGCACTGATATATTATAATACTGTCTTTCTCAATCCTCTGAAGAATTTCACAGCGGTCATGGCAGAGGCGACCACACCTCCCAGCAGATGTGTTGCAAATAGCTGTTCCTCTGGTTGCGAGACTGGGGCTCTCTTTGGAAACTTTGCATCCTGTCTTGTACAACTTTTCAGAAGCCACGGCAGCCATTTATCAATTAATAATAATAACATATAAATATCAACTTGGTACTATGTGCTACGGAAATGGAAGGGGGCTACCCCAAACCACTACCCCGCCTTCGCCTGAGTAAAACTATTACCAAACAAAATCTCTGCTTACGGAAGGTGTTCTCCTCGGTGATCTTATATAAAAAAACAGTTCATAAACGCTCACAATCTATCACCGCGGATCGCGCCAAAATTCATTTCATTTCACAGAGCACCCTCCTTCGCGCAATTTAATTTACTGTAATTTGTTTCAAACTTAATCCTTATTCCAAACTAAGTCACTGAATTAAATGCAAGCTCAAGCAGTGAATTTCTTAAAACTAAAACCCAACTTTATTTAAAAAGAGCAAATATTATTGATAAAATCAGAGGTATTTAAATGTGGATGTTCCTATTACTGAAAACTAAAACCCAACTTTATTAAAAATCAAATATCATTAATAAAATCAGATGTATTTTAAACGTGGATGTTCTTATTTCTGAAAACTAAAACCCAACTTTATTCAAAAATCAAATATTATTAATATAATCAGATGTATTTTAAACGTTGATGTTTTTATTGCTTAAAACTAAAACCCAACTTTATTTTGAAAAAATTAAATATTATTAATATAATCAGATGTATTTAAAACGTGGGTGCTCTTATTCCTGAAAACTAAAACTCATCTTTATTAAAAAATCAAATATTATTAATAAAATCAGATGTATTTTAAACGTTGATGTTTTTATTTCCATAAGAAAATAAAACAAATTTATTAGAAAATCAAATATTATTAATAAAATCAGATGTGCTTTAAACATGGATGTTTTTATTTCTGAAAACTAAAACCCAACTTCATTTAAAAAATCAAATATTATTGATAAAATCAGAGGTATTTAAATGTGGATGTTCTTATTTCTGAAAACTAAAACTCAACTTTATTTAAAAAAAATAAATATTATTAATAAAATCAGATGTATTTTAAATGTGGATGCTCTTACTTCCAAGAACTAGAACCTAACTTTATTGAAAAATCGAATGATTAATGAAATCAAATGTATTTTAAACGTGGATGTTCCTATTTCTGAAAACTAAAACCCAACTTTATTAAAAAAATCAAATTTTATTAATAAAATCAAATGTATTTTAAACATGGATGTTCCTATTTCTTAAAACTAAAACCAAACTTTATTAAAATATCGAATATTGTTAATATAATCAGATGTATTTTAAACTTGGATGTTTCTATTTCTTAAAACTAAAACCCCACTTTATTAAAAAATCAAATATTATTGATAAAATCAGATGTATTTAAACGTGGATGTTCTTATTTCTGAAAACTAAAACCCCACTTTATTAAAATATCAAATATTATTAATAAAACCAGATGTATTTTAAACGTTTATTTCTGAAAACTAAAACCAAACTTTATTAATAAATCGAATATTATTAATAGAACCAGATGTATTTTAAACGTTGATGTTCTTATTTCTGAAAACTATAACCCAATTGTATTCAAAATCAAATATTATTAATAAAATCACAGAAAATCAAATATTATTAATACAGTCAGATGCATTTTAAGCCCGGATGTTCTTATTTCTGAAAAATAAAACCAAACTTTATTGAAAATCGAATATTGTTAATAAAATCAAATGTATTTTTAATGTGAATGTCCTTATTTCTTAAAACTATAACCCAACTTTTTTTCAGATGTATTTTTAACGGGGATGTTCCTATTTCCAAAACCAGAACCGAAACTTTATAAGAAAATCAAATATTAATAATAAAATCGGATGTATTTTAAACGTGGATGTTCTTATTCCTGAAAACTAAAACCCGACTTTATTAAAAAATAAATATTATTAATAAAATCAGATGTATTCAAAACGTTGATGTTCTTATTTCTGAAAACTAAAACCTCACTTTATTAAAAATCAAATATTATCAATAAAATTAGATATATTTTTAACGCGGATGTTCCTATTTCCGAAAACTATAACCCAACTTTATTAAAAAAATTAGATATTATTATTAAAATCAGATGTATTTTAAACGTGGATGTTCTTATTTCTGAAGACTAAAACACAACTTTATTAAAAAATCAGAAACAGATATATTTTAAATGTGGATGTTCCTGTTTCTGAAAACTAAAATTCTCTCTGCCTGTGTGTCAGGACGGGTGTTTGCTTGTCTGTTTTTGAGAAAAAAATTCAGCTCATCTCTCAGGACTTTAGTAAAACTTCTGTTAAAGTATCTCATTTTCTAATATATCTCCTATGAGCCTGCTAGTAGTATCTTTATCTCTGAAAATTCATTTTCTTACATCTCCGACTTTTTTAATAGATATTCTAAACGTTTGACATTCTGCATTACTTTAAAAATTAAGATCATCTAACAAAGTAATGTATAATATATTTTAAAGGTAATAGTGACATGTAGAATATTACAATAAAAAATATGTTTCATACATTATTATAAATTATTAACATCATTGAACAACTTTGGACATTTTGAATCTGTTCCATAAAATAATTTATCATGCTCTCTCTTGATCCTATAGTTACTATCTTCTCTTAGTTCATAACCAGTAGAATAATCATTCATCCATTTTGAGTCATACACAATTTTTACTGGGGTGTCACCTACAGGTTCAATATGCATTTCATCTTTGGTACTATTGGGTTCATTGACTATATGATCAATAGTAGTAATAACGTTCACTTGTGCTTCATTTTCCATCAATTCATCTTTGGAGGTTGAGGTTCTTGGTGGTTAGGGTCATTGATGATTGTGATCCTTGATGCTTCGAACCTATAATCATCTCACTAGTTGATTTCTAAGGATTTCTATGGATTGTTCTGAATTCCTTTATTAAAATTCCTTTCTTGGTATTTACATCACTATTAGTATCAACTTTTTAGTATACTATAATGTTAAAAGTTGAATAATTTTCCAAAAGTACGAAAAAATTCAGTCCAAAAAAAAGTGCTCCTACAAACATTGTATATCTAATATTAAAAGTCACGACTAACAAATATATATAATTCTCATTTTGAATTTGAAAAATATTAAGTGTGGTTTTTATATATTTTAAGTATGTTTTATGTCACTCTAAGGCATGTAAAAAAAGTTGAAAAAAATAGCATATTAAAAAAATAATAATATTAAAAAAACTAAAAAAAACAAAAAAATTAAAAAAAAATGGGGGTATGGGGACCTTTGGAGGTTGAGGTCTTTGGTGGTTAGGATCATTGGTGCTTACAATCCTTGATGGTTCATACTCTTAATCGTCTCACTACTTGATTTCCAAGGATTCCTAAGGATTATTCTGAATTTCTTTATTAAAATTCTTTTCTTGGCATCTAAATCTCTATTAGTATCAATTGATTAGTATACTACAATGTTAGAGCATATTTTATACTGACAACACTGTTCAAATGGTACTTGTGTATTATACAGAACACATCCGAGAAGTAAAGCTAGGTCAAGTCACTAGGTCATCTTGTCATCGTTAACCATTACCATAGATTGATGCTAACGATGCTATTCCAAATTTATAATAAATTGCCTATGAGTTAACAACCCCTTCGGGCTTACCTTAACTGGTAATCAGTTTAACCCTTTTTTACCACCTTCATACAATCCAATCACTAATTAAGATAATTCTCACCCCCTATTATTCAATCACTAATTAAGATCATTCATTACAGAGTTATCCAAATACTATACCTTTTTTCGCGAATTGAGTTAGTTTACGCAATGATACAACTTTCTATCATTATTAGATACCACTAATAATGTAAACGACACTAGACGAAAAAGCAACAATTCTGACTGTAGCATTCCATTCCTTAATTACCAGCGATGCAAAGTAGTTATTTTTACGCAAATGGTACAATTTTTTTATATCTAACACCATATGTTATCAATTCTAGACAAGATGCAAGGTACCTTCAGGCTAGAGATTATTGGCGTTTGACAATTTTTGACTCAGAAACATGCTCGGCTTTGCTGTATCTATAGTAAAAACATTATTTGTACGAAAAAACATGATTATCTAACCTTTCGACTGAAACCAGTATTTTTTTTACAGAAGGCTCAATAAATTTTTGAATACGCAATTTAACGATCTCAAGTTTTGGCTATTGAACCTAGGAAAACATGTCTGACAAGGCTTGTACTCGTGAAATATATAGATACCTACCCATGGTAAGCCATGAACCCCTGAAACTACACACATACTCTTGTGTAATTCCTTATAAATCTCTGATTGGCCCAGAAAATAGGTGTTGGCACAGAAACCTGTCTGCTAAAGCATATACCAGTCCCAGTAATATCATATATATATATATATATATATATATATATTTTTTTTTTTTTTTTTTTTTTTTTTTTTATATATATATATATATATATATATATATTATATATATATATATATATATATATATATATATATATATATATATATATATATATATATATATATATATATATATATATATATATATATATATATATATATATATATATATATATATATATATATATATATATATATATATATATATATATATATATATATATATATATATATATATATATATATATATATATATATATATATATATATATATATATATATATATATATATATATATATATATATATATATATATATATATATATATATATAAATATATATATATAGCGTATATATATATATATACGCTAAAGTTTTTTATTGTTTTAAAAAAAAATTGTGAGACAGTCAAACTTTAGCGTAAAGAGCGAGGCGTTGAGGAGGGGACAGCCCCTTTCATATACGGAATAAAGAGCGAGGCGTTGAGGAGGGGACAGCCCCTTTCATGTACGGAATAATTTCTGTTCGTTTTAAGTTTTATTGTCGCTCCTTACTTTCAGTTTAAAAAACTTGTTTTTTTTATTTAATTCAGTGAAAGGCTCAGGCGGAAATATTGCCCTGCTGAAAATCTTGAATACAAAAAAAAAAATCAACAGTTTGTTTCTTTTTCCACTTTTTAACCAGTAGTTTCTTCTCGGATTATTCTGCACTTGACTTTAATTTTTCCCTTTACTTGGCCAGCAGAAAGACTTTACCAGAGGAAGAAAACGGCTCCAATACATCGGTCTGGTATATCGAGCATTGAAAGTGTAAATGTCGAAACATCAAAATCGGTACTTTTGTATTATCCAGAACACACTCGAGAAGTTTGCTTTATTTTGTCTGAGTAAAACCGGTTTTTGTCTCGTATTCGGTAATAATTAGCTTATTCTTTCGTGAAATAAACTACAATGCAGGTATATTTTAATTAAATATTTAAAATATAGAGGTCGTTAGGTTAGGTATTTAATATGAGTTCTGGGCGGCTTGCTGTCCATAATTTTTCTTTTATAGTTTCCATAATTTTGTTTCTAAAGTATTATATTTTCATCATATTTTGGTATTTTTCATTATGATTAACCTAACATCACTTCTTGAGTGTGTTCTGGATAATTGTAAATATTAACCAGCTGCTACTAGTAGTTCGTACATCAATAGCAAAATATTCGTACTTTTCCTAGTTTGATGCTCCATATTAAATTTACTTTAAAGTTTCTTCAGAGTCGTATGCCCTCAAGAGTTCATCGTTCTCTTCCAAGCTTTCACGGTTAATTATGTTCCTTTTTATTAGATGGAATCTGCTGCGGTAATTTCTTTATTGAAATGATTTATTCCTATTTTACCTTGTCTTTTATTTTGAGATAATCTTGTGAATGATTTGCAACCTGTATTGTGTTAGTATCAATTTTTAAGTTTTATTGTTGATGTACGAAGCGATTTAGGCTATGTCAGAGCCTGTAATATCCTTTTCGAAAATTTTTACTTTACAAAAAAAGTCTTCTAAGAATCACGGTTGCGGAACAAGTCGAGGCTTCTCTTGCGCTAGAGCGAAATCCCCCCCCCCATCTACCAAAAATTTCCAGGCTAAATATTAACAAAATTTTCATTTATGGACAAAATTTGCATTAATTACCAATATTTTAATACAAAATATCACAAAAAAAATTAATTAAATTCGATCTACTTACTTTCATTTTTAACTAATAGTGCTGAAGATATGGGAAAAAAGATGCATTTCGGTTTCAATTTGCTTATACTTACTGCCAACTGCGCCCTCTATTTTATTTTAGTAAAAGTAAAATTTCAAAAATTACAAAATGATTATAAAAATTAGATTATTTATTTGAAATTTTGTTTTCCTAAAATTTCTACGCCCGGGGTTAGTCCCCCCCCCCTTTCCCTTCCCTAAAATTGCCTCTGTGTATAGGCTAATCATCCATAAAGCTGATAATTGTCTAGACCAGTACTTCTCAAATTTGTTTAGACACTGTACCCCTTTTCACAAAACATTTTAGGTACCCCTTCTCAATTACCGGTACTAAGTAAACTATAGCTAAAATATAAATAAAATTGCCTGTCCTAGAGTTAAGGAGTTGTTTTATATTTTTGTTGGCCAGCCACGTACCCCGACCACGTACCCTCTAAAAATTTTTGCGTACCCCCAATAGTACGCGTACCACAGTTTGAGAACCACTAGTCTAGACTAATTGGCGTGGCCAAAGGCAAAGATGATGGTGGATATTACAATTATTAGGGACTAATCGATCTAGGAGGGTCAATAACCATCGTGTATGTAAATCAAAGCTTTGAAGAATCTATATGAATAGGTTTCCATATTTGACGGCAAAATTGGGAGTGGCAATTGACAAATGAAAAGAAAAAATTAATACGAATAATTAAAAAAAAAAACATTCCCATGACTTATCTTATTCCTGTTAAGGTGGGGCAATGCAAACTTAGGTAGTGAAAAATTATCAATTTGTTTCACTTTATTGTTTAATACTCACAGCTAAAATACCTCTGCAAACTGACTCTCACTTTCATAATCACGAACAGCACAATAATTATGCTATGTGAAACCAGTGTTTTTGTCCGTGTTATTGTTTGAGCATTTTGAAAATTGCCTATTCATTTGTGTAATTATAGTTAATTTGACCTATGCCCTCGCTTATAATGTATCATTGTATTGTCTTTACTGTTATTTATGATTATGGTTTTTTTGTTTGTTTCTTTTTTAGGTCGTACCAAAGGATGTTTCGTGCTGCCAAGGAATTAATTCGTACTCCGCAAAATAACCTCAGAATATTTAAGGTGTGTCTTTATTATTTGTATAGACATATGCACATTGTGGGGGTTTGTAGACGCCGTCTCCTCTCCCGCCATCCCCGAAACCTTTCAGATTAAAAACCTAAAGTTTTTTTTGTATAGTTTCTTGTATTTTCCTTATTATATGTAACAAGGGCGGATCCAGGATTTTTTTCGGGGGGGGGGGGTTACTAATTTTTTACTTTTCCGGGGGGGGCTACTAATTTTTGACTCATTTTTCGACTAATTATACTGATTTTTACCTAGGTTTTACTAATTTTCGACTTATTTTCGACTCGGTCAAAAATTTCGGGGGGGGGGTTCAAACCGGGTAACCCCTCCCTGGATACGGCCTTGATATGTAAGGTATATTTGTTTATCTTTTTCATAATGTACTGGCATGTGCACATGATTGTGTACAGGCACCAGGTTCGTATCTAGGATTTTGGTACTTATGCATTATATATAACGCAGCCCTATAGACTGTACAAGGAAATACAAATGGAAACCTGTCAAACGGGTATTTGCAAGAGATAATGGATTGCAAAGCTTGATTTCTTATTGCGTTTACAATATTTAAACTTTGTTTTTTGGGGTTTAGGGGGTTGGAGGTACCTAGGTTAGATTACGTATTTAATATATGCTATGCTTTACCCCCCCCCCCATCCTTAATGTGAAAATATATAGCCCAAATTTGTTTCTGAACTATTATATTTTCATCCTATTTTATTTTATTTCATTAGCATTAACCAAACTTGACTTCTTTCGTGTGTTATATATAATCCATAAATACCAGGATTTTTTTCGGGGGGGGGGGGCGGGTACACAAGGATTTTTTCGTGGTTGGGGGGGGGCAAACCCCCTACCCCTTGGATACTTCCTTTACAGGCACGTAAATGTCGTGTCCGCCTGAAAGTTTTCAAATTAAAGATTTAAAGTCTTTATAGTTTTTTTTTGTGTATTTGTCATATTGTTTGCCCATTTTTGTTTTTTATTTTTTAATCCATACCCTCCTCTGCTTCTAAATATCTAAAATAAATTGCTGCTCACGTTCCTGATACTATCGCATTGTTTTTAAAATGCTTTTAAACAGCTGATTCAATCCAGGATTGAAATTTAATGAAAATAGAAATCATTATTTCGGAAAGGGTGAAAATAAATAGGAAGATATAAGCGTCTTCTTTTTAAAGGTGCTTATTGTTTATAAAAAGGTTTTTGTGCTATTTTTTTTTATATTGCAAACTTTTTTTTCAGGTTTGAAAATCCCCTTCCGATACTATACTACAATATGAATACAACTGGTAACCAGTAAGAATCATTCTCCTGGGGAAATCTCTTACGAAGGTGCTTTTTGTCATCTAAAATAACAAACGAAAATTGTTACAAAGAGTTAGGCCATTATATACCCTATTATACCATTTTAAACGTAAGCACTTCACTGCTCCTATTATACCAATCTTACACAAAACCTAATATAATTTCCGTCCTCGTTGTTAAATCTTCACTTCTTGCATTATTGAACTTTATCGAAAGTTTACGAAACGTTAGCCACTCTGCTGCACCTGGTCTAGTATACCAAATCGGGTACTGGTGCATTAGATGGTAACTTCTAAAAAGACAATTTTGGTTAATGCTAATGAAATAAAATAAAATAGGATGAATATACAATAGTTTAGAAACAAATTTGGGCTATATATTTGCACATCAGGGGGGGGGGGGTAAAGCATAGCATATATTATATACGTAACCGAGCCTAGGTACTTCCCCCCCCCCTAAACCCCAAAAAACAACAGTTTAAGTATCGTAACGCAATGAAAACTACTCTGCATTCCATTTCTTAATAGCGGTCTCTTTGAAAATAACAGGTCTCTGGCGGGTTTTGTTTATCATTGAATGACTGGTCTCCTTGCAAAGTATATAAAAGTGACCATGTAATGCACTAGTACCCCAAATCGTTTCGTATACCAAAAGAATTCTGTTTGGGGGCTTGAAGATGTTGTTACCTGCATTTTAAGACCAGTTTTTATCGGAAGGGTAATTACCTCCCGGGAAGTTATGATGTTAGTAGACTCCAGGATGAGAATTTGAGAGAAACTTTCCAGGAACAGTTGAATACTAAATTGGAGAGTTTATAATTTTATAATGTGGAAGATGGTTGGAACAATTTTTGAAACATTATTTGTGAAGTTGCTGAAGGTGTCTTAAGGAAGAAAGCTAGGACTGCAGCTAAGAATATTAGTGAAAAAGCTTATTGTTTAATAGAAAGGAGAAAGGAATTGTACAAGAATTATCTGAGTGATAGATCGTATGAAAACAAAATAAATGCAAAGAAAGTGGAGAAAGCATTGAAATATGAACTAAGGAGGTGTGAAGTGGAGGCCATGGATAAAATTGCCGAGGATTTAGAAGATGCAGCTAGACGGCATAATAGTAAAATATTGTACTGGTACACTAACAAATTGAGAGTTAGTAGTCAATCCGGACTTGTCCCAGTTAAAGATAGGAATGGGGTGGCAATTAGCGATAAGGAAAAAGCTAAAGCGAGATGGGCCGAACATTTTGAGAACTTGTTTACCGAGATAGAGTTGCAGGAAAAAATATAGAGGAAAATGAAAAAGTTTGTGATACCTTGGATGTGAAGGAAGATTTGTTTTGTGAGGAGGAATTAGCAACAGTACTAAAAGGATTAAAGAATAATAAGGCTCCAGGTGCTGATAAGGTAGTAAATGAGTTTCTTAAATATGGTGGCTCTGAGGTTAGAAATAATTTACTGAAGATTATGAATATGATTTTTGAAAAAGTGGAAGTACCTAACGATTTTAAGAAAACCTTAATTAAGCCACTTTATAAGAATTATGATAAAAGTAAATGTTGTAATTGTCGAGGCATTAGTGTGGTCTCTGTAGGTAGCAAATTGCTTCGTAATATGATACTTTTTAGACTGAGAGATGCCGTAGACAAAGCTTTAAGAGAAGAACAGTGCGGTTTTATAAAAGGTAGAGGATGTGTTGACCGAATTTTAACTCTTAGGCTAATAATTGAGAAGTGCCTGAGTTTTCAAACACCTTTGGTCCTCAGTTTTATAGATTATGAGCAAGCGTTCGATTCTGTTGATAGAGGAGCTTTAGCAAAGGTTTTATCCTTGTATGGTATACCAGACAAATACATTAAAGTGCTTAGTGCTATGTACAAGAATAACACTGCTGCGGTTAAGGTAGGAAATGAGGTTAGCAGCTCGTTTTGTATTAATTCAGGAGTTATGCAGGGTTGTGTTCTATCTCCCTTTATATGGGTTATTTTGATGGACTTTGTCTTAAGGAGCACAGGAAAGGCAATGGGAGACCACAGAATCAAATGGGAAGGGAAAAGTCTTCTGGACTTAGATTATGCTGATGATTTAAGCATCCTAGATTAAACTGTGACCAAAATGAATGAAGTTTTAGAGGTTTTGCGAGTTCAGGGTGCTAGTATCGGTTTGAAAATTAATGTTAGGAAGACTAAGTCACTAAGTCTAGGAATAAGTGAAGATGAAAAGGTGGCGTTGGGTAATGAAAAGAACGATCAGGTGGGCAGCTTCACTTACCTTGGTAGTAGGCTATTATTAGTAAATATGGTGGGATCAGTGAAGATGTTAAAAATCGAATAGCCAAGACTAAGGGTGTTTTTTCACAGTTAAAAAAAGGTTGGAAGAATACGAAGATAAGTCTGCTAACCAAGATTATAATATTAGATGCTACTGTGATGACAGTTGTCAAATATGGACCTGAAGTATGGACTCCCTAAAAAGAGGATGAAGATTTTCTAGATGTTTTCCAGAGAAATTGCTTAAAGATTGTTCTGGGTACCCGGCTGACTGACCGTATTTCAAACAATAGGCGATACAAAAAATGTGGTTCAATACCGCTTTCTAGGTCTATAATGAAAGAAAGGTTGAGGTGGTTAGGGCATGTTGTGTGGATGAAGGATGACAGATTGCCGAAGATTGTTCTTTTCGGCCAACCATCTAGGGCTAAACGGAAAGCAGACCGTCCCCGTCTGGGGTGGGAGGACGGCATAATGAAAGATTTAAAGGAACTGGAAATTTCGTGGGCGGGTGTAAAAAGGGAGGCTTTGAATAGATTGGGGTGGATGAGGAGCGTGCGTAGCTGTGTTGGCATCAGGCGGCTTGGCGCTGCGATGAGTTGTTAGTAGTAGCAGTAGTTTAAGAGCTGGAGAAATATTTCAGGGAGGGGGAACGGTAAGCCTCCCCCTCGCTATTCAAATAGCGATTTTTTAAGTACTTACCGTTGGAGTGGGCTTTCCGCTTAAACAACAAAGTAGTTTACAGTTTTCGCCAATTTGAATCACTCTTAGACGTAAAAGGAAAGTAAATACAGGTATTGCATCTTTTCTTCTTGCCAGAGTTGATAGGAAAAGCCGACTTAAAAGAAACTTATGACTTAATGCAGTTTTTAGTTTCAAGTCTTCGCAGTAATTGTTGCATTTTCCCCCCTGCTTTCTTTATTCTTTTTATGGCTGAACTTATTTTACAATAACATTATATCATCAAGCGCGTTAAATCTGCAAGTATATTCAACAAGGTGTTTCCGAAGAATGCATTTTAACCAAACAAATGTATTTAGCCTTTGCTAACTTGTTACCCCCAAGGCTCCTGCCCAGACTCACAAGCCTGGCCAATCCCGACCAACACATTTATTTACAAAAGACTGACAAAAGATTTTTTCAGGGTGGGAGGGATTACAAAAGGATTTTTTTCGGGGGGCTAGAAAAAAGTAAAAAACACATCAAAATTTGTTTATATTCATTTTTGTAACGTTTTTACGAGTCGTAAAAACATTTCGTGGGGGTGGGGGGTTCAAACCCCCTAACCCCCCCCCCCCCTGGATATGGTCTTGACAAGCAAGTGCATACCCCCTGAAAACTTTCAAATTAAAGATTTAAATTCTTTACTTATTTTTGTATTTGTCATATTGCAAGCTCATTTTTGGCTCTTTTTTTAATCCATACCCTCCTCTGCTTCTGAAATGTTATCCAAAAACAAATTGCTGCTCACGTTCGTAATACTATCACATTATTCTTAAAATGCTTTTGAACAGCTGATTCAAACCAGGATTGAAAATTGATGGAAATAGTAAATCATTATTTAAGAAAGGTTGAAAATAAGTGGAATTGGACATAAGAACCATCCTCTGTAAAGATACTTAGGTACTTGTGTCTTATAGCCACCACACTCAAGTTCTGTCGAGAAGTGAAGTTTGGTTAAGGCTAATGAAATAAACAAAATATGATGAAAATAAAATACTTTATCAATAAAATTATGAAAACTACAACTTGGCAATATGCGGCCGGAACGCAGAAATGTCACTAAGAAACACGTTGAAATTAGCTCTGTCTTCTGCCGTTAATGCCACCCGCTACAGGTACTCTGCTAGGTATGATTTTAGGTGATGGCGGGATGTACCTCGGTGCCGTTTATTCCTCCACTTTGTGGAACCCCACATTCTCTCTACTTTTTTGGGCAGATATACTGGTTTCTGGGTCGAGAAAATTCTTTGTGTGGTTCGCATCACAGTTTATATAATTAGGTTCGCATCACTATTATATATACTGTGGGTTCGCATGGTCAGACACTATTTCCTATCAACACAGATCCCAAACTGAGTGAATTTCACCCCATGGTCTGAAAACCGGTTTTTTTTTGTTTTTATTTCTGCTATTTTTAAATTCCTGGTGATCCAATGTTCCATGAATGACTGACAAGATCCATCGCCAAACGGCCAAGTTGCGCTTGCCGTATTTTATTTCGCAGTTATTATTCTTTGTTATATATCGTTCTTTTATTTTTTTTTATTATTTTTATTATTCTTTTTTTTTATCGTTTAGTTTTTACTCTTTTTGAATTCCTTGTTATCAAAGATTCCATAAGTGGTATACAGGGTCGGCCAAAAGTACAAATCCTATTGTTGCTAATCATCGTTATACTGGGCGAGGGGTAACAACTGGGCATTTTGAGGGACACCTGGAGGCATGAGGCACGGAGGCACGACGGAGGCATGCCTCCGGAGGCATGCCGGAGGCATATTCCAAAGGGCGCAACATGTAAATATATACAGCTTGCCTGTTATTCGGTATCTTTCGAATATTTCAGCACCTTCAAAAGCGATCTTTTAAAACTTGGAAAAAATCATTTACGGGTTTATTTGGCAAGGAAAAAAACCCCCAAGACTGAAAACAACTGATATGTACCTAAAAAGGAAGAACGGAGGACTATAAGTTGTTGATATTCATGCAAAAACTAGGTAACCCTACGATGGCACTGATGGTGTCACTTTTTCCTATTAGACATGCAGCGTTGCCACCGGCTCAAAAAATAAAATTCCGATTTTTCTTCAAAAAAAGTCCCGAAATTTCAAAAAAAATCCCGGAACACGGTTTTTAAGTTATACAACATAGGGCTGCGCGGTGATGACGTAAAAAGCAAGGTGTGAAATTCAAAGTACCGTGAAACGTGGTTTTTAATTGTAACTAACAACTGATTGTCAATATTCCTAGTATTATTTCGACGTGAAAACGTTCTGGTGGATTAGTAGGATCTACGTCAAATATTTTAGGCCAAAACAATTCGGCAAAGTTCCGAAAAAACGTGTCTAAGCAAGTAGAGAGGGGGGTCCGACTCGTGACCCCACCACGTGGTTTATGGTTTTCTCAGTGAGAATGAAAAAACAGGAATTTTCTCACTTGGAAAAACATGAATTTTCTCACATTTATGGTTGTTTTCTTGGACGGTTATGAGTGTTGGTCAATTTATTTGATGTTTTTCATGGATGTCAACAGCAATTCATGTCTGTTTAATGGTTTTTGTCAGTGAGAATGAAAAAACAGGAACTTTCTCACATTTATGGATGTCAACAGCAATTTATGTTCCTATTTTATGGTTTTTGTCAGTGAGAATGTACATGCTCGACGCGAATGTTATGAGATTGTTTGGCTAACCTAACCTGAGAAATTGATTTACATAATCGGTGGGGGAATTATTGGTCCACGAATGGGGAATTAAGAAACAATCATGGCTTCTTTGATCTTTAGGCTAACCTAACCTGAGAACTTGATTTACATAATCGCTAGGGGAATATATTGATTCACGAAGGGGGAATTAAGAAACATTATGGCTTTCTTTATTCTTAGGTCTGAGGGATAAACGTTCTTTAGGTCAGAGAGAAAAATTAATATTCTATTTTTAAATAGGGCTTCATTGATCTTTACTGTCAGGAATTAGAAATGACATCACTTGTTATCTTGGAATTATGCGGGAGGCTAAAGAGATAGAAATTCTATTTTTAAATACGGCTTCACTGAGCTTTAAGTCGGAGAGATAGATTAATATTCTAACGAAACCTTAATAGTGTAGCTAGGAAAATTTATGAGATGAAGAGATTAACTTAGGAAAGGGTTTCCTAGAAATTTGAAATGTGAATGCACAGAGATGCCAAAAACAAAAGGAACACGCTGAGATTACTTTTAGGGGATTATTTGGCTGAAACGGTTTTAGACATTTTAGGGAATTATTTCGGCGAAACAGTTAGAGACATTTTAAAAGATGATTTTAGAAAAGGTTATAGAAGAGGTTTTGAGTGCGGTCGTTATAGTAAACAGGTTCTATTTAAACAGTGTCGTGAGGTCCTCTACCCCAAACCCGAAGGGCCCTGATCGCTCTAGCCTGATCCAAAGGGATCTAATCCTCATAACCCACCCCAAATCGAACCCCCCCATATCCCAACGTTACCAGGGCTACCCTCCCGTCCCCCCCACCCCCCAAGGGTTAACCACGGCCCCCGCGTTCGGTTAGGGATGTTTTGTGTAAATTAGGTTTGGGGGGGTATGGGGTGCGATTTTTGACTTTTCTGAGTTGGATTTCTTAGTCTTTCATAGGTATGTGTTGTCTGAAACCTATGATTTGGGATTGGTGGTTTGCTATTTTGACTTTTCTGAGCGGGATTTCATAGCCTTTCATAGGTGTGTACTGTCAGAAAATTATGATTTGGGATGTGTCGTTTGCTATTTGGACTTTTCAGAGCTAGAATTCTTAGTCTCTCATAGGTGTTTGTTGTCTGAAACTTCTATTTTGGGATGAGTAGTTTGCTATTTCAGACATTTATGAGCTAGGCTTTCCTAGTATATCGTAGGTGAATGTTGTCAGAAAATTATGATTTGGGATATGTAAATTACTATTTCGGTCTTTTCTGAGCTAGATTTCTTAGTCCCTCATATGTGTTTGTTGTCTGAAACTTCTAGTTCGGGATGAGTAGTTTGCTATTTCAGACTTTTATGAGCTAGGCTTTCATAGTATATCGTAGGTGAATGTTGTCAGAAAATTATGATTTGGAATATGTAAATTACTATTTCGGGCTTTTCTGAGCTAGATTTCTTAGTCCCTCATAGGTGTTTGGTGTTTGAAACCTATAGTTTGGGATGAGTAGTTTGCTATTTTTGACTTTTCTGAGCTAGGTTTCTTAGCCTTTCATAGGTGTGTGTTGTCAGAAACTTATGATTTGGGATATGTAAATTACTATTTTTGACTTTTCTGAGCTAGATTTCTTAGCCTTTCATAGGTGTTTGTTGTCTGAAACCTATAGGTTGGGATGAATAGTTTGCTTTTGGACTTTTCAGAGCTGGATTTCTTAGCCTTTCGTGGGTGTGTGTTGACTGAAACTTATGATTTGGGATATGTAAATTACTATTTCGGGCTTTTCTAAGCTAGATTTCTTAGTCTTTCGTTGGTGTGTGTTGTCTGAAACCTATGATTTGGGATTTGTAGTTTTGCTTTTTGGACTTTTAAAAGCTAGGATTCTTAGTCCCTCATAGGTGTTTCTTGTCTGAAACTTCTAGTTTGGGGTGAGTAGTTTGCTATTTCAGGCTTTTCTGAGCTAAGGTTTCTTAGTATTTCGTAGGCGTGTGTTGTCTGAAGCTTATGACTTGAGGTGACTAATTTGCTATTTCAGGCCTTTCTGAGCTAAGGTTTCATAGTATTTCGTAGGTGAATGTTGTCGGAAACTTATGATTTAGGATATGTAAATTACTATTTCGGGCTTTTCTGAGTTAGATTTCTTAGTCTTTTGTTGGTGTGTGTTGACTGAAACCTATGATTTGGGATATAAGGCTCTTAGTCTTTCGTAGGTATATGGTGTCTGAAACCTATGATTTGGGATTTGTAGTTTGCTTTTTGGACTTTTCAGAGCTAGGATTCATAGTCCCTGATAGGTGTTTGTTGTCTGAAACCTATCGTTTGGGATGAGTAGTTTGCTATTTCAGGCTTTTCTGATCTAAGGTTTCTTAGTATTTCATAGGTGTGTGTTGTCTGAAACTTATGATTTGAGGTGTGTAATTTGCTATTTCAGCCTTTTCTGAGCTAAGGTTTCATAGTATTTCGTAGGTGAATGTTGTCTGAAACTTATGATTTGGGATATGTAAATTACTATTTCGGGCTTTTTTAAGCTAGATATCTTAGTCCATTGTTGATGTGTGTTTTCTGAAAACAATGATTTGGGATTGGTGGGTTGCTCTTTTTGACTTTTCTGAGCTGGATTTCTTAGCCTTTCATAGGTATGTGTTGTCTGAAACCTATGATTTGGGATGGTTAATTTGCTATTTTTGACTTTTCTGAGCTAGGTTTCTTAGCCTTTCATATGTGTGTGCTGTCAGAAAATTATGAGTTGGGATTTTTAGTTTGCTTTTTAGACTTTTCAGAGCTAAGATTCTTAGTCCCTGATAGGTGTTTGTTGTCTGAAACCTATAGTTTGTGATGAATAGTTTTCTATTTCAAGCTTTTCTGAGCTATGGTTCCTTAGTATTTCATAGGTGTGTGTTGGCTGAAACTTATGATTTGAGGTATGCAATTTGCTATATCCGACTTTTCATAACCAGATTTGTTAGTCTTTCGTAGGTATTTGGTGTCTGAAACCTATGATTTGGGATGTGTGGGTTGCTATTTCTTTACCTTTCTGAGCTGGATTTCATAGCCTTTCGTAGGTGTGTGTTGACTGAAACCTATGATTTGGGAATGAGTGGTTTGCTATTTTTGACTTTTCTGAGCTAGATTTCTTAGCATTTCATAGGTGTGTGCATTTCAAGTTAGGTTAGGTTAAGTTAGGTTAGGCTAGGTCAGCCTACGTACGCGCGCGTACGTAGACTAACCTAGCCTAACCTAACTTAACCTAACCTAACTTAATCTAACCTTAGGTTAGGTTAAGTTAGGTTATGTTAGCCTACGTACGCCTCACTTAGGTTAGCTTAGGTTAGGTGAGAGACAGGCAAAAAGTTAGGTGTATGATTAGGTTAGGTTAGGTTAGATTAAGTTAGGTTAGGTTAGGTTAAGTTAGGTTAGGCTAGGTCAGCCTATGTAAGCGCGCGTACGTAGGCTAACCTAGCCTAACCTAACTTAACCGAACCTAACTTAATCTAACCTAACCTAACCTAATCATACACCTAACTTTTTGCCTGTGTCTCACCTAACCTAAGCTAACCTAAGTTAAGCGTACGTAGGCTAACCTAACTTAACCTAACCCAATCTAACCTAACTTAATCTAGCCTAACCTAACCTAACCATACCCCACAGAAAAGGTTAGGTTAACCTATAATATGAGCTTATGATAAGTTAAACTAAACTAACTTAAAAATGTAGAAATGTTTCTATTTATTTATTAATATTTATTTATACCTAACCTAACCTATTGTTTTGGAGGTTAGATGAACGAGTTTGAACGATTGTCTTTAATAATAGAACGAGTCACTCATTTTCTAATTTAAAAATTTGAGGGGTAAATCCATAAGACAAAGGAGCTAAAATTTAATTCAAAATTTAGAATAGAACTTTAAATTTTTCATCTCTTTGAGAAAAAACCAGAACTGAAGTGGAACCTTTTTATTTTCTTTGAAACATTAGAAAAAAATATTGAGTTTTTTAAGTATCTTAGAAATCAAGAACTAAATCGGCATCTTTTTTTTTTTTTTTTTGTAAAATTAATAATTATGCTAACTTTTATACATTCTTTAAGGCAATTAGGAAGAGAACATTAACAGATTTAACTTATTAGAGAAAACTCAGAATCAAAATGATTAACCTTATATTCATGTCGAAGATTCATAATCAATGTATAACTTTTTCTATCTTCTATGAAAAATTTGGAACAGAACTGTAAATTTTTCATCTCTTTGCAAAAAATCGGAACTGAATTTAAGAAAATTAGAATTAAAGTGAAACTTTTTATCTTCACTGGAAAATAATCACAATCATAGTATAACCTTTCCTATCCTCTACAGAAAATATTAGAACTGAACTTTAAATTTTTTATGTCTGAGAAATTATGAACTGAAATGGAAGGTTTTTTCATTTTCATTCGTATAATTCAGAATTAAGCTAACTTTTTTCTCTTCTTTAAGAAAATTCAGAAGAAAACTTGAACATTTTGCACTTCTTCGAGAAATATCAGAATTAAAGTGGAGTTACTTATCTTCATGTCGAATATTCACAATCAATGTATAACTTTTTCTATCTTATATGAAAAATTTGGAATAGAACTTTAAATTTTTCATCTCTTTGAGAAAAATAAGAACTGAATTTAAGAAAAATTATAAATAAAGTGAAACTTTTGATCTTCATGGAAAATAATCACAATCAGAGTATTACTTTTTCTTTCTTTCATCTAAAAATTTAGAATAGAACTTTAAATTTCTTTATTTCATTGTGGAACTTAAAACTGAAGTGGAAGATTTTTATTTTCTCTGAAGAAATTAGAATTGAAGTGTGTTCTTTGGTAAAGTTCAGAAGAGAACTTGAACTTTTCTTCACTTCGTTGAGAAAATTTTAAATTGAACTAGAACTTTTATCTTCCGTGAAAATATTCACAAGTATGGTATTACTTTTTCTATCTTCCACCAAAAAATTTAGAATTGAACTTGAAATTTCTTTATGTCCTTGTGAAATAATGAACTGAAGAGGAAGATTTTTAATTTCTCTGGTGAAATTAGAATTGAATTAGTGTTCTTTAGTAAAATTCAGAAGAGAACTTAAACTTTTCTTCACTTCGTTGACAAAATTGTAATTTGAACTAGAACGTCTTATCTTCCGGGAAAATATTCACAAGTATAGTATTACTCTTTCTATCTTCCACCGAAAAATTTAGAATTCAACTTTAAATTTATTTATTTCTTTATAAAATAGAGATCTTAAGTGGAAGATTTTTATTTTCTCTGGAGAAATTAGAATTGAATTGTGTTCTTTGGTAAAATTCTGAAGAGAACATGAACTTTTTTATCTTCTGTGAAAAATTTGGAACAGTATTTTAAATTTTTCATCTCTTCGAGAAAATATTCACAGGTATGGTATTACTTTTTCTATCTTCCACCGAAAAATTTAGAATTGAACTTTAAATTTCTTTATGTCTTTGTGAAATATAGAACTGAAATGGAAGATTTTTATTTTCTCTGGTGAAATTAGAATTGAATTGTGTTCTTTGGTAAAATTCAGAAGAGATCTTGAATTTTTCTTCACTTCATTGAGAAAATTATAAATTGAACTAGAACTTTTTATCTTCCGGGAAAATATTCACAAGTATGGTATTACTTTTTCTTGTTTCCACCGAAAAATTTAGAATTGAACTTTAAATTTCTTTATGTCTTTGTGAAATAAAGAACTTAAGTGGAAGATTTTGATTCTCTCTGGTGAAATTAGAATTGAATTGTGTTCTTTGGTAAAATTCAGAAGAGAACTTGAATTTTTCTTCACTTCTTTGAGAAAATTTAAAATTGAACTAGAACTTTTTATCGTCCGGGAAAATATTCACAAGTATGGTATTACTTTTTCTATCTTCCACCGAAAAATTTAGAATAGAACTCTAAATTTCTTTATGTCTTTGTGAAATAAAGAACTGAAGTGAAAGATTTTTGTTTTCTCTGGAGAAATTAGAATTGAATTATGTTCTTTGGTAAAATTCCGAAGAGAACTTGAACTTTTTTATCTTCTGTGAAAAATTTGGAACAGTATTTTAAATTTTTCATCTCTTCGAGAAAATATTCACAGGTATGGTATTACTTTTTCTATCTTCCACCGAAAAATATAGAAATGAACTTTAAATTTCTTTATGTCTTTGTGAAATAAAGAACTAAAGTGGAAGATTTTTATTTTCTCTGGATAAATTAGAATTGAATTGTGTTCTTTGGTAAAATTCAGTTGGGAACTTGAACTTCTCTTCACTTCGTTGAGAAAATTTAAATTGAACTAGAACTTTTTATCTTCGGTGAAAATATTCACAGGTATGGTATTACTTTTTCTATCTTCCACCGAAAAATTTAGAATTGAACTCTAAATTTCTTTATGTCTTTGTGAAATAAAGAACTGAAGTGGAAGATTTTTGTTTTCTCTGGATAAATTAGAATTGAATTGTGTTCTTTGGTAAAATTCCGAAGAGAACTTGAACTTTTTATCTTCTGTGAAAAATTTGGAACAGTATTTTAAAATTTTTCATCTCTTCTAGACAGATCTGAACTAAAGTGGAAAATTTTTATATTATTTGGAAAAATAGAAATGATCAATGACTAATTTATTTTTCATTGAGAAAATTCAGAAGAGAACTTGAACTTTCCTTGACTTTGTTGTGAAAATTTTAAATTGAACTTTAAATTTTTCATCTCTTTGAGAAAAGTCGGAACTGAATTTAAGAAAATTTAGAATTAAAGTGAAACTTTCTATCTTCATAGAAAATAATCACAATCATAGTATAACTTTTCCTATCTTCTATGGAAAAATTAGAACTGAACTTTAAATTTTTTATGTCTTGGTGAACTTAAAACTGACGTGGAAGCTTCACTTACGAAATACTAAGAAACCTTAGCTCAGAAAAGCTTGAAATATCCAACTACTCATCCCAAACTAGAAGTTTCAGACAACAAACACCCATGAGGGACTAAGAATCCTAGCTCTGAAAAGTCCAAAAAGCAAACTACACCTCCCAAATCATAATTTTCTGAAAGCACACACCTATGAAATGCTAAGAAATCTAGCTCAGAAAAGTCAAAAAATAGCAAACAACTCATTCCCAAATCATAGGTTTCAGTCAACACACACCTACGAAAGGCTATGAAATCCAGCTCAGAAAGGTAAAAAAATAGCAACCCACACATCCCAAATCATAGGTTTCAGACACCACATACCAACGAAAGACTAAGAAATCTGGTTATGAAAAGTCGGATATAGCAAATTGCATACCTCAAATCATAAGTTTCAGCCAACACACACCTATGAAATACTAAGAAACCATAGCTCAGAAAAGCTTGAAATAGCAAACTATTCATCCCAAACTATAGGTTTCAGACAACAAACACCTATGAGGGACTAAGAATCCTAGCTCTGAAAAGTCTAAAAAGCAAACTACAAATCCCAAATCATAATTTTCTGACAGCACACACCTATGAAAGGCTAAGAAACCTAGTTCAGAAAAGTCAAAAATAGCAAATTAACCATCCCAAATCATAGGTTTCAGACAACACCTACCTATGAAAGGCTACGAAATCCAGCTCAGAAAAGTCAAAAATAGCAACCCACCAATCCCAAATCATTGTTTTTAGACAACACACATCAACAAAGCACTAGGATATCTAGCTTGAAAAAGCCCGAAATAGTAATTTACATATCCCAAACCATGAGTTTCAGACAACATTCACCTACGAAATACTATGAAAACTTAGCTCAGAAAAGCCTTAAATAGAAAATTACACACCACAAATCATTATTTACAGACAACACACACCTATTAAATACTAGTAAACATTAGATCAGAAAAGCCTGAAATAGCAAACCACTCATCCCAAACTATAGGTTTCAGACAACAAACATCTAGGAGGGACTATGAATCCTAGCTCTGAAAAGTCCAATAAGTAAACTACAAATCCCAAATCATAAGTTTCAGACAACACACCAACGAAAGACTAAGACCCTTATATCCCAAATAATAACTTTCAGTCAACACACACCAACAAGAGACTAAGAAATCTAACTCAGAAAACCCAGAGATGGTAATTTACATATCCAAAATCATAAGTTTCATACAACATTCACCTACAAAATACTATAAAATCTTAGCTCAGAAAGGCCTGAAATAGCAAATTAGACATCTTAAGTCATAAGTTTCAGACACCACACACCTATTAAATACTGTGAAACCTTAGCTCAGAAAAGCCTGAAATAACAAACTATTGATCCCAAATTATAGGTTTCAGACAACGAACACCTATGAGGGACTAAGAATCCTAGCTCTGAAAAGTCCAAAAAGCAAAAATACAAATCCCGAATCATAGGTTTCTGAGAACACACACAAACGAAAGACTAAGAAATCTAGCTTAGAAAAGCCCGAAATAGTAATTTACATATCCCAAATCATAAGTTTCAGTCAACAAACACCTACGAAAGGTTAAGAAATTCAGCTCTGAAAATTCCAAAAGCAAACTATTCATCCCAACCTATATGTTTCAGACAACAAACACCTCTGAAAGGCTAATAAATCTAGCTCAGAAAAGTCAAAAATAGTAATTTATATATCCCAAATCATAAGTTTCTGACAACACACACCTATGAAAGGCTAAAAAACCTAGCTCAGGAAAGTCAAAAATAGCAAACTACTCATCCCAAACTATAGGTTTCAAACACCAAACACCTATGAGGGACTAAGAAATCTAGCTCAAAAAAGCCCGAAATAGTAATTTACATATCCCAAATCATAACTTTATGACGACATTCACCTACGATATACTATGAAAGCCTAGCTAATAAAAGTCTTAAATATCAATCTACTAATCCCTAACTAAAAGTTTTATACAACAAACACCTATGAGGGACTAAGAAATCTAGTTCAGAAAAGCCCAGAATAGTAATTTACTTATCTCAAGTCATAATTTTCTGACAACATTCACCTACAACATACTAGGAAAGGATAGCTCAGAAAAGTCTGAAATAGCAAACTACTCATCCCAAAATAGAATTTTCAGACAACAAACACCTATGAGAGACTAAGAATCCTAGCTCTGAAAAGTCCAAATAGTAGACTACACATTCCAAATCATAATTTTCTGACAGTACACACCTATGATAGGCTATGAAATCCAGCTCAGAATAGTCAAAATAGCAAACCACCCATCCCAAATCATAGGTTTCAGAGAACACATACCTATGAAAGACTAAGAAATCCAACTCAGAAAAGTCAAAAATAGCACCCCATACACCCCAAATCATAGTTTTCAGACAACATACAACACCGAACGAGGGGGCCGGGGGAGGGCCTTGGGGGTGCAGGGGGGCCGGGGAGTTGCCTTGGGACCCTTTTGGGACCGGGGGGCTCGATCTGTATTGGGGTAGGGGTATTGGAGCCCTTTGGATCGGGGTAGGGCGATCGGGGCCCTTTGGGGTTGGGGTAGAGGACCTCACGACACTGTTCAAATAGAACTTGTTTACTATAACGACCGCACTCAAAACCTCTTCTATAACCTTTTCTAAAATCATCTTTTAAAATATCTCTAACTGTTTCGCCGAAATAATTCCCTAAAATGTCTAAAACCGTTTCAGCCAAATAATCCCCTAAAAGTAATCTCAGCGTGTTCCTTTTGTTTTTGGCATCTCTGTGCATTCACATTTCAAATTTCTAGGAAACCCTTTCCTAAGTTAATCTCTTCATCTCATAAATTTTCCTAGCTACACTATTAAGGTTTCGTTAGAATATTAATCTATCTCTCCGACTTAAAGCTCAGTGAAGCCGTATTTAAAAATAGAATTTTTATCTCTTTACCCTCCCTCATAATTCCAAGATAACAAGTCATGTCATTTCTAACTCCTGACAGTAAAAATCAATGAAGCCCTATTTAAAAATAGAATATTAATTTTTCTCTCTGACCTAAAGAACGTTTATCCCTCAGACCTAAGAATAAAGAAAGCCATAATGTTTCTTAATTCCCCCTTCGTGAATCAATATATTCCCCTAGCGATTATGTAAATCAAGTTCTCAGGTTAGGTTAGCCTAAAGATCAAAGAAGCCATGATTGTTTCTTAATTCCCCATTCGTGGACCAATAATTCCCCCAGCGATTATATAAATCAATTTCTCAGGTTAGGTTAGCCAAACACTCTCAAAACATTCGCGTCGAGCATGTACATTCTCACTGACAAAAACCATAAAATAGGAACATAAATTGCTGTTGACATCCATAAATGTGAGAAAGTTCCTGTTTTTGACGTTACGCTTCGCAGCCCTATTCAATATGACTTGGCCAGTGATAAAAGTTGCCTTTTATAACGTTTTCAAATAGCCATTTCTCTTTTATCAGACTTGTTTTTCTATTTAGAGGCTGTGCCAAAACGTATCCTTGGATCTCGGATTCTTAATTGTACTAAAAAAATAGGAATCTGCTGCTTTGACATGAAAGAATCCGGAACACAAAGATCCCTTTTTACCGAATGTACTTAGAATCCAACTTTCTTGGTATTAAACACAGGCCTTTGGGTATTTGAAGAGAAAACTCCAAGGCTACAGTCAGAAAAACTGTAACTACTAAGTTATTAGTAAAAAGCACTAAGTAAAGCAACCAACAAAAAAAAATAACTAGTTTCTCTGATATTTATTGGTGCGTTTCAGTAATCATCTCGATAATCACAGCTCAAATGACAACCCTAAGAAACTGGACAAATGAGCTTCAGTAAGTCAAACTAAGCTCGGTTAGCACAAGTATAAACACTAAGTCTTGCACTACTAAGTCTTCTACTGAGCATAACAAGTTGTCCGATGGTATTCATCGCTTCCGCTGCCCTAGATCTTGGAATGAATTTGAGACTCATAAAATAATATCAAGAACTCAAGCAAATGGGGGACGAGGAGCACACGCACTTGAGCTCGAAGGACCAGCCCAGCCGTGGGTCGCCTCCTCGTCCGTAGGAGACATGGTTCAAGATTCTGTTCAGTTCTGTGCCCTCATGCACGTCGGTTATTTTTTTTTTTTTGTTGATGGGTTGGTTTCATTTTGTTTTTTTTTGTTGATTGAGGTTGGCCTTAATAATGTCGGAAAAAAAAGAAAAAAAGAAGGAAAAAAGTGCCAATACAAGAATTGGTTTCTTGTGGATGGTGGACACCCTGTCAACGGGAGATCAAATAGTTTTTTTTGTGTTAAAAATTTTAAAGGTGTAAGAGTAAGCCTTTTGGAAGACCACATTTAAAATTCAAATTCGTTTTAGTTAAATTTTAAGGATATTAATTTGAAGAAATTGAATTAAAAACGCCACCAGAAAAGCGTCTTCTAGAGGGGGAAGGACACCCTGGAACGGGGGGAGCGATAGATATTTGGAAAGAAAAAAGTTAAATGGTAGTGTGCCTTCATGTCCACTAATACATTGACTGGTATATAATAATTTATATTTTTTGAAGTTTAGGTGATATGATAATGTATTAAGTTGTAAGATTTATATGTTTTTGTATTAAAATATTACCGAGTGGAGAGGAGGAGGAGAGGGAAAAAATAACAACTACCTCTGATAAATGTTAAACAAAATTCCTTCTGTTGGCACACAGAACATGGCGATGGTGGTGGTTATGGTCTTGAGGTCAGTTTTGGGTTTAGGTGCCATTTTTAACATGATGATTGCGATGCTGACGAGACATCAAAAAAGTGGAACCCTTTCTTCTGGATAAATGAATTCAGCTTTGTGAAGACCTCTGAGTCAAAGCAAAACACAACGTTGGTGCCGATTTCCATAGAAACGGGTTCTGCTGAATGCATGATTTACAGGCTGGAGTCACAGTAACCCTGGTCTACAAATGTGGCAGTTAATGTGAGATCAGCATTCAGCCGGAATTCCTGGAAGAGAATTCCTATGTCGTCAGTGAACGGCATCGCCATATTCTCCTTGTCAACAGAGTGGCATCTTCACCCAGATAGGTAGCCAAACTGTTTGACCCGCCCAACTATTACTCTCTTTCCCCTACCAACCGGTCTGTAAACGCACCATTCACCGATACGCAATTCCTATTTCACACCGACCTCTGCATTGGTTTGTGGCGACTCACGTAGTCCTACTCGTCGGCCCTGGACCATCACCCGTTTTAATCGGTCACTACTCAGCTAATCAGAGCTTTCCCTCAGAAGCCACAACAGCGTGGATTTTTTTATTGGTGTTATGGAGCCGTCAGAAGTCTTGACAAGACAAAACCTAGAATTCTTTATGTTCGTCACAGGCTCACTAACCCAATTTTTCTCAACTTGGTGTTTTACAGAGTGAGCAATCACTGGTAAATCTTCAAGTGCAAGCAAATGTTGACGGTATATTCTTACCAAAATTACCCCTTATTAAGTCATTTTCCTTGTGTTTTCTATAATTATACAGACTTCCTTGTGTTCTAACAATTGCACTAATTGCTAATCATATTTAAGATCTCCATAAAAAGCTGATTCTTAGACTGAATGTTATCAATAGTTAGGCTCTTGTACTTTTGTTATTGACAAGGATCGTTATTTACTTACCATTCATTACTATGGAGAATGTTTTTTTTTGTTTATTTTTTGTTCCAACCAAATCATATAGAAAAAACATTTGTGAAAAACTGGTTAGGAGTTACTCAGTCACAAATTAGAACTTACATTTTCCTTATTGTGGGTCAGAATCGCAGAATCCACTGGCAGGCATCCAACAATGGGGCAACAAACATTTTTTCCATGGTTTTTACCTATTCTGCTTTTCCTTTGCTTTCCTTATAATTACTTTATAGTCCCAAATTTCTAGGGGGGAATGCCCCCCCCCCTGCACTTCCTTGCCGGCATCATGACGTAGGCCACAATATTAAGTTTCTCGTATAAAGTTGAGACAAATTTCGATTTTTCAGGTTTATTGTGATGATTTTCATCTTCTATTTTCGCCAGTGGTTAGTATCGCTAATTTCGGCAATTTTTTGAAAGATTTCTTATCCGAACTGAACATTATAATAAAAACATTTTCTCAATTAATTACACTCAAAAAGTTTCCACCTAATGGGAGTTCATTCAGTAGAACTCACTCTCTCCTAATTCCAAGATATATCGATAAAATATGCCCATTTTTTTTTTTTAAGAAAGGGTTATTTGGTAATAACAAACAGCTGGAGCACCAGAATCACCCTGTATTTAGATACCCTTCCTCTAGGCCTAGGTTATATTTACACAGCATGGTATAGCCTATTATTTAAGCAGGCTGGACCCCCCACCCCCACACAAAAAAAACTATCACTTGCCCTTACTCTATACCTATGCTTGGCTTACCTAAAATTTGGTTCCTCTTGATCTGGTCCCTCCATATCAGCAAAACTACATCAGAATAATTTCAAACAACGGCGAGAATCAGTGTTGCCAGCTTCTGGTGCGAACTCCCTGTTAAGTCTAAAAAAATCCCTAATTTTTTAACAAGCAATGAGGCCAGGTGTCTCGGAGGCACGGAGGCAGGCCGGAGGCATGGAGGCACGAAGGAAGGGACACCTGCGACGGTCAGTTATTAGCCCCTCGATACTGGGCTTCACGCGAGTCTCCACTACTTACTGAACCATTCGTTATGGAGGCACGACTTGAAATCCCCTATACTATTTGAGCGACTTCACTGAGATCTCCAAACATTCTTTACTCGACTTCAGAAGAAATGGTTCCAGACTCTATTGATGCCAATAAAGCTTTACGAAGTGGTTTAAAATGGATCACCTATCAACTCTTTTTTGTTAAGAACATGATGTTTGAGGTTCTTTATTAGATTTTCAAAATAATATCTTTATATACTTAGCTCCGAAATTGTCTGCGACAAGTTTGCGATTTGGACAAGAGTGAAATGATCTTGGTAGCAAGGTTGTGTGCTTGGTCGCTTTTTCTACTGGAATTTTCGCTATTTTATAATGTCATTTTAGTCTGGAATGCTGTTTGGTTGCTCTTTTCAAATTGTAAGGCTTATTGTTTTCTTCCAATAGCAAAGATTTATACAATTAAACTTGGATGCCAACGATAAACTAAGATCCATTACCGAACTTCCAAACTTCGACGGAAGTAGCTTAATTGTGGCTAAGTTGATGTGGGGTATGGTACCATTTTTATTCGTGTTTCTCGCGTCTCTTCTGACTTTGCTAATCACATTTCACTATTATTCTGCTTTTTTTGGATGGTTTTCTTTTCTATAATTCAATCTTGTTCTTTTTAAATTCACCTGGAAGCAAAAATATAATATATTGCGAATGATTTTCATTTTCAAATTACTTTTGGACCGCAAATGCGATTTTCTTATATTTTTTAAATGAAACAACCTTTTTTGGGGACACCTTCTTTTGTGATCGTACGATATAATCGAAGAATCTATAAGTGGGATCGCAATCAGCCCTTTCAATTTAGCTAAACTCCAGCTTTCTGTTCATACAAAATATTTCGGAAAATTCAATTAAAGTGAAAGATTTCCTGATAAAAAAAAACACAGTTTTTTTTTATATTGATTTAGTTTTACCAGAGTTATTTTCTAGAAATCTAGAAGAGAGGTCGAATTTTGATGTGAGATTTGGAATAAGTAATTGTGTGTGCTACACCACTTCGGCATTACATGATCCCTAAGAAGTTTATTTTCAGACCTAGGACAGTTTTGTTTTGATTCTTGTTCATACTATTTAGTAAGATAGGAAAACATGTTTTAGCGATTCCCGGCAAGAGAAAATTTTTCTCCGTTTAACGATCTCTAAATTAAATTAGTTTTTCGATTTGTATGTCTTACTGCTTCCAATCCACATACCACTCATCACGAGGCAAAAAAAAAAAAAATACAAAAGCAGTAGTGTTGTTCTATAACAGAATTTCTTAAGGGGATTCGATACAACAAAGAATCAGCCTATCTCGTCCATTATAATTTCTCTTCCAAACAAAAATTATTTGTTTGGCCAAACTATTTAGAATTGATTGGGTGGTTTTAGAGCTTGGATAAGGGATCAGAATAAACTTTAGAAAACTAAAAGCCGACATCTACTTTTTCTGAAATCTTAGAAAAACCTTGTAACCTCTCTTGTTTTGTGCCGGAGTTGATATATTTAGTTAAGAAACTTACATCACTAGGAAGTATAAATTTGTTTTTTTAGATCAAACGGAGCAGAATTTTCTTTTCATAATTCAGGAAAGAGTTGTTTCAATGATAAGTTGTTCTCAATAGGTTTCAGTGATAAGTAGTCCCCAGGGAGAATTCGCTAATGGACCCTTTGCCTTTGATACAGTCAGCCGGCGTCGAGGCTCACAAAATGATGTTTAAGGTGCCGAATCCTTTTAAATTGCTCTTTAACGGCTGTCAAATTAGTAACATTATGTTTTCTGCAGCGAATTATTCTGCTGAAGCGGAATTTGGAAGTTGCTAAAAATTTGAATTAACTTATATTTACCTCAAATGGTTAAGGTGACCCACCTCAGCCGTCTCTGTAACGACACCTGTAGGTTAAAATGGTTACTCGAGCCCAAATCTTCGTAATTATATATTTTTCAAGTGAAATAGAAAAGCTTTAGAAAAACTTGGAAGCACATTTTACATTCGTAAATAATTACAATTAAATAAGTCAGGTAGAAAATCGCAGTTTAAATTACCTATAAAAGTTTATTATACATACTTAAATAACGTATTATTAGCTAAGTTTTACTGTTTGTTATTTTTATATATAAAGACTGAAAGACAAAAACAGTTCCGCTTAAATGAAATATTCATTTTGGGTCAATGGCTGTCTTTTAGAAGTACATCCTCTTTATTTCTGAGGTGTGTATCCTTGTGCCACTGTTTGCCAAGGTTGGTACGCAAATACGCAGGGGGGCCAATTCATGAGAATTTAGGGGGGAGTCGGTTATTGAACACCGTTCGATTATAATAGGTTGCATATGTTATATTACTAATTGTCATGAAGTATTTCATATTTGCTCACCAACTGTGGGGAGGGGGCTCCTTTAGTCTTACTGTGGAAGAGGGTGTATCGGAAACTTTAAGGGTACTTTTTAGCCCAGATTTTATGTATACATTTTGGGGGTGGGGTAATGTCTCATTAAAGACCCTTCGCTCGGAAGAGTACATTTGAACAAATAGTTCAATATGAATACTAAATGGGTTTTAAAAATATTTTTAGCTGGAGAATGGTAGATTCTTGTTAATACCTACACCCACGTGGAATGGATGGCAGGTATCCCTCGGGAGCTATACTTCTCCTATGAACTTCCCTTCCCCCCTCCTCAAAAAATTCACAACTTGAAAAATCATTTTTATGTTTTAGACCCTTCCCTAAAGAGAATAATGGGTCATCATTTCTAGGTGTGATTAAATTCTAGAGCGAGGTATTAACTAGGGGGCGAATCCCCTAATATACGTAATAAAAATTTACTAATATAGAACTTCGTTACGTAAGTTAATTCGTAAGTTACGTCAGATCAAAATTTCGAGAAAGCCATTTAGCCCAAAAAAATTAAAATCAATATGCAAATTTAGTTTTAATTATTCGTGTATGGTGAGCCAAAATCAAAGCTGCATTAATTCAAAAACGTTCAGAAATTAATTTAAAAAAAAAGTTTTTTTTCACTGATAGTAAGGAGCGACATTAAAACTTAAAACGAACAGAAATTATTCTGTATATGAAAGGGGCTGTCCCCTCCTCAACGCCTCGCTCTTTCCGCTAAAGTTTGACTCTATCTCACAAATTTATTTTTTTAAACAATAAAAAACTTTGGGACAGCCCCTTTCATATACGGAATAATTTCTGTTCATTTTAAACTTTATCAGTTAAAAAAAATCATTTTTTTATTTAATGAATTAAATAACAATAGTGACTCGTATCTCTCTCGTTAAATGTTTTTAACTCTAATGTTGGTTGGTCCCCCATACATTAATTTCTGATTCTTGTTATCTTGAACTTTTTTTAGTTCTCAACTATTTTTTTGACAGGTTTTAAATATTTAATTAGTACCATTCAAAAGAAATATCGAAGTTTTATAAGCATAGTTTTTCCATTTTCCGTGTCTTTCCATTCTATTTTTTTTTTTTTAGTAAAATTTTGGACAGGAAAGCGGATAAAAAAGTGAATTTTGTCTTTATTCTAGGATGGAAATCTGGCACTTAGTGAAGAAAATTGTGTTGAGGCCATCCCTGTTTTGAATGAGTGGCTGGGAAAAAAGGACAAAGTTGACAATGGACATTCACATTCCGCAGAAGATATGTATTCTAGGTAACTTAAATATGTACCAAGTTGAATCTACGTTTTTCTTCGTAATTAAATAAAAAAAAACAAGCTTTTTAAACTGAAAGTAAGGAGCAACATTAAAACTTGAAACGAACAGAAATTATTACGTATATAAATGGGGTTGCTACCCCCTCAACACATTGCTCTTTACGCTGAAGTTTTTTAGTACTTTTAAAAAAGTGTCTTATTGTTCTAATTAAACGCCCCTTGTGTTTCAGGCAGGGCCGTCACGTATGGGGGGAGGGGGACACCCCCCATATTTTCGGTCACTGGGTAAAAAAAATAAGTTGGTAAAATCATGGCGCTTTGCGCCTCGATTTTTCCGACGCCGCTAAAATTCTTTGTTCGGTCCAATAAAGACCACGGGAATACTGACATGTCATCTACAGAAATTTCGAACTTGGTCGGTAAACCAGCAGTTCTACCGACTCCTGCCATGATTTTACAGATGGTGCCACACTTTTCCATTTGATTAAATGAACAGCCTTAAAATAGTGACATGATATGCACCGAAATCTGAATCTCGGTTGGCAAATGCAGCGGTTTTACTGACTCTTGCAGTGATTTTACGTATTGTATTCGAAACGGACATTATGCTAATTATTGACAACAAACTATTGGTAAAAAGGACCATCCAGTCGGTAAAATCTCTAGCTCCCCCCGCCCCCCCCCCAAACATTTTGGCTAGTAACGACACTGGTTTCAGGATTCATTCTTAAAGAATTGGGACAAAATTTTAACTTTAGAGTAAAGAGCGAGGGGTTGACGAGGGGGCAACCCCCTTTATATACGTGATAATTTCTGTTCGTTTTAAGTTTTAATGTCGCTCCTTACTAATGTTACTCCTTACTTCAGTTAAAAAAAAACTTGTTTTTTATTTAATTTCTGATCGTTTTTAAATAATGCCAGGAAATCTGGCCCCACCTCCACGAAGAAATCCCCTTCCCACGGAAATATCCTCTAGACAATTCAGTGGTGAAAATTTACCCCGGACAACTACTCTCAACCACTCCGCGCGTAAAATTGAGACAGAAAAGAGAAAGCAAGACCCCCAGTGTATAATTTTCCCTGACAATTTCAATCTCTGGAAACTTCCCTCTCCACGGAAAATTCTCCCGTGGGCAAACCCCCAGCAGAAAACTTGTCCCCCCCCCACCCCGAAAATGTATGAGTACATCCCAATAACAAATACTATGCGCAAACAATGGGCAAAATTATAACTTAAAAACCTTTCCCCTGGGGTTGTGGGGGGGGGGGCGTTCTATACCCGAAGGCATAGTTATTGGGCCTTTCAACTATTACGAACAAAATGGCTATCTCAAAATTTTGATTGGATTATTTTGGGAAAAAGGGGCAGGGGAGGGGGCATAGTTGCCCTCCAATTATGTGGTGACTTAAAAAGGGCAATAGAACTTTTAATTTCCGTTCGAATGAGCCCTCTCCCGGTATTCTAGGACCATTGGATCCATGCGATCACCCCTAGGAAAAAAAACAACAAATAAACACGCATCCGTGATCTTTCTTCTGGCAAAAAATACGAAATTCCACATTTTTACAGGTAGAAGCTTAAAACCTCTACAATAGGCTTCTCTGATACGCTGAATCTGGTGGTGTGATTTTCATTAAGATCACTTGACTTTTAGGAGGTGTTTCCCTTTTTTCAAAAATCAGGAAAATTTTCTCAGGCTCGTAACCTTTGACGAGTAAGACTAAACCTAATGAAATTTATGTATTTGAAATCAGCATAATAAGGCGATTGTTTTGATATATCTATTGGTATCAAAATTCCGTTTTTTAGAGTTTCGGTTACTATTGAGCCGGGTCGCTCCTTCCTTACAGTTCGATACCACGAACTGTTTGATGTTCATCCATTTCGTACAATTCAAATTATCTTGAAATGACGAGCAAGTGTCACCTTTCACCCAAAGAAGGAGATAAAAAAATAAGATGTTTACATCGCAATACAAAACAAACGCAACTCTGTTGAGTCGCAATTCAACTCTAGTGAGCATCTCATCTCAAATCTGTTGAGTAAGAGTCGATTGTAGCGAGACACGAGCAAACTCTTTGCAAAAATATGTAGATTTTTACTTATGAAATTAAATTTAAAAAAAAATTTTTTTTTCAACTGAATATTAAATTTTTTCAACTGAATAGCAATATTAAAACTCAAATCAAACATAAATTATTCCGTATATGAAGGGTTGCCTCTAATTCCCTTTCGAATGCACCCTCTCCCAACCTTCTAGGACCATTAGTTCGATACGATCACACCTTGGGAAAACAAACAAAAAAAAACATCAACAACAAAACAAATAAACAGGCATCCGTGATCTTTCTTCTGGAAAAAATGCAAAATTCCACATTTTTGTATATAGGAGCTTGAAACCTCTATATCAGGGTTCGCTGATTCGCTGAATCTGATGATGTGATTTTCATTAAGATTCATAGACTTTTTGGGGATGTTTGTCCTCTTTCGAAAATCAGGCAAATTTTCTTAGGCTCGTAACTTACGAGTGGTGACACTAAAATTGGTGAATCTTATATATTCGGAATTAGTATAATAACCCAATTCTTTTGATGTATCTATTGATATCAAAATCCGCTTTTTAGTTTTGCTTACTATTGAGCCGAATCACTGCTTACTTACAGCTCGTTACCACGAACTCTTCAATATGTGTTTTCACTTGTATTAAAAAAAGATGAAGGTTTGTCTAACTCTTAAGGACTACGCTCTTAAGCTAATATAAATATTTGATTGTATAAAAAAAATATGACCAAGCATTCAAAATATGCAAGATTTTTTAGTCTTGTGTAGCTGTTGCTTTATTAAAAGGGGAGAAATCACGAAGCCTTGAGGTTTCTTTTGTGTTTCCTATAATCTGTTATATAATCTTTATAGTTCGACTTTGTTCGCTTTTTTACAATTCATACCCCCCCTCCTCCCCCCCCAGTAATAAATCTTGTATACCTGCTTTAAGGACATTTTGTTCGTGACAAGCTGAAATGTTTTTCTTCTTCTTGATGAGGGACCTCAGAACGATTCCGATAGGGCCTTGTGGATTTTGCAATTGCTATTGTTAAGTTGATAGAATGCAATAAAAGGTTTTACAGTGATGTCATGCCTACTTTCAGTATCCAGCATTTACCTGTTACTGTGCGAAGGTGGTCGCGTCATTTCTATTTCAGTCAAAGCGATGACAAACATTATTTTTGAATTCAATGATATCTCCTAAAGTTTAATTATTTTTAATAACTCCTACGTTTCAATTGCATGTTTAATTAAGTCTATGGATAATTACGAAAGATATTGGCTCTTCGGTTCTCAGTAGAGCATGAACTCCACTGAAAGTTTTGTTAGCATGGTTTTTGTCAGGCCATGCTTACTAAGAGATGCTGGTACTCGTCTAATATACAATAGCCACTCGAGAAGTGAAGTTTGGTGAATGCTAATGAAGAAAAAGAAAATATGTTGAAAATAATTACTTTAGTAACAAAATAATGAAAACTATCACAAAGAATTATGGAAGGGAGGCCGCCTAGAGCGCATTATATTAAATACGCAACCTAACCTGATCTAACCTAACCTAGGTACCTTTTTTTGCCCCTCAGTCCCAAAAAACTAAAGTTTAAATATTGTTCACGGAATGAGAAACGCCTGTTTGCCTAGTGAGCTAAAGTCTTGTTAAAGAAGTTGCTTGCATGTTTATCGCGTCACAAATTTTCGAGTGGTTATTGTATATTAGACAAGTAGGCTACCGAGATACTTCCCCCTAACCTTAACGAACAGTGAAAAAGTGTGTGTAGAAGGTTCACTTTTTATCGTTAAAAGGCAATGTACAGACTTGTCCTTAGCTTCCCCTGACTCTCACAGAAAAAAACGAGTACGACCCTGATTCCTTTGCTATCGGATTTTTTTTTTTTTTTTTTTTTTTTTATTTTTACCTACAGCTTAATTTATCTCGGGGCTGTAACGATTTTATGTTTCATTTTAAATGGTATTAAATGAAGAATTGATGATCATGCATGACAAAAAACAAAAACAAAAAAAAAACTAAGAAACTAATCGGGGAAAAAACTATTTTATGTTCATTTACCGCTAGGGATAAGATAACATGAATTTTAAGGGATGCACATCTTTTGCTCAGGGGATACCGGGTTAAATATGGAATTTCAACTGACAAGCCCCTTAGAATGTTATTTTAACAAAATCTACATAGAAAAATATTGCTGCTTTAAAACTTTATATCTTGACATTCTGTATTACTGCACTATGAAAAGTAGTTTCACAGTCGGAATGAATTAGACAATTTTAGCCGCAAAAGTTGTGTATATTTTCATATGAAAAATTTTTAGGCTAAATACCACAGAATATGGAGAACTGGTAAGAGTAGAAACTGACGCATGCATCGCCAAAACCGGAAACGCTATCTAGTGTTTCAAGCTTTATTGCGAACTTGGCCATTCTTTTGAGCAGGGTTGCCACCGGTGACACTTTAGTGTCACTTTTGACACTTTTTTTTAAATGGCACTTTTTAGGACACCTGACACTATTAGGACACTTTTTAGCAAAAGTGCTACTTTTTTTGCAAGTACAAATATTTTACAAAAAAAAAAAAAAAATTCAGACAGAAGACCGGAAGGAAAACTGTCAATGTAGATATGCATCGATATCTTTTTTCTGTCAGTTAAGATTCTTATCTTAACTCCGCGCGTGGCAATTATTGGATGCAAGAATCTTTCTCTGGGGTGAAAAACGTAACCGTGTTTGTCTCTATCTGTGTGTGAGAAATTTGATCTCGCGTAGACGGAGAGGCTTCCAAACGTTCAGCATCCCCCTTGGCCTTGTAGTACTGTTTAATCTTGGTTTCAAAATACTCCTTCTCTTGGTTGGGGATGACCTTCAAGAGATACTTGACATCTTTGATTTTCGCCTCAGGTAGATCAATCTTTTTGCCACAAAGTTTGGGCAAAACAAGACGTTCAACAACACGGACAGCTGAAGTGTTGGGACACTTTTTAACCGAATTACATTCTTGTGATATATAGTAGCCATTTGCAAGTCTCCAGAGAAGGAAGTTTTGAACCAAACTCTCTTAGCGTTATCCTGACGGAACTCAAGTTGTTTTACCTTTGAATACGGTACCAACGAGTACTTGTACAGCTGCTGGCTTTTGAAGGTCAAAGAACTTTGACTGGGTCATTTGCAGGACATTAAAAGGATGTATCCTTCTTACTTTCAGTAACTTCCTCACCAGATCTAATGGGGAAAACAAATCAAGATGCTTTAGCCCCCGCTCAATAGTGCTATGTACAGCATCAACCTCCTGTATAATTGAATGGCCTGGTTCACAATACTTCATCACCACTTGTTCTAAGCGCGGAAATTTTCTTAGAACATCTTGGATGGCGAAGCTTATAATTGAGTTTCGGTTCTGGAACACGCAGGAGTCCGACCAAGTAATTAATTGGCAGATATCAGGGTAATTATCAAGGACTTTTTCCAGTATGGCCACTAGTCCACTAGCTATTTCATGTGCTCCACGTCCAGCCTCAAACTCGGACCAAATGCAACAGTATACCTCATTGATTTTCTCTCCGGTCCTTCTCTGTAATGAAAGAATTGCCGTGAGGTTGAATGTAGTTATCTTCCTTTTATAGAAAAAGAAGAAACATTACCCCGGGGCAGCGGAAAAACATTCTCCAGATCAAAACAAAGTGGGGGAATATATAGTTTTGACCTGTCCACGTCACGTTCAATCTTGGTCTCAACTTTACTTTTCACATGAGCCTCATACTTGTCTTTTACTTCCTGATCCATTTCAATTCGGTTTTCTTCACATACACGCTTTTCCTCGCATACATCACATCGATCTGTTTTCGGAATATGAAATGACAAACTAAACTGCGTGTTGAAGATCTCACGATACTTGAACTCACTAATATCACTTCTTGCTAGTTCTCTGCAGTATTCCTGATGCAGTTCATACATTTTGCGAATGTTTAGATTTGCCTCCAAGAATTTTCTGGTAGACTTGGCTCGAGTATAATGCGATTCAACGCACGGGAAAGATTCAATATGCTTTTTCACTAGTTCAATGTCCTCAGTAGTAATCAAGGTTCCATTTTGCTTAGACACATAGCAATTTCAATGTTATTTTATAGAAGCTACAGGAAGACGTTTCAATAGAAGCTCTACACCTTTTCAAGGAGATTCAGAGCTCCCTCACATTACCTTCTGAATTTGCTCGGAGGTATAGCAATTTCAATATTATTCGATAGAAGCTCTTCACCTTTTCAAAGAGAGTGAGTATAACTTGATTGGTGATTGGGATTTGAATAAAAGGAATAGTTTTCTTTACAATTCATATTAGTAAGGGAATTGGATTCAATGAGAATAGTTTATTTGCGAGGATATTAGTAGAGAATAAAATGAGTGGTGCATTTACATTATTGGAGATTAATGATGGAGCTGACAACTGCAGCAGCGATATACGAGTACCCAATGTAGCTGTGGCAATAACCGCTGGTTGTAGACTATGTCTTGAATGGGACACTATGTACGCTAGATACGTGATATCAATAAGCAAATTTAAACAGGAGAAGCAGCTATGTTTTGCTGGAAAAGTGAATATTCTCCATATAAATAAACTTCGGTCAGTAATAGATGTCCTATCGAAATATATTGATGAGAATAAAATGCATCAGTGAATATGATTTTTGTAATTATGTTCAATAAAATTGTTTCTAAATCAATGACATTTTTTTTCTTTCTATAGTAGACTAGCGTAAATTTTTTAGAGTAGAAAAAAATTCTGGTTAGTCTGAAGTTGGCTGTGAGAGAGTTAGGACTCAAAAAATGGATAGATTCGAGAAAGATCGAATCATGAGGAATCTAATTCTTATGGAAAAACGTTTAGTTCTAGACGATGATTTTCTAGAGTTGTCTATTCAAAGGAAGATGTTTTCTCGGGTAATGCTTGTCAATATAATGAAACTAATTCTCCATCATTAGACTATTTTATAACGCTTTTACGTTGTGGTTCAAATTCATTTATACAATTTATTTATATATCGAACACGAGACGGCAAAATGATATTGTGGATATGTTTTTAAACATTAGTTTAGAAAATTGGGACTTTTTTTTCATGAGAAAGATGGTGCTCAAGGATGATTTACTCCTCTCTCTCTCTCTCTATCTCAGACAATTTTTGATGTTGCTAGCTCAGTTTCATTGTGGCAGTGAGAGTGTCAACACATGACAAAATGTTTCGTACATGTCGGTTATGTATGTACTCACTGGGCAGCTGGTCATCATGTGAGAATTGTACAATGATTGATGAGTTTGATGAAAAGTGTAGATTATGCAACCCATGTAAAATGCATAGAGGATATGCTGTACAAATTAAAGGTTATAATTCCTGTCTTGAAGAGGTGTGTGACTCTCATCCTAGAGGTTACCTAAGCTCCAATTGTCATTATAATAAATGTAAGCAGTGGGAGAATGCATATCCCGGTATGACTAGAAAAAATCCTAAGCGTGATTTTAGTCTATTGCTACGAGATTGGTATCGTCGTTGTTTTAGATTTTTCTGGGAGGAGAAACCAGGTCAACCATTCAACTGTTGGAACAAGAAGAGAATATAGTTTCTACGTCATTGCTGTGAAGACAACGGATGTTATGATTATAAACCCACTGATTTTTATTTGGCTGTGACGGAATGTGATTCGACACTTGAGGACACTGTTTATGAAATTGCTTCAAATAAGCAAATATAAACATGTGAATTCTATAGAATGAATGAGAATAGTATCATGGACTATAAAAAGAGATATGACAAGAGTGAAGTCACACTCTACTGTAGAAAATGTGACCCTGACATTGCAGTACATCAGGATCAGTACACTGTGAATTCAGATAATCTATCTGCACTGGTCGTTGTCGACAAATACCTAGTAGTGGATGAAATCTAAAAAGTAGAAAAGTTATTTTCTCAGTCATATAATTTTTTTTTTATCAATAAACAATTTAACACACATCTTTGGAACATTTTATTATTATGGCAATAAAATCAATATTAAATAAACTTGTAAGTATTTTCTCCACTAGAAAGTAGTTCGATCGAGGTAAGTCAACGTAGATGTTGAGAAACTGCTTGTAGGTACAGCCACGGCATCTGAACATGAAAAAGAGTAGTGCATGAAAGCCACATGTCTTAGTCGTTAAATCCTGTATTCTTAATTGATTTTGAATAATGGTTTTCTCACTGCTTTCAATAAACTTGCTAATGTACGGAGCATAGAATTTATACGATAGGCCAAGAAGATCAAAAAATTCAATATTCTTCTCTGTTTGAAAGATGCATTGCCAATGACTGGTCTTCAAAGTCGATGGACTGCTATTAACAATGATTAGGGTATTGTTAACGCTTGGAATTTTTTCAATGAAGTCCGAAGGTATGCAATAGGACTTGTACTGGGACATGTATGGATCCATACTAAATACATTGATTATTTGGTTTGTATTCATGGTGCAAGGTCTAGTAGAACACTGCCGTCGGGTGTGATTTCCCAATAGGTTTCAAATTGACTCAGTGATATTAGCGTGATACTCTCAGTCAGAGCATTGACAAATGTACACTCTAAACGTACATTCCCAGTTTATACTATACTCATATCCTGAGTGCCTGACAAGTCCAAAACAATAACTCCATGTTTTTTTGAAAACGTTAAATCGGTTATTCCATTTTCAAATAGTTGAGAGTCATGATCTAGGGATTGCATGGTCAACTCGTACAGAATTCTATAGGAATTTTTGTCAAATGACTTAGTGTACAGTGGAATACCATTCACTTTGCACACATAGCTAGATACATCGAAAAAATTAAAATCAAGGGGGGATTCAGTCCAGGATCCAATGGCACTACCACTCCTAACAAAGACCAAAGCCAATTTTAATGGGATTTTTCCCATGATAAATGATGAATCGCTATAGCTACGAGAACCGGCAGGAATATAACGTTGATTGGTGATTGTATGGGGGACGAGAAGTTTAATGTTGTTGTCATTGGCTCTTAGCTTTTCCACTGCAAACGCAACAGAGCTCATGACCTGTTGTTTTCAGACATGAAAAATTGACTACGGGATAATTACACTTTCATCGTGTCCCGCGAAAAGTGTTTTTCTCAAACTAAAATTCGATGGGGCCATCTGCAACTTTATGTCAATCTTGACATTGGGGGGTAGCCATTGGGATATATTGAATATCTCATGATTTAATTTTCCAACTAGATGATACTCCTGGGTCACTGCAGTAGTCAACTCACCTTCAGTATTAACGCCTGTTCGATATTCATAGCCCAGTGATTGTCCTCTCATCTCCTTGTACGCCTTTGGCGTCATCATCATAAATTGTATGTAGCTTGCATAGTTGGATAAATTATTGCTAGTGCTCACCAATGTTACATTAATAAAGACATTAATTTGTTTGAATAGGTTGTGTAGAATACAGTTTTCGTAGGAGAGACCATCGCCGGCATTTGGAGTTGTATTATCTGACTTTTTCTTCACCACAACATTTAAATCACTAAATGTTGACGACAAATCAATGAAATAGTCTTCAGTGGAATATATTTGAATGGGTATATTTTCTAAGATGGGGTGTCTGGGATAAAGCTGTTCATAGTAGCCATACTTTACACTGACATCAACATTTTCAGCATTGCAAAGATTCAATGAGGAACTGATTGATGGATATGATTCCTTGTGGGGAAGATAAGTCATCTTAAGAGAAGAAATCCTTCTTTGATCTAACAATCTTTTTCTTTTTCTTCTTATTTGCCTTCGTTGTTTTATTCCTCAAAGTCCTTATTGATGTACTTTGCTTCCTGCCTGGGTGGAGACTGATGAGTGAATGAAGCGGATGTATCCTTTTCAATCCCTCCCCATTTTGTCGAGATTTTAGTTGCTCACCAACGGCTCCTGCTGAAGATCTAATATTGTCCTTAACACTCCTTGAAATTCTTGCCCGACCCCCAGTCCTGTGGTGTAGAGGCAGCAAAATTCGATGCAGCAGGTACAAGATATTTTCTGGCAAGGGGTAGTGCAGAACGAAATAGCCTAGCAAACCAGCTACCAAGACCATAGCCAGACATTGTAGTACGACCCTTGTAGTAAAAGGCTTTAGTTTTTCGATATTGATTGGCGCGAAGTCTATGATTTCTATGCAGAGTTTAACTTGATTCATTTTGTAGATAGTCTTGTACACTTTTAGTGTGAACACCAGTGACTTTGGAAAGAGTGGTGGGGGAACTTAAACTCCCCGCCTCACCAATATTTTCATAAACACCTTTCAGAACTTCAACCATTTTGAATGTAAACACGTTGTGTAATGTCTGCTACCCTTTGTATACTGGCTGTTGGTGGTGGTGATGGTGACGTTTACTTGATACGTCTTCACTTTTGGCTAGCTGTCATCAGTGTGATTGTATTTTCCAAAATTAATTTAAATCTTTTTCTTCTTCAAGTTTATATTTTAATTGTTTCCATGTTGTTGATGATGATGCAGGTTTATTTAATTTTTTTAGAACTTTTCTATTGTTAATAATACTTTTGATGAAGTTTAGTATATTTAGAAATTTGTATAGATAAGTCTCAAATGATTACGGTACTTTACGATTTGTAACCATGTCAGACCATAAATCAAGTAGATTATAGCTCTTGCCCTGAATTATAATCTCCTTCCCATTGCTCTCCACTTGAATTTTACCACTTTCCAAGAGATAGGCTAGGAGTCGTTTTCTTTTTTAAAGATATTAGTGGGGGATTAGATTTACAATTTTCAATACAACTGAATCCAATTCCTGCTTCTTTAATTGGGTTCCAGCAGCAGCAGCAGACTCTTGAGAAGATGATTATTTTTTGGGATCAGCAGCAGCAGTGCGCTTCAATTGATAGGACTTGTGTTTGTCCACTCGGCAAAGTGCATCTTGATGTAAAAGCAGTTTTTATCATCCTCAGTAGTTTCATTGTCAAGGAATTTACTCAGATTGTTCTCAAAGTGTTCGATGGGTGAGAGAGTGAGTTCTATTGGAGTCAATTTATAGGATTTTGCCATCTAGAGATAACTGTTTACAAGTCCTGCAATAATTGGCAGTAAAAGCGTGAAAAAGCTACTACCTGCCTGAAGAAGTCGTTTCCTTTTAAAATTCTTTCCTTTCTTTTTAGAGGCCAATATACGTACAATAGAACAATGTTGCTTTGACTGTTGCTTAGCCTCTTCTGGCACTTGAAAATTACTTTCGGTAAAATTTAAACAAAGTTCAGATATTAGATTAATTTAATCATTGTCAATACCATATTTGAGTATTGCCTTTCTAAGCCGAGGTTTTGAACTGATTAGAACTAAAAACAAATGTTTATTTTCAGGTAGTTTCTTCAGTCATGATAGCGACTAATAGGTCTTTTTAGTGTTCACAGGAAGATATATTGTAATTTCATTGTCGAAAATATCTGTGACTACACGCAGAGCCTCGTAGGTAGTTTTATCAGTAACCAACTGGCTGGTGCCATCGGGTTCTTCATGTGCTTGTTTGTAAGCCAAGAGCATAAATTTAAGAACACTCGAATGGGTTTCCGTTTTTAGGATTTGTACCAAGATGAACTCATGAGCAACTTAGCCTATAAGACAATATGTACAGTTAAAAGCAAGTGTTCGCATACATTTGCTCTGATGAAAGAGATTGTGTAGAACCAGAGTAACGGAAATCTGTTCATGATGAGAGCGAAAAGTGAACAATTGCAGCATTTGCTGGGACCATTACGAGATATACATTTATTAAAAAAGAAAACAAACACTATTCGCCTTTCGCCTGCCAAGAAAGACAATAAGCTTGAAAGGGCAAGCGAGGTTATCACTCTCAGCTAATTAAAATAACATTCATACCTGCTACTCAACACACACACAACACACACACATTCATACTGCTACTCAACACACAAGAAAATTATCTGATGAAGGAATAAAGGAAAAAAGAGAGAAAGAGGAAAAGACAAGAAGTAGATAGAAAAAAGAAAAAAAAAGAAAAAAAGCAAACTAAATTGGGGAAATACCTTAAATAGAATGACAACCTGGAGTGGGCATAACACCAAATTCACTCACGAGATAAAAGAAACTTCTTTGCCCGTGACTTGAAAGCCGGACTATGCGCACTTTCCACACACTCGGGCAATATATTACAAACATGAGGATCATAATTGCGAATCACAAAAGATGCCCGAGTGGTGCTCCTAAACTCATGAGTTAAGTTATCAGCTTTTCTTGCATTATGATCATGAAGGTCTCTATTAAAAGTAAAAATATTTTCAAAAGCAGGGGTGAGCAGCTGATTCAAATATTTATACGAGAACATCGCGACATGGTAATCTCGAATTTGGGATACATCCATTAACTTATTCTTTTTAAAATGCTCATAAGCAGGAACCTCATCAGAATCATCAAATTCAGATAATAATTTTACAGCTCTATTCTGAAGTTTTTGTACTCTTTTGAAACATGCAACAAAATTACTTGCCCATATAGAGCATCCGTAGCTAATATATGGGTAAAATATATTATAAAATATAATGATCAGCCAAGAGTTTGGTTCAATAATGCTGAAAACATCAAGTCCCTGTATGAACTGTATCTGCACCGATCCCATGGTGGTGACAGCAATTGCTTTTATTTTATCGTATGACTCCTGCCAAATACTGTAACAATAGTATATTTTTTCGGCTTTTCCGCAAACATTTTATTGCAATTTTTAATTATTTTAGTTAAGAGTGTTGTTTTGCATGACATTGAGGGCTCAAACAGAAGCGATCTAAATGATCTTTTAAATTGATATATTTTCCCTTCAACAGTTCACCTGAACAACTAACTATATCATGATCGTCTAATGACTAAATAGTTTCCCTAACATTACTCTGTTCTTCAAGAAGAATAAGACGAATAAAGAATCATATTTTCTTTTTTTATATACATAAAAAAGTAACAATACTTAAAAAAAAAGCACATTAAACATGAAAAAAATACACTTTTTTTTAAAATTTATTTATAATAAAAAAAAATACAACATTTACATAGGCACACAGAGAAAAAACACTTGAATACTTTTTTTTTTCATTTATAGAGAAAAAATACAACATTAGATTAGAGCACTTGAAAAAAAATATCACTTTTTGAATGAAACATTTAAAAAAAAAATCTGCTCTAAGTCAAAAAGATAACTTTGATAGTGGCGGTGCACCCCCCGCTGGCGGCCGCCCCCCCCCCCCCCCCGGCCGCGAGACCCCCCCCCCCAAAGGTTTTAGGAAATAATTTACAGGACTTTATTTAAACCGAGACTTTTCCTATGGGTAACACATTCGGCCCGGTCTGAAGTTAAATAGTGTCCCAGGGGGAGGGTAGTCACACCATCTTGACAAACATAGACCTTGTCGGAAATGGTACTCATGGCAATTTTTTCTATATTTACAGTAAAGTTCCTGTATTTGAGAGAACGAATTGCCAGCAATTTGGCTCTTGGAATTGTATTTTGAACAATACAATTCCTATAAATGTCTATGTCAAAATTCTTATCTACATAGCGCTTGGGTGCTCCTTTGCAAAATTTTTTGATTTCCTCGTCGTGGGTTTGTATAAAGTAAAGCTTCGGACTTAAAAAAACACCACGGGAAATCAAGTCGCTTACCGGTTATGATTTAAAAAATAAAATCTGATTTGGCGGCCGACGTTTCACAAGCTCTGGGTAAAGACCACCCCAATTAGTGTAGTCCTTCCGTGAGCTGATAATTTCACCGTGCGCCAAATCATCAATTAGGTTTGGGGTTTTTACTTTTAACAGTAGAGAATCCGTGTCCCCGTAGCAGACCTGTACTTGCCCCTTTTCCGGCAACTGTACCCTAGCCACATTGTAGTAGAATTCCAACATGAGCTTTTTAGAGATCTCCAAGATCGCACTGCCTGCAGCATTATTTTTATTCAAGACAATGCATCTTTTTTTCCTATTCAAAAGAACCAGGTCCGGACCAATGATTGGAAAGGGAGTGTAATTTGGATTTGCAATAATTCGAGCACATTGTTCGGGATTGGTCACAACGTCACAGCGATTCCAATTACAAACACTCTTCACATATTTTGCCGAAAGCTGAATTCAAAATGAGTTTATAAATTTCTTTTTCAGCCTTCGTCTGTGCTTCAGAACGTTTGTTGACAAAAGTGTCAACAAACATTTTCAAATAGGGTTTTTGACTAAACTGGAGTGCTCTGTGAACCTTTGTGACGTTGAAACCGTTGTTGAAAATCCATTTTAACGCTACATTATGTATAACTATGTTTTTTTTCGGCAGAAGGTCAGGAATAAATGTTTGTTTTGAAGGTGTCCAATGCAATCCGTCCACCTTGACTAAAGACCTATCGCGAGGGCTCAAAGAGTCCTTAGTTATAGGTCTATTGATGCATAGGAAAACAAAATCCTTTATTGAATCGTGAAGCTCGACCGGTATCTCCCCATCAATTTCAAAAAACCATCCAACCAGGCCATTCTCCTCAACACTTTTAATGTTGGGGAAATTGGGAGCTTGAGAGTCATTGAGCCATTTATAGTCACCGCAAGGTAGCGCATAGTGGGACATGGCCGAGGGGTAGAGAGAATTCATGTTAAGGAAAACTGCATCCGATTTTGTCCCCGTCTTCTCTCCTATTGGATCAGTTTCCATGATACGGTCCCCATGAAAAACAAATCCCCCCCTAATTGATCTATCGATGAACAGGTGTTGATTAATGTCTGTAATTAGCCCGATTTTGTCCCCACTAAGTTTTAGGATTAGGTCCATCACTAGATGAGGAGATGAAAAATAATAGCCCAAATCAAGATTAAATTCCTCATAGATTTTGTCCGTATTTTTACACATAATGTCTAACAAGATTAACAGGTCACTTGTAAAATACAGCTTGCAACTGTAAAACCGATTTTTATATCTGCCTTCTACCCAAACGTTTTTAGCAAAACTGTATTCATCAGGAAAGTACCTACGATCGGGAAAAATATCATAAAACAAGAGAACCGAAGCAACAGACTCCTCGGTGAATCTCGAAATGGAGCAGTAATAGTCATAAAGATAGATGCCCTTCACCGTCAACAACTCATAAAGACCATTTGGAAACTGTTCTTGAGAAGTTTTTTGAAAAGTAGGAAAGCATTGCTACCATCATCGTTCTTCTGCAATAGAAATAAATCACTCAATAATCTAGGGGAAACGCTGCAGGACCTTGAAAAGTATAATTTGCTTGTTTACTCAACGTCGTCTTCAACAAATTTCCACATAAATTCCAAAACAAGCAACTTTTCCGATGATTTATGTATGATTTTGAACGTAAAGCTGTCTATCACCCACGCATCATCTATTGTTCCATTTCTTTAAAGATGTGCCAATACTGGTAGCACATACTTCAGATCATATTTAGCATTATGTATAAAAACTGGAAGAAAAAGTTGTTGTTTAATTTTTAAATTACATGAATTGTGAGCCCACCCCCGAAAGTTACTTTTTCCCGTTGAATTGGGGTCAATAAGGTGGTCGTGGTCCTGGACTGCGTCTTTTGGAGCAAGAGCACCCCCTACATACCCAGCAAATCGTCCCCTTCTCCAGCGCCAGCTGCTCTTTATCTGACAATGTCATTGGGTAGTTGGTGTGACGTAATCGTGAAATTGCGCCATTTTCTGTTTTAATTAAAGATACCAAGAGCTTTTCCATGCTGCCCTCCTTAGCCATAGCCAAAAAACTCTTCCAATTGCATTTGATTGTTGGAATCGCGACGAGCGTGTGAGTAGGAACATGCAACTAGTTTTTGTTCCTTGACTATATTTGGCCTTGATGTGTCTGATACCTCAACTAGTCTTGTTTCACAATCCAAAGACACTTTATCAACTTGTAGCAGGGAATTTTGGAAATTTTTAAATTGTAAAGTATCTTTGCCTTCTGCTGGCATTTCAATTCGTTGATTCCCATGAATTTTGCAATGGTTCATGTGATCCGAGAATGTTTGTTCATTTCGAAATGGGGAAAGGCACATGGGGCAATAGAGAGTTTCTCCTTTCTGAACGCCCTGAGATAAGAGTCGACTTATTGCTGTAACGGGGAAAAAATTACCATAGGAATTTACATCTTTGGGAGGCTCGTAAATAACCCATACCCAATTTTTAACATTATCTACTGACGGTGTCCTCACTGAATACAAAACCCCTTTTTTTTCCATCTACAAATTCAGTGTCATACTGGAGAACGACCACCCCCACCCCAAGATTTTAATTTTTTCTTTCAAATAAGGTTATTTACTTCAAGGACACCGAATACTTCTCTTCTAAACAGTCAAAATTTACTTTAGGGAAATTTTTTCCACCGTTGCGAGCAAGTCCGTCGAGATTTTTTACTGTTGAATCTTTTTTTAATGTTTTATGACCTGCTGCTAAAAATGCATATTTAAAGCATTGCAGCCCTGTGTCAAAATTGAAACTTTGAACTCCTCCCGTAGCCGTCAAATCTGGGTGGCATTTAATTCTGTTACCTCGCCCTCCCCTTAAAATAAAGTTTTTTTTAAATCTACTGAGATTCAGATCCATGCGTTCAATGTATAAAATAGTGGACCCACTTCCCCTCTCATTAAACGTGTTCAAAGTCGAAATTAGTTTACTTACCCAGTTGAAAAAGTTATCCTCAAATTCATTTAGACATGGGTAAAAAGTCTGGTTGCCAGTTGAAAAATGAAAATAAAAAATGTCCCCGGATGTTCCCTTTTGTAAATAAACTTTTTGATTCACCGATGCTTTAACTCCCCCTTGACCCCCCCATTTCTGAATCTGAATCTCAATTTGCGCTCGAATTCTGTCGATGTAGCTATGGAGAACTTTCACAGGGTCAGTTAAAATAATGCCCCCGTTTTCCTCGGGAGGGTTAAAATCTACCCTATATGTTTGTAAATGACTTAGAGCAGACTCTAACAAATAAAATTCACGCAATTCCGGGGACATAGCACTATTTTCATGTCCTGTACCTATTTGTATAGGATCTAATTCACTAATAGTAAAGTTGTCGTTAAAAATATCCCCGGAAGAATTAGACCCTACACATTTGCATAAGGCTGTCCATTTCTTCAGCTGTAAATTGAAAATCCTGGGGGATATCAAATAACGTACCTTCACTAACATCTGGTGAGAGGGGGCAATTACCCATGATACTTTGAAATCCCGGGCCTAGGAAGGCAGAAGTTTTACAGCTTCCCCCTGACACTATAAAATGAACGGTTTAATTTTTTTTTTTCTTTGACAAAATTCTTATAACAATTATAACAAAATTGTCTTTTTTCTTTTTTTTTATCAAACAATGCATAATCAATTAAAAATTTTGTTAATATAACACTGACACACACACACAAACACACGCACACACACACACACACACGCGCACACACACACACACACACACACACTGACACACACACACATGCGCACACAGACACACACACACACACTGAAACACACACACAAACACACGCACACACACACACACACACACGCACACACACACACACGCCGAAATATTCTTACAGCTTGAAATTGTGTTTGTAACCCCTTAGCCTATATTCCATTAGCCTATAACGTGCTGCGGAAACAACATCAGATAGAAATGCGCTGAAGTCAGATAGAAACGTGCTGCGGAAACAAATTATGCGATGTTTGAATTTCTACCCCAGAAATTCTTAATTTTCTCATATTTTTTGACGGGTTAAAATATAATTCAGTTGATTTGTAGTGAAGCATTGGAATTATCGGATATACGGAAAAAAAGCGGCACACGTACCGCTCGCACAGGGGGGGACATTTGGAGACTGGGAGCTTCCTTTGGAGTATAAGGATTGGAGATCTTTCGAGTTGGGGTAGAGGACTTCACAATACCTTTCAAATAGAACTTGTTTATTATAACGATCCTAGAGTTTCAGCCTCAAATTCTTTTCGAAAACATCTTTTAAAATCATCTTTTAAGAATCCTTTTTTCTCGTGTTAATATCGTATCGAAGATAAACATCCAGTCGTTTGAAACGCACTTTTTTAACGAATGATTAACACACGAATTTATACCTGTAGGATTAAAATCCAACCTTCTCGACGGGACATTTGATAAGAACCAGATACACACAAAAGATAACCTAGTTTAAGAGCGGTTGTTCAACTGTCAACAATGAAATAGTAATTTGTTTATATATAGAAGTTGTTTAATGAAATAATGGGTTTTTTGCATTAGAAAACATCTTGCTTAAAAGAGAAATTACAGGTAAAGTTTTAAAAATCTATGATAAGCTATTTGCTACTTTATTTTTGAAAAATACGGAAAAGAAAAAAAAATTATATACACTTACAAATTCTGGCTGCACTTGTACATCAGAAGTCCCTGGCAAGGCATGAAGAGGAGCGTTCCCTCCATCTTGATCAGATGAGGCTGACTTGAATTCCCTGCCAGGTTGCATAGAGACTCCTGGCTGGTTCATCGAACGTGTATTGGGACTAGCAAATCTGATGACTGATGGTCTTGCAGCTTGCATCGATGTGATATCATTCAATTTTGCCCATTTTTGCTGTGATGATTGATCAACATCGTTCTAAAATAAAAATCATTTTCAGTTTTCAAATTATTTAGCTTACGGGAGAGTAATACCCCCTTCAATATCAAACCCCCAAAAGTTGAAAAAATGACGTAATTTAATTAGCTAGCTCAATTCTCAATTTATGACAATGAGCCAAGATATTACCCACTAAGCTATGGAAAGTACTTAGAATTTTCTCCTAAAATAACATAGTTTAAAATTACCGGTGAATAAATTGTAGGTCCCACCTATAATCCCATCCTTAAGTTCTTAAGAATCTATTTGTCAAGGAGACCCTTGTCGCTATCCTTCAATATATATATTATTAATAATTTCAGATAACGCCTGTTTGGAAATTGCTGTATTGTTAAGAGAATTAGACACTGATACTTTTAGAGTGGAAACTCTTTTTTGATAATGTGAAAAGCCACATTTTGAACGAAATAACTAAAACTAAAGAATTATGATCGTAACACAGACCTTTTATATCTGCCGAAACTAATATGCAAATACTATTTTAATTTTTCATATACAACGAGCCAAAATCAAAGTGAACATGCCTCTCTTTTTTGAATATTTACTAAAATTGAAATACATGGACCTTTTTATATTTAAAAGAATGAAGCTTTTTAAAAGAGGTAACAACACGGTGAAAAAAAACGTGAGGAAGGAAATTCTTCCTTAACTTAATGGCGAAACATTTTCTTTTTATTATAATAATGAGAAAATTTTACTCACCAGAAGTTCGCTTAGAATATTCCATATCAATGTAAATGATTGCAAAAAATAGTGATACTACTAGATTGAAAGAACTATTCAAACTGTAGAAAATTCTAATCTAAAAGCTGAATATATACAAAAAATAATTGATATATATTAACAGCTAAACAAGACATGCTGGTTTTCTGACACGGATTTACCCTAAAAGACATGTATACCATGAACTAGAAATCTGGATTATGTAAATTGTGTCAGAAAAACTTGTCCTTCATAACATATTATGCAAGGTCCTAACAAGTACAAGACGGAACATAGTATAACGGAATGTGAGGGAGCTCTGAATCTCTTTGGAAAGTCATATACAAGGTACAGAATAAAATAGTAACGACCATAAAGTCCTCAAAGTATTAAGCCACGTGAAAGGGTACTCCATCTCTTTGAAAAGGTGTAGAGCTTCTATAGAAACGTCTTCCTATAGCTTCTATAGAATAACATGGTAATTGCTATATGTCTAAGCAAAATGGAACCTTGATTACTACTGTCCTCGTTACTAGTTTTGTTTCGAGGTACCTGTACTGCCTTTGGATTTGGCACTCCTGTTGTAGCAACATTTGAATGTGCGTAATAAACTCTTCTCTCTGAAATATCAAGAGTAGCCAAATAAAATGTCTTGCAAATCCGGACTGTTTTCGTGTTAACGACAAAATAATATCGCAATGTGCAACTCCTGCGCGTCTCCGCTTTCTTCTTGGTTTTAGTCTTGGTTGGAACGGTCTGAGTTGTTTTCAAGTAAAACATTTTCTTCATATCCTTACTTAGTCTCCGGAAATCATCAAAAATCTTTTGTCTCTCTTCAGAGGCAATAGCCTGACTGCAATTATAATGACAATCCTTATTACAAACAACATCCTTCACTTTCTTCTCTTTCCCATGAGTTTTGTGGTTGTTAGGATTCATATATACAGTACCAGAGTTTACTGCTGCCTTGATCTTTGTCTTAACCCAGTTCTTCCTATCTAAAATTCGTTTTCTGGTCTTTTTACGTGAATTAGGAGGATCCACTGTATTGCTTTGACTATTTAGATCTGGCTCGGTTGTTTCTTGTACAGGTTCAGCATTATTGGGAATCTAGAGGTGTTCCTGTTTTTCTGCTGCCACTGAACCTGTTATGGCACTTGAACTAGAACCACAGCCAACACTGACATTAACCCCTGAAAAGAGATCATAATCCACATTTTCTTGAAGAGCCTCAGCTACTTCCTGATCAGATTCTCAGAAATTTAGTTCTGAAAGGCTGCTTGCATCTAGTTCAGGTCGATAGAGAGGATCATTGCCTTTTTCTGAATCAGAAGATAGATCTTCCTCGCTAGAAAAAAACAAACAAAAAACTATAGCTTAAGTCTTGAGTACACCAGTCAGAAAAGTTAAAGGAGGCACACTTGTCTTTAAAGAGGCGACCCACCACAATGTTAAGCGATTTCCGGTCCTAGCGGTCGCAGAGAGACGGCGGTGATTGCATTTTGTAGCCTAAGCTCAAACTAAAAAACATGCACAATTTCACCCCCCTCCGACTTTATCTTCATGGGAGAAAGTGGGCCGGAAGTTTCGACCTTCCCCCCACAGCCCTCCTTTAACTTTGTCTGATGGGGATGAAACTTAGAAGATCAGCTTTTCTGGGGCCTGGGAGCTCATCCTCAAAATTTCAGCTCAATCCGATCACTCTTTCCCTGTTTTCCAAAAACCAAATATAGCCACTTAATGTTCATCAAGTTATTTTTTTTTATCTGACACGCCTACAGGCCACAGTTGGCAACGGATCCGGGTGAATGAGGACTCATTCGAAGCGGAATTCGACCTGTTAGGGCCTTTTGATATTTTCAGACCGAAAAAATTATCCCCCGAATTTATGTTTACGAAAACCTCGTTTTCCTATAAGAGCCTATGTTAATTTTTGAAATTCCTAAAAGCATAGTATTTCATTATTAAATTAGATCAAAACAGTCCTCTTAATCTGACAAGACCGACTGCAAGCTTTCAGTTGTACCTCCTAATCCCTGTACGTTTTAAGGTTCGAACTTGTGACTCAGCCTCTTTAACTCTTTAGAAAACGTAGTTTTTTTTCAAATAATACTACACAGAGGCGGATCCTGGGCGGATCCTGCCTTCCAATCTAGGGGGGGAAATCTCGACAAAGAGGGAGGGTGTGTACAGAAATTTTTCGGTACTTTTTAAACACATCTTTCGATCTTTTTCAAAGCTTACAGATTCCATCTCATAAAATCCCTAAAACAGTATTAAAAGTGGAGTTTATAGTCCGTCTAGGGGAGGGGGGGTATCTTCATAATATTGTAATTGCAACACACAGTAAAGGAGAAGCACTCAAAGATCATTTCTGTAGTTGGATTGTTGTCAAGCTCCTGTATGTTGTGTGTGGGTCAGATCACTTAGATCTTTAAGGGTGCGTCCAAGCTTGGCAGCTGAAGCTACACGAAGATCCAGAGCTGTAAATTGCTTAACAGACAGGCTGCTGCATTACAAGGAAACACTACCAAAATATGACCATAGCCAAGATTTATTCTGACCACTGATATGCACCAAAAATCATAACAAATCAGGTAGCCTATTAAATAGGCTCCCTGATTTGTAGCCTATTTAATATTTTGTTCCAAGAGTATATCAAATTTTGATATACTCTTGGAACAAAATATTAATCAATTCCACAAAAATGAGGTTCCTGGATTCCTGCAAATATTGTGCAGCTTGTGCGGATGTAAACAATGTCCGTTTGGGTCTTATTGTGAATCTTTAACCAAATCTTTTCTTCTTCAAAAGCATACGTTGACGGAGTTACGACAAAAATGCCCATATAATTTTCCCATATGAAGTACGAGAAAACCGCTCTTAACAAAACGGAAAAATGTGAGATACGATAAACGAGAAATCTAAAATTGGGGCATTTTTAGCTGAGCTACAACAAAATGGTCGACGGAATCGGATAGAGCAAAAAATTTCACGTTAGATGGCATTCCTAACTCCACTTCCCGAAAAAGTCGTAGATACGACAAAACCGCTCTCAGGGGACGATAGGGTCATCAATAGCTACGATCTATGTTCGTGGCATCTCTTCAGCATTTTCGGAGAAAAGAAAAGTTTCAAGCACCTGAATGCACTGTAATAATCCAGATAGTCCATTTTATGGAAAAACTGGATGAAAAACTCTCAATATAGACGAGCATTGCTGTCTTTTTTTTTTACGTTTTCTCAATAGAAAAAAAAATAAAGGTTTTTCTTCTTTTCTTTTTCCGTTCCTTTTTCACGCTATGAACAAAGACTGCTCAGAAAAAAAGAGAAGAAATTACTCTGTGGGACGAGTTCCCATTTTATACAGTAAGCACCATTTGCGTTTTAGCAGGTTTTTAGGAGGAGGGCTGGAAATTTGACAAGAGTGGAAGTGCTGCGCAAAGCCGGAAATCAGCACCGACTATGTAAAATCAATTTTTATTTTTTATAGTTGATAGATGGCATTAGATCCGACATTTCATGTTGGAGAATTTAAAGATGCGGGAAACCACGCGGGGGTGATCACAAGCGGATTGGCCAAAATTTTCAATTTGAAAAGCTTGTTGATATGAGCGCGAGCGACGCGAAGCGTCGCGAGTGGCAAATTTTTGGAAAATGACACTTTCTATACAAAATTGACACTATTTTGCTTCCCAAAGTGGCACCAAAAAAACCTACTGAGTGGCAACCCTGCTTTTGAGCTTGAGAAACCCTTCTTGAGGCATGATTTCAGGGGCGGATCCAGGATTTTTTTAGGGGGGGGGGCAAAATAGGTTGGTCCGATAAACTTGCGGTAGGAGCAAGTTTAATTAACGCAAACTTGCGTTAATTAAGTAAATTACACTACTTTAGACGACGTTATGGGGGGGGGTGCCCCCCTTGCCCTCCCCCTGGATCCGCCATTGCATGATTTTGGCCCTAGATCCCTTCCTGGATGTTTAAATCCATAGCTCAGCTACTCTCCAAGATAGTTAAAAATTATTTGATCTGCAGTTTTTACCCTAAAATGGATTTTGGGCACATTCTAAATATAATTCTCCAGACATATTAGGTCTTTTAAATAGTGATATATCCTGGACTGCTGTGTCATCACTGCCAATTCAAAATCAATTATACTGCTTAACTTTTTCCCCAGCTATCATAGGCCCACTTTGTGCTGACATAGCATTTTGAATTAAGTGTTCTTGAAAAAATAAATTGATTATTTATTTCTTACAGAGAAATTTCAGCTTCAGTCCTATCAAAATCGGTAATTGCAATTACTTAATTCTACTTAAAAAAATGTTATTCTGTTAATGAAGCCATCAGACGCCGTGGTAAAAGTAGCGCTGCTGTTTTCTTTCCGCTATCTTCTTATGCTGAATTGCCGAAGATCTAACACTTAGCAGTGTCCAATACTCTTAGGTGCATACGGTCTGTATTATAAATCGTTCCAGAAAAAAAATATCTTTTGTGGCTAAAAGGTATTATTTATTCCTTTTATGAAACAATTATTTCGACAGAAAGTCTGCTTATATAAAACATTTTTCAAGGGCTGATTCATCTTCAACTTACCCTGATGCTAATCTCAGGTGACTACAAAAATAAAAGCTTTGTTTTCGATGGACTATTGCATAAGCATGTTCATTTGCAGGAAAGCAATTACAGAGGGTTTTAGCGAGGGGCTTTCTACTCTCGGCCACCTGGTGCAAATCTCAGTGTGCCACTTCTTTCATAAGGCGGGACACACCTCCATCAAGCTATGCGTCTTTGTGTAGCGCAAGGCATTGTTCACACCATACTTGGTGCATTTCTGTCACACTTGGCGCGTGCCATTTGGTGTACACGATTTTAGAAAGTGTACAACTCGGGTTTTGGCTAGATGGATTTTCCAGGTTTTTATGTCAATCTCTACTTACGTACAATTCTCTATCTTGCGTAAAAGTTTGATTCAAACAAACTGTATTATTTGCGATATCTTTATTATAAGATCACCCTTTAAAAAAAAAGAAGTGTTTTTCATGGTTTTCAGCCAAATACTATGTTTAATTCCCCTCGACTCTGCTGTGTTTGAGAAGTCTGAGAAACCTAACATGTCTCCTTTTTATTTACGTAAAAGTTCATAAGTTGCTTTGAAGTTTGATTGAAATTAGAGTAGTCTGTGTAACGTCTCAAGTACAAGATCAATCATTGAAATGCAGAAAGTATTATGTGCGTTTTTACAGTTTTGCCTAAAATTTAAATAGTCAAACGTTATTTAATAATTTGCGAAGTCACTTTGTTTGCACGGCAGTTAATAAGAGAGGGCCCAACCCCTTCAATTCTTTTTGCACCTTTTTTCTAGCCTGATTCAAATTAAAACTTTTAAATACTTCAGAATTCTTTGGCAAAGAAGGGATTAGAAAAAACGCAAGTACAACTTATTCCTGACACTCGATGAATTCTCTATTCACTAAAGCGTTCCAATTACTAAATATTTGATATATTGTCTTTTCAGATACTGACTTTTTGGCCAAGCAGCGAACAATAATACATGGATTAAAACAATATGCAAATGTCAGTAATATTTTTCATGAGCTATCCAGCCAGAATGAAGCCATTAAGATCAGTATGGTAAAATGCTCTAGTCGGATTTAGATAGTTGCGTTAAAATAAGATTACATGAACATATTTTTTTTATTCAATGCCTAATGAAGAGCATTGTTTTCGGAAGAACCCTCTCCATTCAATATCCAGGGTTACGGCCATATTCAAAAATTTTGTTCAGGGAGGTGGGGGTTAAAAGCGCAACTTTGCAAAGCACATCAAAAATTTCTTTATGTTCATTTTTGTTACTTTTTTACGAGTTGGACAATTTTTTTGAGGGGGAGGTTCAAACCCTGCAAAACCCCCTGGATACGGTCTTTTGCAGGGTACAGGCCTGACAAAAACAGCAAATTTTTAGATTGTTCTCTTTTTTTTGTTACCATGTAATGATTTGCTTCCCAATCCAAATTCTTTTGTAACAACAGAGAAGGAAATTACATTATCGTTACAGCTTTCTTTAGCCTAGGAGGGTTGGCGTAGAAACAAATCAACCTAAATCGAGTATTGTATTTTCCCCAAATAATCAACTGAACCGTATTCCATTTACTTTTTATCTGAGAATATCTTTAGGGAAAGATGAACAAATTGTTCTATTGCCGCTTATAAAAGACACCAGCCAATATCTTGACTTTGGTCAATGTCATTGACCAAAGACATTGACAGATGAAAAATGAAGTTTCATCTCTTTTTCAACACTTTCATAAACAAACTTTGAAAAATACGAAAAATATAAATTTGTTAAATATATATTCTATTTTGGATAAAACATGCCAAATACTGACGTGCCGATAATATTTCTTTTAATTCGTGTGTTTAAAAGTTTCTTCATATTCCGAGTTCCAAATTCTATCTGAATCGTCTATTGCTCTACTCAGCACAGATAAATAATAATAATAATAATTTATTGTTACCCTCTATACATAAAGGAGTTTGACGCACCAAGAAGAGTGTGAACAAAAATAAAAAGAAAAACGACAAGGACACTGACAAAAATTACGTACAAATACTGACAAAACTTTTAAACACTTATTGAACAAGATTCAAATACTATGAGACTTAACTACTTACGACATTAATCACTTGACGATGAAAGACACATCAGTGGAAAATCGACAATTCTGTTGCAACGATACGCAAATCTACGCGACATCTTATCCAATATTTGACAAATCTCAAAAAACAGCGTACCGTCGGGAAATGTAACTATTACAGCTCCAATTGGGGACACTAAACAAATATTTGCAGAATGTAAAGAACAACGATCGGATTTGCTTTTTATCAGAGGCGAATAAAGTTTCCGAAGGAGGGTCACAAAACAATCCATGTGCAAAAACCGAGTTATACAGCTGATCAAGCGTTTTCCTGTCAAATTGGCCTTTAATAGAGAAGTCATTTGGACTTTCTCAATTTCTCTCTCAACACATTGATTATTAGTGACCGTGTTGCCTTAATCGAGGTCCCGAATGGAAGGCCGAGGTACCCAAGAGATGCAGAGGCAGAGATTGTGGCAGGGCCAACCTGAATTGTTGAATCGAGAGGTTGATAACACCCAAAAACGAGAAATTTGGTTTGAGCAGAAGCTGATGTCTAACAGACTGACGGCCTGATGTCTAACAGCCCGGTATAGAGGCTATTCACAACAGCCTGCAGCGATTGCAAATCGCCAGACAGGAGGAGAATGTCAACCGCGTACGACAGGTAACTCGCGTCAATGGATGGCCAGATTAGAAAATGTGGTATTCTGCGGGCTGCACAGGGGATGGCATCGTTAAATATTGTAGGACTTAACACTGAGCCGTGTTTTACTCTGCGACGCACAAAAATTCGGCTGATACACAGATTTTCGACGCTGACACATACAGAAGAAATTTGACACCATTGCCATAGAGAGGCACAAATAAATGGGTTTACCCCTTTCCTCAAAAGTGCTAAAATAGCTTGGGATTGTAGAGCCGAAGCAAACTCCTTAGAAATATCTATTGCAAAAACATATAAAGGTACAAACATATAAATGAAGAATCATTCGGTACTGTTGTACTAAAGGGACTCTTTTTATGTCTCAAACTCGAGACGCGTTGAAAAACCTGTTTCTACGGGATGATACAAGTCACCGATGTAGAGAAATACAATGTCTAGCGTGGTTTTAATTGCGTATACGATATTTAAATTGTTGTTTTTTTTTTTTTTTTGGGGGGGAAAGGTACCTTGGTTAGGTTAAGTATTTAATATATGCTATGCTTTGCCCCCCCCCCCCCCCTCAATGTGCAAATATATAGCCCTAATTTGTTTCTAAACTATTATATAGTCATCCTAATTTATTTTATTTCATTAGCATGAACCAAACTAGCACTATATAAAAGAGTCCGTTTAGTACAACAGTACCAATCATTCTCTCATGTCTCTCCAAAATAGACACGAAAACTCCATGTGTATTCCCAACACCAAGACCCGCGCGAAAAACAAACTAATGATCTCTATGATCACACCAATTCGAAATTTTTATGAGAAAATTCCTTTCAAATAGTTTTGCAATAAGCGAACAAACTGTAACCAGACGATAAGAATCATAAGATTTAGGATCCTTATTATTTCTTGGGACACAAGCCACAATGCCCTGGCATATTGCAGTCGGTACGAATTGCTGCGCAATATGCGCTGAGAATTTGGTCTTTGTGCCCAGTTCCAAGTGAATCTTATGATTTCAACAATTTTCTCCGCTGTTTTCCGTTTATATCCTTTATCATTTTATGCGCCCCTCCCCCTCCCCTCGAAACAACTGTCTGTATCTGTGCTTTTGTTTCTACCTCAGAATTTGTCATCATGATTTTTTTTGTAAAGACTATTTGAAGCTAGTCTAATCTTTTTTTGTGGGGGGGGGGGTCCTTTTGTCCCCCTTTTTTAATTTTCAACCCCAACAGAGGGGTACACTACTTTGTTTTTCTCAAAACTGAATCACTGGCTTGTCGATGCGTACGGTCAGCTTTAAGAGAAGGGTATATTTCCCTTTTTTTTTCTTTTCTTTTCAAAACCGAATCACGTTTAGGTTAAAACTAGTTGAAAAGAAATTTTTAAAAGAGCATGCAGTAAAACGTGATCCAGGATCTCTGCAGTAGATCTTTGTTTCATTCCGATTTCAACACTTCTGTGATGCAACGAAACACCAGGATAACAAGCATTAAAAAACCTAAATCTATATATTCTACAAAACAGAATACCATGGTAACACTAAAACAGCTTTGCAACAGTCTTCCAAAGTAACGATTACATATAGACAACAAGGGTAGCATAGTAACCGTCAAAATTTATTAAATTTCAAGTCGTTTGAAACATTGATTACATCAATTAAATTTCAATAACATATTTCCTAATCATGGTTGCACAAATCTCACGAGGTTCGTAAGATTTTCTAGAGATGAAAGAGATTGACGATTTGCCTTATATTGTCTGTGTAGTTTTTTGTGGTCGGGAGGGTGGTCGACAGTCTGTATATATTTTTCACTGATATATAGCAGTATTCTGCAGTATAAAGCAGTATTCTGGGGGTGGTTAGGGGGTTTGAACCCCCCCCCCCCGAAATTTTTACCTGGCTCGTAAAAAATGTAATAAAAATGCACAAAAATAGATCCTGAAACGTTTTTAAAGTTTCTTGTACCCACCCCCCAAATAAAAACGAAGAAAAATCCTGGATACGGTCTTGTGTGAGCCTTTCCTTTCAAAATCTAATCCAGAGGGGTAAATTTTCCTGAGTGGAGAACGGTCAGACAGTTGGTTTTTTGTTGTTCAATTTTGTCCGTATAGTGAAGTTTTAGCGCCTAAACGCATAATTGACTTTTCACTCTTTGCAGTCACAAGAATGTTCTGTGAAAATGAAGACAAAGCAAAATTAGACACCACGCGTTTCTGCTAATTGTCCAATAAATCACTTTTTTAAGTCGTTCTGACGAAATTATTTATAAAACTTACATAAAGAATATTCCCTATTTTGATATATTCTAATGTTCTTATACAGATTTCTAAAATCCACATACAGAGCATTTTCTATATTTAAGTGCAATTTTATTTTAGCATATTTATCTATGTATTTCTCTATGTAATTATATGTAGCTTACATATTTTTAAAATACACATACAAAACATTCTCTATATTCATATATTTTAGTATACTTCTCTATGTATTTCTATATTTAAAATTCTTCATATTTTCTTAAAATGTGCATACAAAATATTTCTTCTGTATTTAAGCACGTTTACGCAGAGATCCTTGATCACTTTTTGCAAACTTTAGTGTTTTTTTTCTAATAACACACTTCTGGTGATTTTTGTGATTTCTAATTTCTATTTATGATTTAGGTGTAATATCTCGTCTTTAACTTAAATAATTCATAGCTCTATCTATTTCTTAAAGCCACATTTGAGTATGTAATTCTCGGTACTGGTGCATTATGCGGGCACCGCTATATACTGTATCAAGGAAACCAGTCACGAAACCCGTCAAACGGGTTACTTGCGAGAGATCGCTATAGATAAATGATTGCAAAGCGTTGTTTCTCAATGAGTTGAAATATTTAAACGATTGTTTTTGGGGTTTAGGGGGGAGGTCCCTAGGTTTGATTACGTGTTCTGTATATGCTATGCTTGATCTCCCCCCCTCCCTAATGTGCAAATATATAGCTCAATCTTGTTTCTACGCTATCATATATTCATCCTATTTTATTTTATTCCATTAGCAATAACCAAACTTGACTTCTTCGCGGTGCCCGCATAATGCACCAGTTCTCTAATTTCAATAGTAGAAGAAGAATCAGAAACAATGAAAGAAGCTACTCCCCTGATTCATTGCCACACCAATACTTGAATTTAATTTTAATTATATTAAAACCCTTTGTTTTAGAAATTCCTTGTTGACAGCACACAAGAGTTTATGGATTGATTTGGGCTAAAATATTTGAGCCTTCCAATTCAAAGAGAGATATATTTTGATATATCTTGGAGCCCTTACTCCTCCTTTACTGATTGACATAGCACGAGACTCTAATAAATGTAAAAGAATTTTTCTGCAACTAGTGATTTACCTAATTATAGTAACGAGACATATCTTGTTATTTATCATAAATAGACTTAAAACGAATCGATAGACAGGGTGCATCTTTAGCCATAGAAAGAGTTCCTGCCTAATCTATCTTTGAACGGTTATCTTATATATGTTTGATATCACCTACCTTATTGCTTCCAATTTCATAAGGCCTTTTTTTCTTTTTTAGTTCGGTTTTTACTCCAAAAGGTTAGTTTTTCTTGTACACTTTTTGAGAACTGAAGGTGGCTTGGCTGAGGTTGTTGTCGAAATATCTGCTTAGTTTAATTTTGACCTTCTACTGATAAAAAATGGTACTGTTCTATTAGCTGTAAGACACGCGAGAAGTGAAGTTTGGTTAATGCTAATAAAATAAAACAAAATCTGATGAAAATATAATAGTTTAGAAACAAATTTCGGCTATATATTTGCACATTAGGGGGTGGGAGGTGAAGAACAGGAAATATTAAATACGTAACCTAACCTAGGTACCTTTTTTCCCCTTAAACCCCAAAAACACAGAGTTTAAATATTGTAAAATGAGAGGTAAACCGCTGTTTACAATGCTCGGCATGAAACAGAACCTGTTTGACTAGTATCTTATCATTTTCGCTATGTGAAATCAGCGTGTCTTACAGCCAAATGAACAGTACCTCGAGAATTATCCTATTGTTTCCTTTTTTTCGTTTTCCGTTGAGTCATGTGTCCCTTATTTCACTCGGCATTTTACTGAAAACGCTCTAGGAAGTGTTTGATGCTTAATTCAGCTTGTTTTAGGGATTAATTTATGTATTTATTGTAGTACCGTTTCAATTATATTTACGACCTACCTGTGGTACTGTACGCTGTTTTGGCAAATAAAAGCATTATTGATTTATATCAATTTATATTTTTATAGGTCTTTCTCGAATTTCGCACATTTGCTCATTCAGGCGTTGCTTTCTCCTTTACCCAAGAAGTCTCAACCAATATCTTATGCAGAACACTATTGTGGTCATCCAAAGAATGGTCTTGTATCATCGCCACAATTTCCAGACATCTGTAACGGCTCTCTAGAACAAACTCGAACTAGCTCAATTTTTGATCCATGTGACACTCATATGGACATCTTACCTGAGGGATCTCTATTAGACAGACTTTTGAAAACACAAAAACTGGGCGAAATTCCAGCCTGCTCTTTGTACAAAGCCTATGATAAGCTAGCAGAAGATACGGAAAAAGACGTGGATCTTTTGGATCGGTTAAGATGGTCTTCTGGTGCCTATGAAGATATTGACTGGCTCTTAAATGATGAAAATGGGGATGATTTTGAAGCTGCGTTGAAGATTATACAAAGATATAGAATCTTGGCCACTACAAGAGACTGTAGTATCATGATTATTTTTGATCGAGTACATTCAAGGTTTTTATCCCTTTTTTAATATTTTATAAGATAAAAAAAGATAGTCAAGGCTGGTTATTCATTATAGTTTAGTTTAGAGATGTGGTTCCCGACGTGTGGCACAGGCTCTACCGATGGGACATGGCAATAATTCGGTGGGTCTTGAGCAGAATATGCACCCTTCAGCTGACTATACTCTAAGGCTTTAATTTTGAAAAAAAAAGACATTTTTCATGTGAAAGGCGTCACATTCATTTGTATTTAAAGAGCAAAAAAGATACATGATTATCCGACCAGTTTGTATTGCAGTGACGTTATGCATTGTATAAAAGGTATTGTATATAGACAAAAATTGTCATTAGTATAACATATGCCTACAGGAGGACTCGAAAAAACTACCAAACTTAGGGCAAATTAAGGTTCCTGCAGGTGAAAACGCGTAAGACTTTGAGTAACAAAAATTCAATATCACTATGGGGAGGGGGGGAAGCATCAGGAATTTAAAAATGCCTGGGTGGGACATGGCCTAAAATCGGTTGGGAACCAATGGTTTAGAGCATACGGTTGTGTTGTCTTGTGTTAACACAAACTATATTTGAGAGAGAGAGTGAGCCGGTGGGCAAATGTTCCCTCATAACTTTACAAAGCTATTAGTTACAAAACGGTTTACAAAACGATTACCAAAATTTGAAGAAATTGTTTTAAAATGTGTAGAATTTTCATCATTCTCCCTTCTTTCTAAAGGAGCTTTTTGGATCTTCCAAAAAGGAGGATCTTCTAAAGGATCTTCTAAAGGAGCTTTCATCGTTGAAGTAAACTGGTCTAGTGTCCCCCCTCTTTTGAAAAGATTAAAAAGACCGTGTCTAGCCCTTTCATTGGGTCATATTGATATCTTGTATCGAATCGCATTTTCCTTGTTATTTATTATATGTAAATGATTAAAGTAATATTAAGTTGTTCGGTGTGATTTTCATCGTTAGGTATTTAGTTTGAATAAATTTTTCCCTTGAAACTCCAATTTTTCCCCAATCGGATCTTTAAATAAACGAATGGCTACAGTTCTTGTTAAGTTTTAGTTTGTTAGTATACTCATGTCAAGCCAGTTGTGTTCTCTTTTGAAAATACGATAATAAATATGCTCGAGAAATTGAAAATATGATAAAAAAGAAAACAAATGATTTCAGAAACGATGCTTCTTGGGAAACACATCTAGCAATAGAAAAATAAGCAAGGCCTGAAAACAAAAACATTAGTACGGGAGTAATTAAGACGGCAAAGCAAGAAGAAATAGATGAAAGAAGACTCACACTTCCACATTCAAAGTGAGTGTGGAAAAAGCCGAAGGATATTTTTTTTTTCTTTTGAATGCATACAAAAGGGTGTTATTTGCTTTTGTCTATTATTCATATTTGTGAATAGAATAGAATATGTTGTTCAGTATAATAGCTTTGAGCTAACATGAGAATGTCAATATTTCTGTTCCCAGGGAACACTTTTTTAATATTAGCAACCAAATTGAGAAAAGTAAGTTAGAAATAGAAAATGGAGAGAAAATAAAAAATACTTTTACGGGATTAATTCAGCCAGCGCGAGAAGAAACGTATCAGAAAGTTCTGTTTTTTTACTTCTCAAAATTTGGAGATTCATGAATTCATAAAGGCCACTTCCTATTTTCTGTTGCTTTGGACCAGGCCTGGATTTACTAATAGGCAAACTAGGCCCGGGCCTAGGGGCGCACAATGCCAGAGGGCGCAATAAATTATCACTGAGTGATTTTTTTCGTCACGAAAACTGGACTGATGTGATTTATCGTCAAGCACTCCGCCGCCGCGCTGCTTATTCACAGGAAAGTGATTCCAAAACAACAGCACCCGCGGTAAGTGCCCCCTTTGTCCCTCCCCTGAAACCGCCTGTCCCTTTAAACGTTACCTCATGTAAATTACTTTCTCATTCGAAAATCGCCAAGAAAATGTCCCCGGGCCTTAAGTTACCCATACTTTGAATGGCTGCTCTATCCAGGAGTGTTTTTAAGGGCACGTGCCTTCCCCCATAAGTCTAAAAGTTGCAACAATTGCATGGATGGAAGGGCGAAAATAACGATAGGGGAGCTCAAGTTTTGTTGTTCCTCTTTGACCTTCTCTAACATTAATTCTGCATCCGCCCCTGGTTCCCTCTTTGTCGAAATTTAAAAAGGGAATATTTCTTGTCAAAATTCTGTTATGACGTTTCATCTTTGCTTTATCAAAGTAAACTGTTGTCATTTTTTTTTTTGGGGGGGGGGAGGTTATTTAACTGGTTAATATATGTTTTAGGCTCGAATGCACATGCCCTAGACATCAAGGGGGGATACGAAGTCCTGCTGCTAGTTGTCTCATACTTTCACTGAAGTCTACCTGCGGATCCTTAGATTAAATATGATACTTCAGAATGTCAGTATCAGAAGCTATAAAATAGAGCCGAATTATCCAAATGATCCATGTCAGACAAAGTACAATTAAAACATGGGCGACGCAACGTTATTAATTTTTCGTAGAACATGTTTTTTCCTTGTTTTTTTTTTTTTTTTTTTTTTTATATATATATTACGAAGGTCTGATATAATGGGGACGAAACTTTATCATTACCCTTTCCCGAGGGAACAGTTGAGTGAGGAAGTGGGACAGCTGAGGAGTCTAACCAGAGAAGGTGGGATTTATTAGGGTTATAAAATTTTAGGAAAATGTACTCGGTACAGGGAATGGAAGTCCCCTTTCCTTTCTGAGCAGTAATTCGCATTAAGAAATCAGCATATTTTGCATAAAAGAAATCAGCTGACATGTTCAAAATCTTTTACTTTGCCATTGAAATTAAGTTTGTTTTAAGTCTAGTCCATTGATCCGTTGCAAATTGTGTCAATAATATGTGTCACCGATCTGCAGGCAGATGAAAACCCATAAAAAAGAAAAATGAACTAGTTGTTTGTATTTTGTATTCAATTGCATTTCGAACGGTACTCACTTCATTTGATGGTAATTTAAAAAAGATAACCGACTAGTAGCTAACTTTTGAAACCCGGTTATGAGCTGTATAGCCTCTTTAAATAACTTTATTTGGATGGTGTATACCATTTTAATTAAAGGAAATTCACCTTCAGCGATTTGTGTTTCAAATCAATCAAAAAAGTTCTACTCAAAACCAAATCTTACCTTCTCCGTGGATAATCTCCGGATGTATGCTATCATAACAATAAATTAGGGCCAGTCTAGTGTACTTTTTGCTCTTTTTGTGTCATGGGAGGAAACATCTGTAGACCTAGTAAGTGTGGATGGATGTTTCTAGGAGCATATTGCCAACACATTTGCATTATAGGAATTATTCAGAAATCTATTCGATAAAGTCCACTAAACAAGAATGGAGACAATTGAAAAACAAGATGCATTACTGTCAGTGGTGCCAAGTGGCACCCAGATTCCCTTCTCCCTTAGATTTTGAAAAACACCTTTTTCGAATCAATCGTTGAAAACTACCTTTTTCGGTGTTGTCGCTGAAAAAAATTCCCCCTATGCATTTCCCCCCTCCCTCTGACATTTTGTGAATCGACGTCACTGCTGTGTCTTTGTCTATTTTAATGTGGCAGTTTTTATTATTAGTAAAGGCAGATAATTGAGCTTGGTATTTCGAGATTTGGAGGTGGCCAAACTAAGCTCCATCACTGCTCATGATCAGGGCTGTTCCTAGGGTTGGTGGCGCCAGGGGCAAAAATACTTACGCTACTCCCACCTCCCTACTCAAACGTTAATAAAAACAGCCGCGGGGTCCTCTTAGCCCCCCCCCCCCGTGCCACAGCGTCTAGGGCAGCTTTCCCCGGCCGCCCCCCTTTTTCAACGTGCCCTACTCATGGTAAGCCCTTCTACCATCGGGAGCACGGTCATATTTTCGACAAGGCGTATTTTAAGTATATCCATACTCTGGGGTCTTCGATGCCACTTTTTTTTCTGTAAGAAACTCCTCGCCATTATGTTTGAATTGAGGAAGCTTAAAATCGCAGTTGAATCTGAAAATCAAGCGAAAGCAAGCATATTTCACCTTTTTAAATACATTGCTACCATTAGCCCAAACTCAAGTGAAATTTACTCCGAGAGTTTAATTCATGGTGTCATCTAATTTAATAATTGTCTGTTATTTAATTTTGTTTGCTTTTTTTGCTTAACCTGCTCAGTGCTCCGATGTTTTTTAAGTTATGAAGAAATGCATGCCACTTACAAATATTTTTCTTAAAAGTATACAACCACCATTGAATAAAACCCAAAATTTTTTCGCTTCAGTCTATTTCGAAGGCTAGTTTTAAGTGAAGTGTGACAACCAACAGTAAGTAACAGTAACAGTAACAAGTAAGTTCAGTAACAGTAACAACCAACAGCAACAGTAAGTTCTCATGTATCTTTGCTTAACCGAAGACTATTGTATCTTAGTTTCTATTACCAAGCAATAATGTTGGAAAATCTTGTTTTATCTCTTTCGAAATCCCCTATTTGATATAGCGAGAGAATCCTTAGAATTACGCAGATAGAGGACTATTGGAAATCTATAACCTCTTAGAAATAGTATCAACGATCTTGGATGAAAAGACGCTCAATAAAATTCTCCCAAGGAACTCAACTTTAATTACTTAAGAACAATGATGTGAGTAAATATAGAAACTCCTCGGTACGTAAAGTTTAATTAAAACATGGTAGATTGGAGCTAAGATCGCCCGTAGTTTATTATTTAGGTGGAGGGGGAGGCAAATATTAAAAATCTCCTCAAATAAAAAAATATAAAAATCTTCAAATAAAAAAATCCTCCTATCTGATAATATACAAAATAGTTTAAAAAGCGGAGCGGAAGGGGGATTATACCTCATATCTTGAGTTGGGTGAACATTCCTGGAGCAGTGTCATGAAGAACCCTTTCCTTTTTATGACCTAAGTAGTGACTGTTATGTATGCAGAGGGGAAGAGGATAATATATTAAAAACAAGAGAAAGAGAAATCTCAAGATGAAGAAAGTAAATGGATAAACTAAATAAATAACAAACAAAAATGGATAAACTAAATAAAAGACAAACTAAAATGACACGGATATCTATAATAACCTAAAATTAAATAAAATCTAAAACCAAGAAATAAAAGAACCAATATACACATATACAATTGTTGCTACTGTGCACAGTTTATATAATTATCTTTATATATAGATAATTATATAAACTGTGCTACTGTGATTGAGCTCCACAGAACACCACATTTCTCTTTGTTTTTGTCATGGCTGGCCAGTTCGGCTTCAGTGCCTTTAGATCTTTCATGAAACATGTATTACCCCAGGCCCAAGGCTATCCAAAGACTACTCGCATAGTTTGGTTACAGCCCAATCAACAGAATTCTAATAGACCCCTGCTACGCTCACTCATCTCCATGTTGAAGAAGATGGTACTCATCATGTGATTTAATTTTGTGCGTAACAGTTGATACATTCCCTTTTTCAGTGATGGAATCGAAGATCTAGTCGTTCAAGACCTGGAAGATAGATTATATCGATGTCAGATCTCAGTTGTCGATCTGGATCCAAAACCGATTACTTGTGTCCTCAAGCATCGAAGAAGGGAGCGATCTATGACTGAAGCTTATTCACAAGCTGTTGAAAATGGAGAGGAGAACCCATAAGATACTCCATGTGTTTTTATTAATTGAGGAGCTGCGGTCAAGAAGTCGACCAACCTGCGTTTCAAGTCTTTCAAACCACAGTCTTCCGCTTAGTGCTCTGTATTCAATAGCCGTTCCTGTCAAAAACTTGATTTAACTTCCCGTGCATAAAGCATATACGTGAATTTGATATAAGTCCAATAGGACGAGTTTAGAATATATTTGTTCCTCTTGTGATTTAATGGCTTCTTGCTCGCAGCTAATTTATCTCGTTTCCTGATATTATAAAAACGTATATCATACCTCAGAACAGAGACATCTTCAAGCGTCTTTTTTGTAGTAAAGTTCTTCCAACTATATTTTTCTTCTTCCTTTGCAAGTGCATCGTAATTCAATCAATCAAACGGCTTCGTTTTTTACTTGTTTGCTTCACCTTTTATGTCATCTTTATTTGGTTATAACTTTCTTTATCTTTACCTTTCTGTTTACTACTTTTCGACTTTTTTTTGAATAATTTCTATTTCATTTATTTATAGTTTTTATTTTAAGCTCATTTCGTCTTCTTGTCCTATAGCTGACGCATGTGGGAAAATTATAGATTCACGGGAGAGTAATTGTGTCGAAATTCTCAAATAATATTTGTAGGCCATAAAATCATAGAAATTAAAGAAATCGCTTTATATTCAAATTTGTGAATATATAAAAATCGATATTAGGCATACAAGGTTTTATTTTAGGCTCCTTTACTTATTTAGGCTTTATGTTTAGTCCTTATTTAAGGCTTCATTTAATTCAAATTTGCTTTTCATATAAATTTGCTTTATATCTAATATTTGCTTTATATCTAATATAAAATTATACATTCACAAGAGAGTAAAAAGTGTTCTCAAAATTCTCAAATAATATTTGTCAGCCATAAGACCATAGAAATTAACAAAAAATTGCTTTACATTCAAATTTGTGAATATATAAAAGTCCATATTAGGCATACAAGGCTTTATTTAATTCAAATCTGCTTTGCATACAAATTTGCTTTATATTTAATATTTGCATTATATATAATGTGAAAATTATAGATTCACTGGAGAGTAAAAAATTGTGTCAAAATTCTCAAATAATATTTATCAGCTCTGAAACCATAGAAATTAAAAAAAAATTGCTTTATATTCAAATTTGTGAATATATAAAAATCCATATTAGGCATACAAGACTCTATTTTACTTTATTTATTTAGGCTTTATTTTTAATCCTTATTTAAGGCTTTATTTAATTCAAATCTGCTTTGCATATAAATTTGATTTATATTTAATATTTGCTTCATATATGATACAAAACTATAGATTCACAGATTCACAGAAGAGTACAAAAATTTTGTCAAAATTCTCAAATAATATTTGTAAGCCATAAAACCATAGAAATAAAAAAAAAATTGCTTTTTATTCAAATTTGTGAATATATAAAAATCCCCATATTAGACATGCAAGGCTTCGTTCATCTTATTTATTTAGGCTTTATGCTTAGCAATACGGAGCCCGGGGTTCGATTACCGCGGTATCAAAGTTGGGTGCCAAGCTTGCTACTTGTTTCTGTAAAATAGACCTAGTAACTGAAGCTTTGATTCGATGCCCTGTGAGCCAGCAATGGCTCAGGAGGATCTTTATCGTTTTAATCCTTATGTTTAGGCTTTATTTTGGTCAAATTAGCTTTAAATTTGAAATTCACACCTTAGATTTGGGTTGAACATACCATGCTTTCTTTTAACGAAAGCAGAAGTGCTATATAAAAGAAGAGAGGGTGTGAGCCTCTGTTACTTTTTGTGCAACTACAGGAAAGCCTTGAAGAAGTGTTAATTTAAGATAAGGGAATTAATTCAGACCAGGGTAATGTGTGTTCAATCTCGTTTCAATCATCCTAATCTACATCCTATATTTGAATGGAGCTCAGCAAATATGTAAAAAAAATGTCATGTACAAGGCCGTATCCGGGAGGGGGGTTAGAAGGTTTGAATCCCCCCCCGCCGAAATGTTTGTCCGACTCGTAAAAACGTAACAAAATATAAACGAATATAAAAAATTTTTTGATGCGTTGTTTAATTCCCACCCCCCAAAAAAGAAGAAAAATCCTGGATACGACCCCAGTCATGTACAACCTTTAAACGTAACAGCGATGATATAGAGCGTCCAATCGTGGAAGTTTACATTGGTCTTGTTCTATGTTAAATGTTGAGACCCAGTGCCCTTGTTAAGTGACAAAACGGGTTATGGCCGAACGACCATGTTTTTGGCACAAAAAACTGCACATTTTTTGGCACAAAAATGTGCTGTGCCACATTTTTAAGATCCGTACAGTAGATCCGTAATTAACCCAAAAAACTGAAAACCTTCTCGCTCTTGCTATGAAAATTTACCCAGTACCCAGAATTTTGTTCGGGGGGGGGGATTTTTGTTCGAGTTAGGGGATTGAAAAGTTTACAGAACACATCAAAATTTGTTCATATGTATTTTTGTTACTTAATTAATTCAGGGAATTTTATCCATCGTAAAATTCCTCCTATCTCCCTCTTTAATGGTGTTTATTTGTAAAAGTCTTGAAGGTTGAAAAAAAAACTTTGAATTTTTTTTAGTCAATCAAATTAAAAAAAACAAGGTTAACGTTTTTTTTTGGCAAAGTTTATCTTGATTTAATTTAGTACTATTGTTATTTTGGGCGTCGTATTAGTAATCCAAATGTACCTATAGCTGTTTTTTATTCTTGATTTTATTTTTTATTTTTTTATTTTTTTTTATCTCAAACACGTTTGTTCGTTAGATTCTATGAATGAAAAATTTGGAAAAAAAACTAAAATAAAAACTTGGATGTCTAGTTTAAAAATATCAGCCATTTTGTAACGCAAGTTTTAAGTTTAAGTTTATTAATAAAGAACAGAACTTAACAAAATGCATACATATATATATATAATACATGAAAAAACAAAGTCATTCTACTAAATCTTCTAGCCTGCCCATTAACATGCAAAGGCAAGTTGTCCTAGGGGCGTGCCAGGAATAGAAGAAAAAAAGGGAAAATTTTAGTACTAGTTAATAGCACAAATTAAATATACCAGAAATACTGATAATATAAAATAAATATATGTATATGTGTATAAATAAAATACATAATTCCTTGCTGAGTTGCTACTGGAGTCACCGTAACGATCAAAAAAAGAAAAAACTATCCAAATAATCCTTAACACTCCTTCGCTCACCTCAAACAACAAAAGAAGAAAAAAAAAATACGAATAATAGCTTAGGACTCATTAATAGGGTACATTTTTTCCTTGACTTTATTTTCAATTTTGTCCAAACCATTTTATATCATTAATTATCATTAATTATCATATTATTACTAGTCCATAAATTTATAAATAAAATACAAATAAAGATGACAAATAATAAATTAAAACTCATAATTAGAATACATTTTTTCTCTTTATTTCTAATTTCTTCAAACCTTGTTGTGTCATTAATTGTCTTATGATTACTTTTCCATAATTTTATTCCTCGATAATAAATAAAGAAATAAAGAGTTTATTTACGATACGCTTGCAAATTCAAAAATTGATGTTTTTTTGAAGAACTGAACGTTTTTTGTAAGTTTTTTTTTATGTATCGCAATTTAGGATTCTGGATGAATGTATTTATGTTCTCTAAAATTTTACGTTCCTTAAATTTTTTTTTGCTCATTGCCATTAGTTGATTTTTAGAAATTTATCAAATTATTTTATGGATTCTATGGAAAAATCCTTCAACCCCATTCTATGAACTATGTAATGTTAAACAAACTCTATTTAAGTCGAAATTTTTTGCAATTTTAAGGCAAATACTATTTTTATGGTGACTGTCTTGTTTTCGAAAATATTTTTTAGTCTGATTTCATATTTTTTCCGTTTCTTTTTGTACATACATTAAAAAACAAAAAAAAAATACATATATATTTTTAAATGGTCCCGAATTCTTATAAAAAAAGAAAAAAAGAAGAACCATGCTGACATTTTGTTCAGATGAAAAATGTTTCTATTTGAATAACAAATTTTTAGCCAAATTTAAGAAAAAAATGTTTCATTAAAAGTTCTCGAGGAATCTCAATCTGCCTTATTAATTAGCTTCAAATTTTTTAGAGGGAGTAATATTTCTAATTGAAAACGCTTTCTAAAACTGACTTTGAAGAAGAAGTGATTTTTGAAAAAATGTTTGGAGGAATCTCAATCTACTTTTTAACGTCTCAATTTATAGTAAAACATTAAAAATCAGCGTATTTATACAATTCGATTCAATTTCTTTTTGAAAAGTTTAATTCGACTTTACAAGTTCGACTCAGCTACTTTCAATTCAGTTTTTTCGCCGATCAAGTGGAAAGCACATGTACCAAATACTGCAGGAATTCTGCCGCGGCAATTTGACAGCGGCTCTGGCTGCTGAAAAATTTATGTTATTTTATTTTAAGTTTATTTATGAAAGTTTATTTTAGAAAATTAATAAAAAAATGTTAAAAATTAGGTAAAAAACTAAGGAAGCTGCCGCAAATATTGGTTTTTGCTTTCGCCGTCAGGTTTACCCCAAGTTGTATTATAATATGGCAAATTTAGCCCGTTTTTCGGAAGAAAGGTCAATTTTTCTCTTTGGAGTTATTTCTAATGCGCTATTGTAAAAAAAGACGTTCTTTAAATATATGAGGAGTCTTGTAATGCCATTTTAGTAGACCCATCTTACGAAAACCTAGTCACTTTTTTGTTGTAAGGATGCAGTTTCCGTTTAAATGATTTGAGAAATTGATCGTAGATTGGATTTTGAGAAAAAAAAATTTTGGATGAGAAATTTTCAGAAATCTCAATTTGCTATTCGGATCATGTTGCGATCCTTGAGCCTGACATTGCTTGTTACTTTGTCGTATTTATTTATATTTTTTATTCTATTTTGTTTATTCATGTATACTTATTCAGCGTGTGTTGTACAGAAATTTCAAAACTGTTTTTTTTTTTACATTTGAAATACATCTCTGTAGAGTTTAATATAAATCTATATAAAAATATTATCTATATGTTACGGTGAATTTCCAAAATGTAGTTAATACCGACATTCACCGGTGAATGTTCAAAATTCCTTTTCTCTGCTTCGATTCAGTTAGCTTTCCGAGTCAGCATTTTCAGTCTTATACGACCTATGATGGTAAAAGTTAAAGTTAGTTTAGATTATGTTAGTTTAGATTAGATTAAGTTAGGTTATGTTAAATTTGGTTCTAAATATCATAAATGTGTTAAAAACCTAACTTAAGCTAATCAAGGCCAACCTAAGATCGTTTGACCAAACCTAAGTTAACCTAAGCTCCCGTCATCAAACCTTGCATTAAATTAAAACAATTGACTGGTACTGCTTAGCAAGCGCAGGGAGAAAAAAAGGTGTTTCGGCCATTCACTGGCGAATGGCGACATTAACCAATTTGCGGACATTCACCGTAACATATATAATATGAAATGGAAATTTCATATAAATGAAAAGTCGGGCTAACAATACAGTTTCGCTCAAGATGTAAACAGTCTGTGTTTGCGTAACGCTACAAAACTTCATACTATTTTTTTTATATAGGTGTACTTTTTTACACCTTCGCGGGGAGAGGGTGTATATGCCATCTCCTAATTTTCACATTTATCAAAATGCGCACAAAAAGGAAAAAAATACCTGAACCTGTTAAATAATTTTATTTTTTGTCATTTTTGCGTCCAAGGAAACTCCTTGATCATGTCAAAAATGATTCCCCCCTCCTCCCAAGTAGAATTGAGTGAATTTTCAGACAATTCTAGTTTATTGTTTGTATTAGGGCGTATATATTAACCATAAAAGATGTAAAACGATCAAATTCAATTACTTGTATATGTCATGTACAGGTCGTGTTGGAAGAAAATCAGTCCTATTACTTTCCGGACAAACCCTGTAAGTTGTTCATTTATCAGGTAAATCATCTGTACTAGAAAAAACTAAAATGTTTATAAAACTAGTTAATACCCAAAAAATTATGCTTAGTGGAAATAGAGAGACGAACTAAAGTAAAACAAAAAGTCGATGAAACTAATGTTGGTAAATTTATATTAAATCATGGCAAATTTATTATAATTTTTGGTGAACTTAAGGTAAATTTATGGTAAGCTAACTTACGTCTGTAAATTTATTTGCGGGAACTAAAGAAGGGTAAAGATGATTATTTGATCCCATGAACAGTTCACATAGTTTTACATTAAAAATCGGTAAAATGTGTTTACAGGACCATAAAATATTTCAGTTTCTGTAATTTTGCAAAAAAAAAAGACGAAAAACTGTTGCAGTTCTCTTGCACTGAGCAAACTATTCGAGTCCATTCCGTGCGAAATAGACTACCAGTATATGCCAAACCAGTATCTACGTGAATGTTTAGTGTGTCAGTACTATAGGGTGTCACAGCAAATTTTGAAACCGGGCTAGCCTGGAATCTTTTTGAGGGGGAGTGGGTGAATTTTTGAATAAGGGAGGGGGGGAGGGAGGGCTAGCTTACAAATTCTTTCGAGGGGGAAGGGGTGAAAGTTTGAAAAATATGTCGGATAACTACCGTGTTTTTTTCCTAATGTTTCGACAATTTGCAATTCTGTATAATTTTGGGTCTTTCAGGAGAGGGGGTTGATCCTGCCATTTGCCCTGATTTCGGGCGCTCTTATCTGAGGTGAGTCTAGTGAGCTTGGATGAGAATATAGATGTAGATTATCTAATAAGAAATCAAAACCGCAATTTTCATCAATTGTAGTTGAACATGAATTTGATTTCAATTGCATTAGATTAGAATGAATTTCGAAGTGTTTAAAAGGTTCAAAAAAGAGTTTACTAAAATCAAGAATCAGTATTGAGCATTAAGCAAGACAGCATAAGAATTGGCTTAGCTCTTATGTAGTTGGTTCTTATGTAGTTTGATTAATTTGTGACATATGCGCAATCGAACTGGGATAAAAAAAAGGAAATAAAAAAACCCCACATAAATATGAATAGTGCATGTCAGTTTCTGGGGCGCCAATTCATGGAAATGTAGGGAGACAAGGTTTTTTTTTAATTTAAATTTTATCTAGATACAAAAGAACCCAGTTTAACAAATCTTTTAGGCCAACATCTAAACACAAATTATTTATTAAAACACTTCGAAATCTCGCAATTTGACGTGATTTTTCAAAATTTAGATCTCGAGGAAAATATTCCGAAGCCAACTAGGCTGAATTCGAAGGTTGACCAATTGTTCAACCTTCGAATGGTCAATCCAAATTGACCAATTGGATTGGTCACTATGTTGACACAAATCTTCTAAGTTGGCCTAAGACGGGCTAATACCCTCCTATGCATAAAAACACATGCAGGCTACTAGATTGCCTAAAATTCCGAATAAAATTAGATGTTTTTTTATTTATCGTTATTTTGAGAGAAATTGACAACATAGTTTTGAATTATAAAAGTAAAAATTGTTTTTCGATTATCAGGTTGTGACGTTTGTTATTTCTATTATTATTGCCTTGGATGTCTTTGAGTAATGTTATGTAAAAGATTCTGCTTCAAGACAAAAAAAAAGGTGTCCCAGTTCTAGATCTGATGATTTATATTTTGTGTAATGTAATATTTTAGACCATAAATATAACTAGACTTATGCTTTCCCATGTTTTTGTTCATCAAGAAAATTCTCAGTGTTCGCTACTTAACTTACACTCATAAGTGCAGCACAATAGTTCTGGTGAGGGGGAGTCTCCCCTTGGTCTAGAAATAATATTTTAAAAATCAATTAACTCGAGGTTCATTTAATAAAAAAATTGAAGTTTTGGCATATCAGTCCATTGGCTCCTGCAGAATATATTGGTTGCACCCCATAATTTTTATCAAGGGGTGCTACTAGTTGCAACCCATAGTTTATAATCCTTTATTTATGAAAATAACTGTCCTATTGTATGTTAGCGCACAGACAGTTTTTTTTTATAGCGTACAGTTTTTTTAGGGGCTAGTGAGGAGGGCGTTTTTAAAACCCCAAAAACTGGCAAGCTTCATGCATAATATAAAAAAATCGTATCAATAAGGCGTTTTGGAGACATAAGACATGGGAACGCCCAATGTTTACTATCCTTTATTTGCAAAAATAAAGGGTCCGAGCCGTCCGGGCCGAAAATTTTGCCCTTCCTCTTATTTTCGTGACTTGACGCTCCTGTAGGCTACAAGGAAAGTATCGTAGAGGAAAACGGATTTCCCTGAAAATAATGTTAAGAAAAAGGACATTACAACCGAATTTACAACTTCCAGAAGGTGTAGTGTGAAGTAGCAATAGGGAGCCATTGTAATTCAGGAACATCATTTAAAATTGCCACTCCCTCTCGAAATCCTATATTGTCTTAAATTTCTTGGCACTTCTTGCTCAAATTATTAAATAAAACTTTTTTTTTATTATTTCCCTCCTCTATCCGAGAAAAATACCTTAGCCCATGTCTAAATAGAACTTTGCGCACATGCATAAAGTTTTTTGAGAAAACCAACATTCTGTGTTCAGGGGGGGGGGGGGTGACGGTACCCGAACCCCAAATGCTGGCAAGCTTTACGAATGATATAAAAAAATCATATAAATAAGACATTCGGACAATTCAGGGACATATCAGTGCTACTCATGTAAAAAAAAGTGCATTTCTTTGTTGTTCAATATGCGGATCTAGCCAAAGTTTTTTTTAATGATAATTTCAAAGCTGTAATTTTTATTTCAGATCGGTGTCATTTTTGAAGGGGACCTGGGCTTTTTTTTACGGATTTTCAGAACTTACTTCTCGTAAAAACAAATATTTCTCAGGAGAATCAAATGTAGATTATCCCCAAATAGTGTTAGATGTTAATCTGCGTCATCAGAAAGTATCTTGAAAAACTCGTTATTAAGTTTCGAGTACTATGGGGTATGGATCACTCTTTACTCGCCTTGGCCATGATTCAGTACATATATGTTATAATCAGATGTGTTTAAAATACTGAATGAAAAATAGCTGCGTTTTGGCGAAGTTTGTATTTTTTATCGTTTTCGCCTTTTGCTCAATATTTCTGTCAAATCTTGTTTCGTCTCGTATGCTGGGGTTCAAATTCTTATACCCCAGTTGGGATACAAATTCTTAAAGATGTAGACTGGGGGAAGTAAGTTTTTTTTTAATTTTCAAAGCAGATACAAAAATGTAGTAGACATTACGACTATTTTTTTTTCTCTTGTGCTATTTGTTTGAATTGCGCTCGTTACTTCATTCAAAGAGACTTCTTTTTTTTATTGTAAAAGTGTAATGACTCATAAATATAATATATCAAACTAGACAATAAATTAATTTTCTGGCCAGAAATAAACGATCTACATAGGTCACGAGTTTGAGAAAATTCGCTTAGAGCTTTAATTTTGGAAAAAAAATCATATGATTACATCATATTTATATACACCAGTATTGCAATGACGTCATTTACTAATATAAGAGTCTTTATACATATTACAGCCATTAATGTTGTCATATTAATTATCACTAACATCATAATGTTACATGCTGTTTTTAAGTTTAAAGGCTGCTGTCTACTTCAATTTTTCAAAGCTAACTACACACGGGAAAAAGCCTATGGCTTTTTCTTAGTTGGAACAGTAAAAGACATACCACTGGGAATCAGGCATCAAAGTCAGTCAAACATGGCACCTTGCCCCTGAGCAGTATTTTTTCAAAAGATGCTTGTGTTATATTTTCTTTTCAAAAGATGAATGTGTTGCATCATCCTGCATATGATGATTTATTTTGATTTTTCAGTTACTACGAGCTAGAGTTCCTTCTTTACTATAATCTTTACCGTAATTATTATGGGAGACAGGGCCGTTGCGTATGGGGAGGGACGCCCCCCCCCCAATTTTCTTGGTCACTCGGTAAAAAAGAACTCGATAAAATCATGGTGCTTCGCGATACGATTTTTTCGACGCCGCTAAAATTCTTTTTTTGAAAATTTCATTCAAAGTAAAGTACAGGCCTCCCTGTTGAGTTCCCTCCAGATAGTTCCATCCTCGCTGAAAATCCCCCCTCCGCATAAAATCGGTATCATATAAGAAAAAAAAATTATTGAAATTAGTGCCTGTGCCGTGGCTTCCTGGTACCGTGCGAGATTCGAACCTGAATGCCTTTATTTCTAAAGGCTTGGCTTCCTCCACTACTCCGATACCAGGTATTTGTAAACTTTATTTTGCAGTAGAGTGATGTAAATTAGTTGTAAATATAGAAGAAACAGATATAATCTTGCTCTTGTATTTAATTAATTAAAAAATAACTTTCCCAAAAAGAAGTTTTTCAAAGAAAAGTAGACTATTAATGAAAAGTAGAAAAGTAAAGTAGAGTTTTCAAAGAAAAGTAGACTGTTAATGTTAAGTTTTACTGTTTGACTATTTGGAAAAGCTCCCAGTCTGGATGGACTTGGGCAGGATGGGGGGCAGCTGCCCCCCCCCCCCCCCTCCCTACGCCCATGACTAAAGACTGAGCATCTGAAGCGCGGCGTGGTTTATCTTTTTGATCCCATTTCCCTGTTGTTCCAATCAATTATGTCTCAGAAATATGTGTCCAAGGCCCTTCATGAAAGTGTTGTAACCTGCATTTGAAAAAAAAAAAAAAAAATTGCAACCTGCATTTGAAAAAAAAGAATAATAATACAAATGAATGTGCATTGTCAGTTTAATATACATATACTGATATTTAGTAATCAAAATGTTAATATTATTTGATTTATTAAAGTTATAAAAGTAAAAACATTTATATTTTTTCAGTAAAGTACAAATTTTGTTCTAGCCTTGGGAAGGCACAGGGGTTTTGCGCCCAACTTATGTTATTTTCTGCTCGTTTTGAGTTTGAATTGGTTATTTATTGTAATTTCTGCTCGTTTTGGGTTTCATTTATTTATCGGTGCTGATTTGTGGTAGTTTCACGCTTGGTAGATTATTTGGTTTTATTTTTGCTCTTTTTTTGTTTAATTGAGTTCTTTACTTTTCTTTGAAAAAATTTTATTTTGTGAAAAGTTTTTTTAATTAATATCTGTTTGTTTTATATTGACATAGTCTTTTCAGGGAAACAGCAAGTGATTCTTTAGATCTTTTCGTTTTTTAAGACTTTATTGTTTGGCCTACTATTTGTGTTCTGGAGCGAAGTTTTCAGCAATTTTTAACAACATACAACCTTTTTAAAATCCGGACATAAATAGTAGTGTATAATTCAGTTTCATACCTCCTCTAGTTGACCTGAAATGGATTTTAGGCAGCGCTAGCGCGCTGCCTAAAATATTGAATGGATGTGTTTGGAGAAAAGATGGGCGTGAGAGGGAGGTTAGTTGCCTTCAAATCACTTTCGACTATTAAAAAAGGCACTGGCCCTTTGAATTTCCAATCGAATGAGCCTGTTTTGAAGTTTCTACGACAACAACTTCTATAAAAACCTTATATGCCCCCAGGGCATAATTTAAAACCCTTGCGCTGAGGGTTGTGGGGGAGTGTCCTCCTCAAAAACATATTTTTTATTTGGAAATCAACTATGCTGAACAAAATGGTTATCTAAAATATTTATTTGACGTGTTTGGAGAAAAGATGGGCGTGAGAGGGGGGTTAGTTGCCTTCAAATCACTATCGACTACTAAAAAGGGCACTAGCCCTTTGAATTTTCAATCGAATGAGCCCTTTTTCAAGTTTCTACAACAAAGATTTCAATAAAAACCTTATAACCCCAGGGCATAACTTATAACCCTTGCCCTGAAGACTGTGGGGGGAGTGTTCTGCTCAAAGGTATAATTTCCTGAAATTTGAACTGCCTGGAACAAAATGGCTATCTCAAAATCTTTATTAGATGTGTTTGGGGAAACGGTGGAAGTGGAAGGGGTGTTAGTTGCTTTCAAAATACTTTCGAATAATGAAAATGGCACTAGCCATTTCAATTTAGAATCGAATGAGCCCTTTTTGAAGTTTATACGACAATGCGTTATATAAAAACTTTATAAGCCCCCTGGACATAACTTACAACCCTTGCCCTGAGGGCTGTGGGGTGTCATCCTCAAAGACCTAATTTCCAGAACTTAAAACTACGTTGAATAAAATGGCTATCTCAAAGTTTTGATCAGATGTGTTTGGGGAAAAGGTGGGAGTGAGACGCGGGTTAGTTACCCTCTAATCACTTTCGACTATTTAAAAGGGCACTAGCCCTTTGAATTTCCAATCGAATGAGCCTTTTTTTAAAGTTTCTACGACAACGCCTTCTATAAAAAACCTTATATGTCCCCAGGGCATAACTTACAACCCTTGCCCTACGGGCTTGCCCTCGGGGGGACTGTCCTCAAAAACATAATTTCTATCTGGAAATCAACTACGCTGAACAAAATGGCTATCTCAAAATTTTGATTGGATGTATTTCGGGAAATGGTGGGCATGGAAGGGGTGTTAGTCAACTTCCAATCACTTTCGACTATTAAAAAAGGCACAAGCCACTCCAATTTGCAATTGAATGACCGTTTTACGAAGTTTCTACGACAACTTCTTTGCCCTGCTCTAAAGGAAAAAATTAATAAATAATATATTGTGCCAACATCATTCTTATGTTCCCCAAGGGCATAACTTAAAACCCTTGCCCTGAGGGTTGTGGGGGAGTGTCCTCCTCAAAAACATATGTTCTATCTGGAAATCAACTACGCTGAACAAAATGGATATCTCAAATAGTGAGTGGCTATGTTGGGAGAAAAGATGGGCGTGAGAGGGGGTTAGTTACCTTCAAATCACTTTCGACTATTAAAAAGGGCACTAGCCCTATGAATTTCCAATCGAATGAGCCCTTTTTCAAGTTTCTACGACAAAGATTTCAATAAAAACCTTATAACCCCAGGGCATAACTTATAACCCTTGCCCTGAAGACTGTGGTGGGAGTGTTCTGCTCAAAGGTATAATTTCCTGAACTTTGAACTGCGTGGAACAAAATGGCTATCTCAAAATCTTTATTGCATGTGTTTTGGGAAATGGTGAGCGTGGATGGGGTGTTAGTTAACTTCCAATCACTTTCGACTATTAAAAAGGGCACAAGCCACTCCAATTTCCAATTGAATGAGCGCTTTTCGAAGTTTCTACGACAACTTCTTCGAATCGAAGTGCCCTGCTCTAAAGCAAAAAATTAATAAATAATACATTGTGCCAACATCGTTCTCATATGCCCCAAGGGCATAACTTAAAACCCTTGCTCTGAGGGTTGTGGGGGAGTGTCCTCCTCAAAAACATATTTTTTATTTGGAGATCAACTACGCTGAACAAAATGGCTATCTAAAATATTGATTGGATGTGTTTGGAGAAAAGATGGGCGTGAGAGGGGGTTAGTTACCTTCAAATCACTTTCGACTACTAAAAAGGGCACTAGCCCTTTGAATTTCCAATCGAATGAGCCCTTTTTCAAGTTTCTACGACAAAGATTTCAATAAAAACCTTATAACCCCAGGGCATAACTTATAACCATTGCCCTGAAGACTGTGGGGGGAGTGTTCTGCTCAAAGGTATAATTTCTCAAGCCACTATCGTGGCCTGAGCAGTGTCACACAATCTTTCATCATAAATCAAACTCATTCACTCTTCCTGCTCGTTTATTACCATTGACACGGAACTGTTCAAATGCAAGCTTTCCAGTGGAATTACGTCATGCACAATTAAGGATTAGAGGATAACTTGATCCCAGATTTATGTCTAATTAGTGACCGCTCCTGGGGTATTAGAAAGCTGTATATTTCCCCATTGAAAAATCGAAAGAAATAATAAAAAAAGAAAAAGCTGAAGTGTTAACTTATCTCAGTTTCGAAAAGCAAATGAATAAAACCACTTGGGTTAGTTTCTTCAATTGTTCCATTGAACTTTTTTTTGCCCCCCCCCCTCTGGATTTGAAGACTATCCTTTTCCTTCTTTGTTTTATTGAAAGATCGAAAATAAATGCCGCTTTTGTCAGAGAAATAATTTTTAATCTGAAAAATGCATTAAATTTTTTATTTTTATTTTTTTTAATAAAAGACCCCCCCCCCTCCCCATATTTTTGTGAATTGGTGTTGCAGTAGGTTAGATGCAAAATAAAAACACTAAAAACTCAACACTGATTGAAAACCCAAGTGAGAAAAAGAAGAGCGTATTTTACAATCCTATAATCACTCATATAATCTTCCTTGATTCTCAACCACTCTGACTCCCCAATCCTCCTAAGAATAAATTTCCGCTTACGTCATGTTGCAAAATACCTTTCAAAATTTTTCATTCTCAATTTTACCTGTAACAACCAGTACTCAAAAGGGAGGACATCATCACAGCAGCAACTCTGATGAAGAACTGGCGGCTCCTTCTTGATGCTCTGGGACCAGAGGTGGAACTACACGTAGTTTAGGTAAGGACGAGTAGTATACTGAATGCAGGAGCATATCTAGGAATGTTTTTTTGGAGGGGGATTTTTCTTAGGGGAGGGGTGGACATAAAAAAAACTTTAAAGCGCATCAAAAACTAGTTTATATGCATTTTTGTTACGTTTTTACACGTTAGACCATTTTTTTTTTTTGGGGGGGGGGTGCAGTCCCCGTTACCCCCCTTTCTGGATACGGCCTTGACTAAAAGGAATAGTTTTAATTCAGTACTGATCCAGTGTTTTAAGATGGTGAAGAATCAGGTCCAGGGGTGGTTCTAGGGGGGGGGGGGGCAAAATAGGTTGATCCAATAAATTTGCATTAGGAGCAACTTTAATTACAGAAACATGGCTTTAAATAAGTAAATTACACTCCTTTAAACGACGTTACGGGGGGCGCTCCCTCGCCCTCCTGGATCCGCCATTGATCAGGTCATACCTTTAACTAATTACAGAAGAAATGCAGAAATCTTTGAATCTTTGAATATTTTATAAAATAAGTTTTTACGGAATCATCGCCTCAAAAAATGATTCAGATATACTTGGCTCTGTTCCAATCTAGCCTTTGCTTTAACGTCATGCTAAGTGTAAGAGGTACATCACGAGAAACCAAAGTATAATCACCTACGGAACAAGTACTGACAAAACCTATCCTCTCCACACAAAAAAAGTGACCATTTGTATACCTATGCGAACCTGGCAACTAAAACCCGTAGGCGCTGAGGTACGCGGGGTCACTTTTGGAGAGTTTTGTCAGTACTTGTTCCGTAGGTGATTATACTTTGCGAGAAACATAGTTTTCGTTAATTTATTCAAGACAAGATTAGCATCATAAATGGATGAGGCCAGGGGATAAATACCCCTGAAGGACTTGAAAAGTTGAAAAAAATTTGGGCCTCAAAGTGCACTTTCGGTACTTCAGGGATATCTTTCAATGTTTTACTTTTTTTCTGCTAAGTCTCTTGTCATCCAACAAAACATCAGTTAAAAAAAAAAAATCTTAATTTTGTCAATATAAAAAATGGCTATCCCTTAACAATCTTGTTTGCGCGTACATCATTACAACAATCACAACAATCATTACAGTACACAACAAGTAAAACGATCATTTTGAGCGTATTCAAGCGGTCTTCCAGCAGCATGCCTGTAATGCCATTCAGAAACTCCCCACCCCGGAATTCCATTAACCGTGTAGGTACATAGTCTCTCAAATAGTTTGGCTTCCCACTCCCAGCCGATGTAAAATATGGGTGTATGAACGACACGTACTTGCACTTCCCATATTTGTCCAGCTAGAAAGTCAAATGGATACTATTATTTATTTGAAAAAGTTATTTTCATATCTAAGAGGAGAGCTGTAAGTTTTTAGCCTCCAGTCATTTTAAAGCCGTAATCAGACTTGCTTCGCTTTTAGATCAGCAAAGAGGAAGTTATTTCTTACAAAAATAATCCGTAGACACTTTGCGTATCAATTCAAAGAATATCAAATGTTTTGCTTTCCCCTCCCAGTTAGGGGTGTTAACGACATGCACTTTGACTTCCCCCTTATTTCCAGCTTAAAAGCTAAAATGATGCATTATTTCTTTGAAAAAGTTATTTTCAGATCTAAAAGTCCTGTCAAATTTCGGCCTCTAGTCATTTTAAGCTATAATCAGCCTTGCTTCGCCTTTTGGTCGGCAAAAAGTGCGTAATTTCTAATAATACTAATCAGTAGGCACTTTTTGGGTATGATTACCTTAAAAATTAAACTGTTTGGCTTTCCATTCCCAGGTCAGGTGTAATATAGCGGCGTGAACGATGTATACTTGAACTTCCCATGTTTTCTAGCTAAATAGTCGAATCGACACTATCATTCATTTAACAAGAAATTTATTTTCAGACGTAAGGGGAGAACTTTCAGTTTTTGGTATCTAGACATTTTAAAGCCATAATCAGACCTGCTTCGCTTTTTGGCCTGCAAAAATTGAGTTATTTCTTATAAAAACAATCAGTACGCACTTTTTGTGTATCATAAACTTCAAAAAGATTAAACAGTTTGTTTCACCCCGGCTAATATGAACTACCAATGTGTCAACGACATGTGGTTGAACCTCCCATATTGGTCCAGCTAAAAATTTAGAATTACATTATCATTTATTGCTTCGCTTCTTGATCTGCAAAGAGCAAGTTAGTTCTTATGATATTACTCAGTAGACACTGTTTATGCATCATTAATTGCAAAGAAAATATATCGAATTTTCCACAAAGCTCAAGCCAAAAAGGGTGACTAACTCAATAGTAGCTCCTACGCTCTTTACTGCAACGTTATTGAAGTGTTTAAGCTGTTTCGAAAACAAAACATGTATTTGAAAATTATTTCCTTCGAAAATAATTCTGAGAAAACGAGAAAAGTAGAAAAATGAGTAGTAGTAAGCGGAAGGCTAGAGAGTAGGGGGATTTTCACGTTGAATCCATAAAGAAAGGGATGAGTCTAAGAAATGCTAGCACTAATTCCATTTTTACTATTAAGTCACGCTTGCTAGAAAAAACTATTCTAATATCCTGTCAGATGACAGGCATAGAAATAAAAAAGAAACGCGTGTAATTTTTTATAAGGGCCGAATAAAAACAGCTTGCCCCCCTTCCCTAACAAAAATTTATAAGTTTCCTTACACCCCCCCTCACCACAAAAAAAAATTGTCCATGAAAGTTTTAACTACACACACGCACACAAAAAAGAGAAAACGGGTAATACCTCCAATACTCGGACGGTGACTAATCTTAGTCAAATATTTTGATTAAATCATATCTTTCATAAGTGGTTAGCGTGCTAAGCTCGTAATCCCGTGTCCTTCGGGATGGGGTTCGAGTCCCGGTGTTGTCAATTATTTAGCTTGGAACGGTGGCGAGTGGTGTGACTCTGTAACCTTAGCCAGAGCATACTCAGCTTCAAAAAGGTACCTGAAGAAGTCCAGGGAAGGTTGTGTGAAAGCACAGGATGACTGGCCCCATTCACCATTGCATTTACTGGCTGAAGGGCCAATAGACGGAGATCGACACCACCGAAAGGGACAGGGAATTCCAAGACGGTATCCTTTTAGTTTCAAAGACATGGACAGTAGGTTACTAATCTTGGATATGATGTAGATGGTTTTATATAGATAGGATTAGCTGACTAAAATCTATGAAAACTTATTTTTTAACAGTAAAGCTTAAGCAAAAGTTACCCCTATATCCTAGCCTATTTAAATACAATTATTCTGTTTCAAAAAAATTGCTTTAGATTGAATATATTCGTGATATATTCCATAGTTTAGATACTTTGTTCTAACATGAGATCCCATGATTAAGATTGAGCACTATTTTCCATGTTTAGGCCCCAGCTTACAAGTATGTGTCTGTGATTAGGCTCTATTGCTGGCTATCTGTGCATTTAAAATTGCTATGGTTAAAACTCAAACTAATCACATACTTATTAAGAAAGTTTAGACAAATCTAATAGCGAAACAATCCACTTTTTTGGCGGTATAGTAGATATTTTACAGGGATTTAACAGTTGAGGTGGTACTTAGCTGCCCGGTTCAAAGAGTATGGGTAATCTACAAGTGGGAGCTGGCAATAGTGTCGACAAAAAAAACTCCCAATACCATCTCAATTTGTGTAGTTGGAAAATTAGTGTAGTAATTAGTGTTTAATCCCAGTTACTGACAGGAAAACGATTACAAAGCTTGAAAAATTGCAAACTTCGCCAAGTGCTAGAAAGCAATGATGTTTGTTTGCCAAAAATAGCGCCAGTTTCATCTCTTATAAGTTACCCATATTCTTTGGTCTGACTACTGGCCATCTTACTATGCTCTTTTGCAAGTATCCAAAAACCAACTGACTGATTCTATAGTACTCCGGAGGAAGCCTTATCCTTTGCTAGGAATCACGTCATTTTTTTAAGGGTAGCGAATGGCTTGACATTTTAGATACTTATAAATTTATGTAAAGTAAGATCAGAACATACACTTACCGGCTTTAAAAGTAAATCCATAGTCAACAGGTGGCGTCCCTCCTTCCCCAAGTGCCCAAAGTGGTAGCTTGATCCAATCTAGTGCATGTAAAGATCCATCTGGTAAATAAACATAACCCAATTCAAGCCTATAAAAGAAAAACATACATTAATGCCACTTTGGGTCTTGCTACTTCAAAAGCAATAGATTTCAAAAAATTGATTTTATTCCTGAAGAGAAATCAGAGACATGGCTTTCAAGTGTTTATTACTGTTATTAATCACCGACTGTTTATACCAAGAAGGTTCTTTTAAGCATCAAAGATAGGCCACAAAAAATTCCGATAACTAAAACTTCTTTTTCTGACTATTTTTACGCGTTAAAAAGGGGATATAAAGTGTTTTCGAAAAAAAAAAAATTCTTAGCTGGTTTTAAGAATGTAGGGGACGAATTTTAATCCAAAAAAAGTCACATATAAATTTTGGAATTACTCCAGACGAACTGATATTAGGGACACTGTTAAGATAAAGGCATAATTCCACTCTACTTCTTGCTGAAAGCCAGGAAAGCCATAAAGAAAAACCTATTTTATTACAAATGAAGGGTAAATTTGTTTCTTTTAACTAGCTTCAAGGTTACCAGAATTACCTAATGATATTTAGATATGACCTATTTTGTATACACAACCAAAGAGTATGGGTGAATTATAATAGTGGGAACTATCATTAGTGTTGACAAAAAATCGTCAGCACCATCTACCATTCGGTGACATTTGGCATTTTTTCTGGTATAATAGTAAGAATCATTAATTTGATGGTACTTGTATGATATATGCCCAACCTAATGTTCTTCTAATATGTTTCTAATATTCTTATGAAACATCACAAAATATGACGAGAATATAATACGTTAGAAACAAATTTGGGCTATATATTTGCACATTAGGGGGGGAGGCAAAGTATTCTACAATTATTCTGCACATTATGTAGTAAGAATTGTTTTCTTAACTTCACACTGTCCAAATACCTTATCCCCCTAATGCGCAAATATATAGCGCAAATTATATATTTCCCATCTATTTTGTCACTTCTCTTTGTTTTGTCTCACGCTAAGCCGAAAGAAACTAACGAAAAAAATGGTTCTATAATGCGTCAATGAATGAACAATTTGAGCAGTAGGGCGTATATTTTACAAGTACCGAATTGATTACTGCAATTGGTAAAATTAGGGTAATAATAAGCGTCTTATCTCAGTTCCTGACAAAAAAAAAATTACAAAGATTGAAAAAATGTCAAGCATCTCCAATCGTTAAATGGCGTTGCCGGTTTTTTTTTGTTGTTGACACCAACTCCAGTTTTCACTCTTACAAGACACCCATACTGTTGATGCAGCATAGCATAAATAGTACCAAAAATCTTTTAAAAAATGACCTTAAACGACGCATAGTTACAAGAAAAAACGACAACGCAGACTATCATTAAGAAAAAACGCTTTACAGTTTATTATTCATAAATATATATGAAAATAAACATCAGATACCTACAATATTACTTAGAACTTCTGTTTTTTCATAAAATAAACAAGAATTTCATTTTTATATCAGAATTTACATCCTCTTCTTCTTCCTGTGCGTTTATTTACTCAAGTTATTTTGCTATTAAAAATGACACATAGTTACTAGCACTGGTTTTCATCTTGGGTACTCCAAACCTTTTAAAATCCGTTCTCGTCTTTTGCTATACATGTGTATTTTAAAGCCGCTAAAGCCTTATGCAAATAAAACAGAAACTGATACGATTTAAGAACTAAAACGTCCTTGAAACTCTTTATAGTAAAATTACCTATTGCCAAAATTACTCCTTTACATACCATTGAGCCTTAGTGGAGATTGGTGCCTTGTATTTGTCTGATTTATTTTTTGAATATATCTTAAGTTGTCCAATATGTAGCCTACCAAGGAATTCTAATTTAAGAATCCCTAGTAGCAGTTCATCATTACCACTATTAAACCAATCTACGCTTAAATTCACTACTTCATTTCACTTAAAAAGAAGAAGTCCCAGTTCATCCCCCAAAATAGTGCATAGTGGGCAAGTTCGTAGTCTATTTGGAAAATTATAATCCCTCCAGTGTTTTCCTAGTGTTATATACCCACCCAAACCGGTCAAGGAGGAGCAAACATACAATTTAACTGTGTGTCAAAAGTTGTCAGTAAAGATTTTAGTTTCCGCCCTTGCTTGTTTATGTTATAATATGCAACTAGTCCTTTTAATTATCATTTTCTATAGAAAACATTTTGAATAGCTGAATTAATTTTTAATTGCTGTAGCTTCCCATTCTATTCCGTAGCATAAGCTACTTAACGTAAGAATGTAAAATGATTTATGGTTGGTCAGCTAAAAATAATCCACCAATCAGAGGCAAGTTTAAATTTTACGGATCTTAGTAACCCATTGTGATGGACCTACTTAGCCAATAAGAAACCATTGTTAGGATTGTTCTAGCCTTCCTTTTATCCTAGAATTGCGTGTGCCAGGGAGTGGAATGCACTTCCAGAAGAGCTGAAATCACGCAGGTCTCTCAGCTCCTTTAAAAAGAAAGTTAAAAACTATCTAAAGGATTAAATATATATTTTTTATATTTATTTATTTCATTATGCTTCTGAATATTTTGATATTACTATTATTTATTATATTTTTGTTTGATACTTCAAGGGGTGAGAGCGGAGGAAAAGTCGCATTAAATTTATTGGTAGCCTAATTGATGGCTGTTTGTGATGGAAATTAGAAAAGACAGGAGGCCACGCTGTATTTAGAGTAAATATTATATAAGGGCCCAAACGTGCATCAATGCACAAGGAATTGTGTTAAGTGTATTCTTATATTTATGTTTTGAAATTAAAGCCAATATTGAACTTGAAAACTTCAGCTTGAACCTTCTCGGAATTTATTGACCTTTCATAAAACAATTGACCGCCAGATGAAACTTTTGATAAATATTTTACATTTGGAATTTTCAAATAGTTTGTGGTAACGAACTGTAAGTAAGGAGCGACCCGGCTCAATTGTAACCAAAACTCTAAAAAAGGGGATTTTGATACCAATAGATATATCAAAAGAATCAGATTTTAATACAGATTTCAAATATATAAGTTTCATCAAGTTTAGTCCTACCCATCCAAAGTTACGCGCCTAAGATAATTTAGCTGATTTTCTAAAAAAGGGGGAAAGACTCCCTTAAAGCTATTGAACCTTAATGAAAATCACACCATCAGATTCAGCGTATGAGAGAACCCGACTGTAGAGCTTTCAAACTCTTATCTGAAAAAATGTGGAATTTTGAATTTTTTGACAGAAGAAAGATCACGGAGCCATGTTTATTTTTTTTTTTTTTTTCCAGGGGAGATCGTATCGACCCAGTGGTCCTAGAATATTGCGGGAGGGCTCATTCGAACTGAAATTTTAAGTTATAGTGTGCTTTTTAAGTGACCATAAAAAAAGAGGGGTAACTAGGGCCCCTCCCCCTCTCATTTTTCCCAAAGTCACCCGATCAAAATTTTGAGATAGCCATTTTGTTCAAGCATGGTCAAAAATATAATAAACATGTCTTTTAGGAGGACTTATTCCCCCACAGTTCCCGGGGGAAGGGCTGAAAGTTATGAACTTTACCCAATGTTTACATATAGTATTGGTTATTGGGAAATATACAGACGTTTTCAAGGGGGATTTTTTCTGGTAGTGGGGGGGGGAGGTCGGGGGTTAAGTGGGAGTATCTTTTCATGTAGGAGGTTTTCATGGGGGAAGGGACATTTCTATGAAGGGGGGGCCGGATTTCCCAGCATTATTTAAAAAACGATCAGAAATTAAATAAAAAAATAAACAAGTTTTTCAACTGAAAGTAAGGAGCAATATCAAAACTTAAAACGAACATGAATTATTAAGTATATACTTAGGTTCGCCCCCTAGTCAATACCTCGCTCTTTAAGCCAAAGATTTTTTAGTGGTTTCATAAGAGCTATTGATTATAATTTAAGGTCTTTGTGATTAAGGGTAATTTTTAAAGAACTGGAAAAAAATTCGAACTTTAGCGTAAAGAGCGAGGCATTGACTAGGGGGCGAACCCCCTAATATACGTATTAAAATATGGATATATAAGTTTGTTACGTAATTTAATTCGTAAGTTACGTATGTTTATTAGTAATAAAAACGTTCGTAAATAAAATTAAACAACTTTCGAGAAAGCCATTTAACCAAATAAAAGTAAAATAATTTGCAATTCTTTTTTTAATTATTCATGTACGGTGAGCTAAATCAAAACCTCCATTAATTCAAAAACGTTCAAAAATTAAATAAAAAAAGCAAGTTTTTTCAACTGAAAGAAAGGAGCAACATTAAAACTTAAAACTAATCGAAATTATTCCGTATATGAAAGGGGCTGTCCCCTCCTCAACGCCTCGCTCTTTACGCTAAATCTAGACTCTTTCTCACAACTCTATTTTTTAAAACAATAAAAAACTTTAGCGTAAAGAGCGAGGCGTTGAGGAGGGGACAGCCCCTATCATATACGGAATAATTTCGATTCGTTTTAAGTTTTAATGTTGCTCTCCTTACTTTCAGTTAAAATAAAACTTTTTTTTTGTTTAATCAAGGTAAAGGTACTAACTACAAGTTAGATTAAAGCGGGCTGATCTATTGAATCAAACATAATTACTTCACAAATTTCTCTGGCGTCATTTATCTGTGAAAGTGCCTAAGGTACAAAGATTTCATTATTAATTTTTTCATTTCAGTATTCCAACGTATATTTTAGCCTTCTTCACGCACTCCTTATTTATTTTGGCATTTTCGCAAAATGTATAAGCAAAGATAAATGCAATAAGCAAAAATAAAATGGTAATTGGAGGCAACTACCAATTATTTAAGGTTTTTTGTAAATGGCAAGAATTGACGGGGGTGACAGCCTCCCTTATATTACGGAGGGCCCTATTGTATTTGAAGAACCTAGGATATACCTATTGTATAATACGGATTCATTTTTGTATTCTTACATTATGTTTTAACTTTTCAAATTTAAAGTACTTATAAATTTCTTTACCTATCCCTAATATTTAACGGCATTTTTAACAAAATATTCATATAACCAGAATTAAATGAAAATAAGCTTAGTGGGGGGTGGCCACCTTCTTCATATTCAGGGTAGTCCCAGTACTCTATTAAGTATATTCAAAATAAAATTTTACCATTAAAAGTAATCGAAATAATAACCGTCATTTCTGAATCAGCTACAAATGACAATTTTTTCTCGCTAAACAGTTTTTTAAATACGTTTTTGAGTTTTAAGTTACTATGGGCTGAACTTCGTTCTATACTAGGATGCAGCTTTCGCTGCAACTATGAAATACTACTAAATTAGCCCTTATCCTAGAACCATCAGTTTTGGCGGGTAAAAATCTAGCTATGCTAGAAAAAAATGAAATTTTAATTTTGCGTTCTAGTAAAGGATATCTATTTGTACCTATAATATGTATTGTTGTGAAATTTATTCTATAAGTAGTCTTTCTTTAAAATCCTTTCTTGGCATGGAAACTACCACTACCCTTACAAAACTACCTTTGAAATGAAGCACAACTCAGTTCATAGTAGAATAAGGTTATAAAGTTGACCTGGAATCTATAAAGTTATCTTTCGCGTGAAAAGAAGAAGCATTACGTTAGATAGGATGGAAAAGGCGTGTTCGTTAGTGCTTCAATCCCAAGCACCTTTACTTAAGCTTTGATAGAAGACGCCAAATTTCGTCAAGTAGAAATGACCACGTGTTGTCGCTATGTGAGAGTCTGATGGCAACTGGGATTCTCTGAAGTATTCCTAGAACATTTCTCGAAGAAAGAAAGAATTCGCTGATTATCTGTCTAAAAACTAATGCTAATAATACATTCTACCAGTTAGATGAATTTTTTAAAATAAAGCTTAAAATATACACAATAATTAAAAAAGAAGCAATTTTGTTAGATAAAGAAACAGATTTTTAATTCTGAGCTGAAACAGAAGCAGGCTAAATTTCCATCCATGAGATGATGTCTCTTTTAAACCCGTCTGATGAAGCAAAATACAATTTCTGTCAGAAACTATGCTTTAATACTTCTATAAGGCTGTCAGCTTCAATAAGTATTTAACAGTATTTCGCCAACAGAGGAAATTTTTAGGGAAGTAAGTCTCTTAACTTCAAAATTTTAAATTCACGATTGCCGTATTTTTTATTTTTGTATGTTCAATTGTACTCGTTTAGATGGCGTTAATTACCTTGAGCAAGTAACAGGCTGAGAAACAAAACCAGCGTTTATTCGAGTGCCATCTTGTAAAGTAATTGTGTGAAAACCATATCGATGCATAAACTTCCATTCACGTTTGTAGGCTAGAAATATAAAAATGAAGATAATAAGTAACATACGATATACTGGGAAAAGGTAAAAACTAAGGCAAGCTCTGTGCGTTCCAGAGACGATTATTATTAGTTATCACTAATTTTCGTGTTCCTACCTTCAATTTTTAGTTAAAATCCTCATTACTCACATCCACAAATCTCAGTTGCAGCGGTTTTATTTTCAAATGAAAACTGTTTAGATATAAAAAAATTATCAGTGTAAAAATACTTTAATGGAGTATCTTGGTAAATATAAATCCGTTAAATCAATAAAAGATACCTCGACGTCTTTATCAAAGTATTATATTTGACAGTTGTTCTGTATTCGAAAGTAAAATGATATGATCTATTTGATGCTTAAGTCACATGGGTCATGGTTACGAAATAGAAACCACTGTAGAACTGTAGCGTCTTCTTTTTCCAATCATGAAACACATTTGATACCGCGTCAAGGCCCTACCCCGAGGGGGGGGGGGGTTCGACCTCCCCCCCGAAATGTTTTTCTGACTCGTAAAAAAGTATCAGAAATGGATATAAACTTTCGTATGCGTTTTTAAGGTTCTTTGTGCAACCCCCCCCCCCTCGAAATTTCTTTTTTGAGTAAAACCCCTTCCGAAAAAAATCCTCGGTACGGCCTTGTACATGGCGTCACAAGGATCTGAGCCGTGTCGTCACTGCCTAGTTCAGTTGCTAGTGGTCGGACAAAAAAAACAGGTTTTTCCACAGGCTTCTCATGACCTGTACATTGGAATCGCGCGTGCACGAAGGCGAAGTATGAATTTTGTATAGTTTTAAATATGTTTCGCATATTTTTAACAGAGAGTATAGCCTTTGTCGATACTGTATGATATTTTCTCTACTGTGATAGAAACAAACTGAGAAGAAAAGACAAAAAAACCACTGCTCCTCTTCCAATACCCATGTACTTGACCTCGATACAGACTTGCAGCGTTATGATTTCAGCATTGTAACTATAATTATCATTCGCTTTCTGAAGGGTGAAACTGCACCAGCCTTATTACTAGAATAAAGTATTATTATTTAAAAATTATTATTAAAAATAAGGATAGGGACTCATATATTGGATTTAAAATGTAAAGAAGGGTGTTGGGTGTCTCAAGTGTTTTGGCGTCAAGTATGTGTAGCTGTGTCGCCTTCGTTACATGAATGAACTATAATAACTATTTAGAAAATAAAGATGAAGAGAATATTTAATAAATAGGGGATAGATATAGTGTAATAGCGGTGTATACAAATTTCAGAATATTTTAAAACATTCATGGCTATGAGTGCAAATTGGAATAAATAGGTTTAAAATGACAATTACTGTTAGACGGGGAAAGGTAATGGAGTGTAAACAAATTTTAGAAAATCTGGACAAAATTAAAAGATACAAGCAAAATTTTTAAAAAACTGTCTTAAAATTAATAAAAAAAAGGCTTTTAAATATCACAGGGGGGCGGAGAAGGTTCAGGGATATAAACGAAATTTCAGAGGATGTGGAAAAATTCAAACAGGAGTACAAGTTCGGAAAAACAGGCTTAAATCCATAAAAAGAAGGGGTTTCAATAAAAAAGAGGGGTTTATTACTGAGGGACGGAGGAAAGTATAGGAGTGTACTTAAATTTCAGAAAGTCTTGAGAAATTCAAGGTTAGAAGTGCACTCTGAACAAAACAGGCTTCAAACCAATAAAAAGGAAGTGTTTTAAATAATAGTTGGTGACGGAAGAAGCTGCTAGGGGTGTAAGCAACGAAATTTTCAGTAATAAATCAAAATGGAATAACAGACACGGAATATTTTATAGAATCGTGCAGATTTCATGTTGTATTATCTATTTTATTATGAGTGCGTCATTATACTTTGAAAGATATTTCAAATATATTTACAAGAGTATTTCTGTTAAATATATTTGTGAGAAATAGCTGTTTAAACTTGATTATACGCCACTTAAAAGTGTTTGTGAGAATTTTGACAGCACTGATGGTACTGATAGTAATGATTTTGATAGCACTAACAATTTCATAGTAATAAAAAACGCTTTCCGTCAGGTACCCGTTGTACAACATCAGATGATTGTTTTCAGAATAGCGATTGGCAGAGCTTGGGTTTACCGGTTATATAAAGTAAGATTGCCTTGGCTTTTGGCCGTTTGTTCTTGATGCTGGGTAATTGTGTAAATATAAGCCCTCATTCAAAGAACGAAGAAGTGGATTCGTGCGCTGGATTTAGGATTCTCTGTCCGCGAGGGCTAGGGTTCGAATCCTAGAGTATCCAATTATTTGGTTTGGGATGGGGGTCAGTGGCGTGACTCTGTAAGCTCAGTCAGAGTTGACCACGATCTAAATGGGTGACCGGAGGAGTCTAGAAAGGGTAAGCAGAAAGAGTGCGCGAAAGCACAGGATGGTTGGCCCCCAACACCCCATTGCACTTCCTGGCTGGAGGGCCAAGAAACGGAGATCAGCGCCATCAGTAGTGACTGTAAAGTCCAATGCTGTATTCTTTACCTTTTTTACCTTTTTATTCAAAGAACCCATTTGCTACGGTATCAAAAAAGGAATCAATTCTTTTTTTCCTCAGTATCCAATGCGATCCTTAGGCGTGACAGCGATGATATTATAAAGTGAAATGACACAAGATGTCGCAAAATTTCGTTCTAACGTCGATTTTTTTTTGTATCAAATCCTGCAGATAGGTTAAATTTTCTTACCATAAATGTGGTCTCGCATTCCATCAAGTTGGAGTAAAAAATCTTCACCATCTACAATTGCTCTTCCTGATGCACTGCCCATTTGCTCATAATGAGTTTGATGTGCGCTGAAAGGCAGAATAAAACAAATAACATGAAAATACAATTAAATTTCCAAAGGGGTCAAATTTCAAAGTGGTCGGTGAAGTATTGCTGATATATCTTCGACTTCCTCCTTAGAACCCGTTTTTACTTTTATAACTTTAATAAATCAAATAATATTAAGATTTCGATTACTAAATATCAGTATATGTATATTAAACTGACGATGCACATTCATTTGTATTTTTTTCAGTAAAGTGCAAATTATGATCTGGCCTTGGGAAGGCACATGGATTTTGAGCCAAACTTATGTTAATGTCTGCTCATTTTCAGTTTGCTTTGACTATTTACTTTTATTTCTGTTCGTTTTAGATTTCAATTACTTATCGATGCTGATTTGTAAGAGTTTGACGCTTGGCAGTTTGTTTGATTTTAATTTTGCTCATTTTTGTTTAATGGAATTCTTTGCTTTTCTTTTAAAAAATCGTTTTGTGGAAAAAGTTTTTTTAATTAATTTCTGTTCGTTTTATATTGACATAGTCTTTCCAGAGAAAAAGAAAATAATACTTTAAATCTTTTCGTTTTTTTAAAGACTTATAGTTTGGCCTGCTATTTGTATGCTGGAAAAAAATTTTCAGCAATTTTTAACAACATACGCCCTCTTAAAAATCTGGACACAAATAGAAGTGTTTAATTTAGTTTCATACCTCGTCTAGTTGACCTGAAATGGAAAACTTGACACCATTCGCAAAAAAAATCTGTTTAGTTTCTTCGATAGCTTGGATACACTTACACTACCGTATTTTGATTTAGTTAAATCTTAAGAGCAGAAGTAGCCCCAAAAGTTTGAACATAAAACCCTCAGTCGGTCTTGGGATACTACTGAGATGCCTTATTGGGAATTAGCATTAACACAGTGCATTTTGATTTAATCTTATGGCAGCATTTAGTTTTTAAACATAAAGTCAAATGGGAGGGTGGGCATGGGAGGTGGATTAGTTTTCCTCCAATCACTTTCGACTATGAAATAGGGCATCAGCGCTTATTATTTTCAATCGAATGAGCCTTTTTCGAAGTTTCTACGACAACACCTTCGATACAAAGTGCCCTGGTCTAAACAACAACAACAACAAAAAAATAATACATTATCGATCACCCACATCGATCTTTACTATAAAAATGTCAACTCTTCCAATCACTTTCGACTGTTAAAAAGGGCACTAAGCCTTTTGATTTCCAATCGAATGAGCCCTTTTTGAGTTTGTACGACAACACTTCATATAAACACCTTATATGCCCCCAGGGCATAACTTACAACTCTTACCCTAAGGGCTGTGAGGGTGGTTGTCATCCTCTGAGACCTAATTTCCAGCAATTTCAACTACATTAAACAAAATAGCTATCTCAAAATTTTGATTGGATTTGTCTGGGAAAATGGTGGGCGTTAGTTTTCCTTCAATCACTTTCAACTATTAAAAAAGGCACTATCCCTTTCAATTTCCAATCGAATGAGCCCTTTTGAAGTTCCTACAACAACGCTTTCAATAAAAATCTTACACATCCCCAGGGGATAACTTACAACCCTCGCCCTGAGGGCTGGGAGTGGGAGTTGTCATCCTCACAGACCTAATTTCGAGAACTTTCTACAAATGAACAAAATGGCTATCTGAAAATTTTGATTGGATGTGTTTGGGGGAATGAGGGGCGTGAGAGAGGGGTTTGTTACCGTCCAATCACTCAACTGTTAAAAAGGGCAATTGCCCTCTCTATTCCCAATTGAATGAGCCCCTTGTGAATTTTTTACGACAGCTCTATCTTTGAAAACCTTAAATGCCCCAGGTTATAATTTACAACCTTCGCCCTGGGGACTCTGGGGGGTTTGTCATCCTTAAATACATAATTTCCAGAACTTTCAACTACGTTGAACAAAATGGCTATCTCTAAACTTTGAATGAATGTGTTCGGGGAAATGGAGGGCGAAAGAGGGGAGTTAATTACTCTCCACTGACTTTCGACTATTAAAAAGGGCAATTTCAATTTCCAATCAAATGAGCCCCTTTTGAAATTTCTACAACAACTTTCTATATAAACCTTATATGCCCCCAGGGCATAACGTACAACCCTTGCACTGAAAGCTCTGATGGGGTTATCATCCCAAAATACCTAATTTCTAGAACTTTCGAATACTTTGAACAAAATTGATATATCAAAATTTTGATTGGATGTGTTTGGGGAAATGGTGGGCGTGAGAGGGGGGTTGTTTACCTTTCAATAACTTTCGACTATTAAAAGGGCACTAGCCCTTTCAATTTCAAATTAATGAGCCCTATTGGATGTTTTTACAACATCACTTTCAATAAAAACCTTACATGCTCCCAGGGCATAGCTTACAACTTGAAGGTTGTGGGGGGGATGGGTTGTCATCCTTAAACGACTAATATTTAAGACTTTCAACTTCGTTGAATAAAATGGCTATCTAAAACTTTGATTGGATGTGTTAAGGGAAAAGGTGGGCGTGAGAGGGGGGTTAGTTGCCATCAAATCACTTTCGACTATTAAAAAGGGCACTAACCATTTGAATTTCCAATCGAATGAGAACTTTTTCAAGTTTCTACGACAAACATTTCAATAACAACCTTATAAACCCCCAGGGCATAACTTATAACCCTTGCCCTGAAAACTGTGGGGGGAGTTTCCTGCTCTAAGGTATAATTTCCTGAACTTTAACTGCGTGGAACAAAATGGCTATTCCAAAATTTTGATTGGATATGTTTGGGCAAATGGTGGGCGAAGAAGGGGTGTTAGGTGCCTTCAAATAACTTTTGACTATTAAAAAGGGCACTAGCCATTTCAATTTCTAATCGAATGACCCCTTTTTGAAGTTTCTACGACGACGCGTTCAGAAAAAACCCTATATGCCCCCAGGGCATAACTTACAACCCTTGACCTGAGGGCTGTGGGGGAGTGCCCTCCTCAAAAACATAATTTCTATCTGGAAATCCACAACACTGAACAAAATGGCTCTTTAAAAATTTTGATTGGATGTGTTTGAGGAAAAGAAGGGCGAGAGAGGGGGGCGAGTTGCCCTAAAATCAATTTTGAATATTAAATAGAGCACTTGACCTTCGAATTTCCAATCTAATGAGCCCTTTTTCAATTTTTTACGACAAGAATTTCAGTAATAACTTATATGCCCCCAGGGCATAACTTATAACCCTCTCTCTGAAGACTGTGAGGGGATTGTCCTGCTCAAAGGTATAATTTCCTGAACTTTAACTGAGTGGAACAAAATGGCTATCTCAATATTTTGATTGGATGTGTTTAGGTAAATGGTGGGAGTGGAAGGGATGTTAGTTTCCTTCCAATTACTTTCAACTATTAAAAAGGGGACTAGCCATTTCAGTTTACAACTGAATGAGCTCTTTTCAAAGTTTCTACAACAGTGCATTTAATAAAAACTTTATGTGCCCCCAGGGTATAAATTAAAACCCTTGCCCTGAGGGTTGTGAGGGAGTTGTCATCCTCAAAGACCTAATTTGCAGAACTTTAAACTACGTTGAACAAAATGGCTATCTCAAAGTTTTAATTGGATGTGTTTGGGGAAAAGGTGAGCGTGAGAAGGAGGTTAGTTACCGTCCAACCACTTTTAACTATTAAAAAGGGCACTAGCCCTTTGAATTTCCAATCGAATGAGCCTTTTTTGAAGTTTCTTTGAAAACGCCTTCTATAAAAATATTATATGCCCCGAGGGAATAGCTTACAACCCTTGCCCCGTGGGTTGTGGGGGAGTGTCCTCCTCAAAAACATATTTTCTATCGGGAAATCAACTACGCTTAACAAAATAGCTATCTCAAAATTTTGTTTGGTTGTGTTTGGGGGAAGGATGGGCGAAGGGGGGGATAGTTGCCCTCCAATCACTTTTGACTATTAAAAAGGGCCCTAACCCTTTGAATTTCCAATCGAATGAGCCTTTTTTGAATTTTCTACGAAAACGCCTTCTATAAAAACCTTATATGCCCCCAGGGAATAACTTATAACCCTTGCCCTGAGGGTTGATTGGGAGTGTCCTCCTCAAAAACATATTTTCTATCAAGAAATCAACTACGCTGAACAAAATGGCTATCTCAAAATGTTTATTGGATGTGTTTGGGGGAATGATGGGCGCGAGGGGGGCTAGTTGCCCTCCAATTACTTTCGACTATTAAAACGGGCACTAATTTTGAATTTCCAATCGAATGAGCCTTTTTTGAAGTTTCTACGACAACGACTTCTATAAAAACATTATATGCCCCAAGGGCATAACATAAAACCCTTGCACCGAGGGATGTGGGGAAGTGTCCTCCTCAAAAAGATATTTTCTATCTAGAAATCAACTACGCTGAACAAAATGGCTATCTCAAAATTTTGATTGGATGTGTTTGGGGAAAAGGTGGGCATGAGAGGGGGTTTAGTTACTGTCCAATCACTTTCAACTATTAAAAACCCTTTTCAACCCTTTGAATTTCCAATCGAAAGAGCCTTTTTTGAAATTTCTATTACAACACCTTCTATAAAAATCTTATATGCCCCCAGGGCATAGCATGCCCAGGGCATAGCTCGGGGCATAGCCCTTGCCCCGAGGGTTTTGGGGGAGTGTCCTCCTCAGAAATATATTTTCTATCTGGAAATCCACTACGCTAAACAAAATGGCTATCTTAAAATTTTTATTGGATGTTTTTGGGGTAATTAGGGGCGTGGGGGGGGGATAGTTGCCCTCAAATCACTTTCGACTATTAAAAACGGCAGTAGCCTATTGAATTTCCAATGAAATGAGCCTTTCTAGAAGTTTCTACGAAAACGCCTTCTATAAAGACCTTATATACCCCCAGGGCATAACTTAAAACCATTATCCCGAGGGTTGTAGGGGAGTGTCCTCCTCAAAAACATATTTTCTATCTGGAAATCAACTACGCTGAACAAAATGGCTATCTCAAAATTTTGATTGGATGTGTTTGGGGGAATGATGGGCACGTCATTCCTCCCCCGACACATCCGTGTTTCAAACACGGATGTGTTTGGGGGGAGGGCTAGTTGCCCTCCAATCACTTTCGACTATTAAAACGGGCACTAGCCGTTTGAATTTCCAATCGAATGAGCCTTTTTTGAAGTTTCTACGACAACGCCTTCTGGAAATCAATGAGCCTTTTTTGAAGTTTCTACGACAACGACTTCTATAAAAACCTTATATGCCCCCAGGGCATAACTTAAAACCCTTGCCCCAAGGGTTGTGGGGGAGTGTCCTCCTCAAAAAGATATTTTCCATCTGGAAATTAAATACGCTGAACAAAATGGGAATCTCAAAATTCTGTTTGGATGTGTTTGTGGAAAAGATGGGCGTGAGAGGGGTTTTAGTTACCGTCCAATCCCTTTCAACTATTAAAAAAATCACTGATCAATTGAATTACCAATCGAATTAGCATTTTTTTAAGTTTTTACGAGAACACCATCTATAAAAACCTTATATTCACTCAGAGCATAGCTTACAGCCCTTGCCCTGAGGGTTGTGGGGCAGTATCCTCCCCAAAAACATATTTTCTATCTGAAAATTCACTATGCTAAACAAAATGGCTATCTCAAAATTTTATTGGATGTGTTGGGGGGACTGATGGGCATGGGGGGGGGCGAGTTGCCCTCCAATCACTTTCGAATATTAAAAACGGCAGTAGCCCTATTAATTTCCAATCGAATGAGCCTTTCTAGAAGTTTCTACGAAAACACCTTCTACAAAGACCTTATATACCCCAAGGGCATAACTTCAAACCATTACCCTGAGGGTTGTAGGGGAGTGTCCTCCTCAAAAACATATTTTCTATCTGGAAATCAACTAAGCTGAACAAAATGGCTATCTCAAAATTTTGATTGGATGTGTTTGGGGGAATGAGAGGCGTGGGGGGAGGGGGCTAGTTGCCCTCCAATCACTTCCGACTTTTAAAAAGGGCACTAGCCCTTTTAATTTCAAATCGAAAGAGCCTTTTTTGAAGTTTCTACGACAACGCCTTCTATAAAAACCTTATATGTCCCCAGGGCATAACTTAAAACCCTTGCCCCGAGGGTTGTGGGGGAGTGTCCTCCTCGAAAACATATTTTCTATCTGGAAATCAAATATGCGGAGCAAAATGGCTATCTTAAAGTTTTGATTCGATGTGTTTTGGGAACAAGTGGGCGCGAGACGGGGGTTAGCTACCGTCCAAGCATTTTTAACTATTAAAATAGACACTAGCCCTTTGAATTTCCAATCGAATGAGCATTTTTTGAAGTTTCTATGACAGCACCTTCTATAAAAATCTTATATGCCCCCAGGGCATAGCTTACAGCCCTTGCCCCGAGGGTTTTGGGGGAGTGTCCTCCTCAAAAACATATTTTCTATCTGGAAATCCACTACGCTCAACAAAATGGCTATCTCAAAATTTTTATTGGATGTGTTTGGGGGAATGATGGGCATGGGGGGGGGGCGAGTTGCCCTCCAATCACTTTCGACTATTAAAAACGGCAGTAGCCCTTTGAATTTCCAATCGAATGAGCCTTTTTTGAAGTTTCTACGAAAACGCCTTTTATAAAGACCTTATATGCCCCCAGGGCATAACTTAAAGCCATTGCCCCGAGGGTTGTAGGGGAGTGTCCTCCTCAAAAAATATTTTCTATCAGGAAATCAACTACGCTGAACAAAATGGCTATCTCAAAATTTTGATTGGATGTGTTTGGGGAAATGATGGGCGTGGGGGAGGGGGCTAGTTGCCCTCCAATCACTTCCGACTATTAAAAAGGGCACTAACCCTTTAAATTTCAAATCGAATGAGCCTTTTTTGAAGTTTCTAAGACAACGCCTTCTATAAAAACCTTATATGCCCCCAGGGCATAACTTAAAACCCTTGCCCCGAGGGATGTGGGGGGAGTTTCCTCCTCAAAAAGATATTTTCTATCTAGAAATCAACTACTTTTGAACAAAATGGCTATCTCAAAATTTTGAATGGATGTGTTTGGGGAAAAGGTGGGCGTGAGAGGGGGGTTAGTTACCGTCCAATCACTTCCAACTATTAAAACAGGCACGAGCCCTTTGAATTACCAATCGAATTAGCATTTTTTGAAGTTTCTATGACAGCACCTTCTATAAAAATCTTATATGCCCCCAGGGCATAGCTTACAGCCCTTGCCCCGAGGGTTTTGGGGGAGTGTCCTCCTCAAAAACATATTTTCTATCTGGAAATCCACTACGCTCAACAAAATGGCTATCTCAAAATTTTTATTGGATGTATTTGGGGGAATGATGGGCGTGGGAGGGGGGGGGCTTGTTGCCCTCCAATCACTTTCGAATATTAAAAACGGCAGTAGCCCTTAAATTTCCAATCGAATGAGCCTTTCTTGAAGTTTCTACGAAAACGCCTTCTATAAAGACCTTATATGCCCCCAGGGCATAACTTCCAACCATTACCCTGAGGGTTGTAGGGGAGTGTCCTCCTCAAAACCATATTTTCTATCTGGGAATCAACTACGCTGAACAAAATGGCTATCTCAAAATTTTGATTGGATGTGTTTGGGGGATTGATGGGCGCGGGGGGGAGGGCTAGTTGCCCTCCAATCACTTTCGACTATTAAAACGGGCACTAGCCGTTTGAATTTCCATTAGAGGGTACCATTTTTGAAGTTTCTGAAACAATACCTTCGGTGAAAACCATATCTAACACGAGGGCAGAACTTAAAACCATATCTCCGACAGTTGGCGGGAAGTTTCCTCCTCAAAAAGATATTTTCAACTCGGAAATAAGCTATGCTGAAAAAAATGGCTATATCAAAATTTTGATTGGATGGGTTTGGGGAAATGATGGGCGTGGGGGGGGGGGGGTGTTTGACCTCCAATCACTTTCGACTATTAAAAAGGGCACTATCCCTTTGAATTTCCAATCGAATGAGCCTTTCTTGAAGTTTCTACGACAACACCTTCTATACAAACCTTATATGCCCCCTGGGCATAACTTAAAACCCTTGCCCGGAGGGTTGTAGGGGAGTGTCCTCCTCAAAAACACATTTTCTATGTGAAAATCAACCACGCTGATCAACATGGCTCTATAGAAAGGGTGATTGGTGATGTTTGAGGGACTGCTGGGCGCGAGGGGAGATCGTTGCCCTCCTATCACTTCCGAATATTAAAATGGGCACTAGCCGTTTGAATTTCCAATCGAATGAGCCTTTTTTGAAGTTTCTACGACAACGACTTCTATAAAAACCTTATATGTCCCCAAGGCATAACTTAAAACCCTTGCCCCGAGGGTTTTGGGGGAGTGTCCTCCTCAAAAACATATTTTCTATCTGTAAATCCACTACGCTCAACAAAATGGCTATCTCAAAATTTTTATTGGATGTGTTTGGGGGATTGATGGGCGCGGGGGGGGGGGAGGCCTAGTTGCCCTCCAATCACTTTTGACTATTAAAACGGGCACGAGCCCTTTGAATTTAGAATCTAATGAGTCTTTCTTGAAGGTTATACGACAACGCCTTCTATAAAAACCTTATATGCCCCCAGGGCATAACTTAAAACCCTTGCCCCGAGGGTTGTGGGGGAGTGTCCTCCTCAAAAAGATATTTTTGAATTGGAAATCAACTACGCTGAACAAAATGGCTATCTCAAAATTTTGATTGGATGTGTTTGGGGGAATGATGGGCGTGGAAGGGGGGGGGGGGTAGTTGCCCTCCACTCACTTTCGACTATTAAAAAGGGCACTAGTCCTTTCAATTTCCAATCGAATGAGCCTTTTTTGAAGTTTCTACGACAACGCCTTCTATACAAACCTTATATGCCCCCCGGGCATTACTTAAAACCCTTGCCCGGAGGGTTCTAGGGGAGTGTCCTCCTCAAAAACACATTTTCTATGTGGAAATCAACTACGCTGAACAAAATGGCTATCTCGAAATTTTGATTGAATGTGTTTGGGGGAATGATGGGCGCGGGGGGAGGGGAGGGCTAGTTGCCCTCCAATAACTTTCGACTATTCAAAAGGGCATTAGCCCTTATAATTTCCAATCGAATGAGCCTTTTTGAAGTTTCTACGACAACGTCTTCTATAAAAACTTTATATGGCCCCAGGGCATAACTTAAAACCCTTGCCCCGAGGGTTGTGGGGGATTGTCCTCCTCAAAAAGATATTTTCGATTGGGAAATCAACTACGCTGAACAAAATGGCTTTCTTCTTCTTTTATTTACATTCTTTTTTTTCTTTTTTTTTTACCTAGTCTTGTACTCTTACTTTGGTGATATTCAGTTAACATATCAAAATTTAACAGAAAAATATAAGGCTATATAATATATATATATATATATATATATATATATATATATATATATATATATATATATATATATATATATATATATATATTACTTTACTTTACTTACTTAAAGCTCTTGCTCGGCAGCGTCGCCAGCGTAGAGGGAACCAGTCGTCAGCGCCGACAGTCTTCTCCAGAGTGGTCGGTTCAGGGCGAGGGTTGTCACTTCAACCGGGTTGATGTTTCTGGAGGCGAGCCGATCACGGATGACGTCCGCCCATCTGGTGCGTGATCTTCCCCTAGGACGCGTCCAGCCGTTTGCAGCTGGGTTGAAATCGAAGATGAGCCGGGCGGGTGTTTGGGCAGGCAGATGACCATACCAACGCAGCAAGCGAGACTCGGATAGCAAGCTGCTATCCGAGCAAGCTGCTCGGATAGGGGTGGGAGTTTGAAGGACCTGAGGATTTCCGAATTTCGTACCCTGTCGGGCCATCGGGAGCGTTCGATTTTTCGGAGGTGTTTCGTCTGGATGGCATCTACCTTCAGCGTCTGTGTCTGAGTCAGCGACCAAGTCTCAGCAGAATATATATATATATATATATATATATATATATATATATATATATATATATATATATATATATATATATATATATATATATATATATATATATATATATATATATATATATATATATATATATATATATATATATATATATATATATATATATATATATATATATATATATATATATATATATATATATATATATATATATTATATATATATATATGTATATGTATTTGGTATTATGTCAGCATTACCTAACCAGTGACGTGATATTATACAAAGGGTAGATAAAGAAATATTTTTTTTTTAGTATTTTTATAATCAGAGTTTAATCAGTTTCCCATCATCACAAGAGATTATACCCTGTTTTGTGTCCTGGCTGGGGGTTGAGTTAAAGATTTCAGGACTCTTTTTGGGAGGGAGGGGGTTAGGGGAATTACAATTGTATGTTTGCCGGATGGTTGAAAACTATTTTTTATTCGATCCTCACAAAAGAGTATGCGCTCAGCGAATGTCCGAAATTCTTTTTCTCTGCTTGGATTCAATTAGCTTTGCGAGTCAGCTTCTTCAGTCTTACGCAAGCTATGATGGTAAAAGTTAGGTTATATTAAACTAGGTTAGGTTAGTTAATTAAATTTGGTTATAAATATCAGAAATGGGTTAAAAACCTAATCTAACCTAGCCGAACCTAACCAAACATAACCTGTCATCTTCAAACCTTGCATTAAATTGAAAAGTTGACTGGCAACGCTGACTCAATCCAAGGAGAAAAAAGATATTTAGGACAAAAAAAGGTATACATTTATTTATATATGGAAGATAGAAGTTTCAAACCTAGAAAACTTAAACACAAAAAGAAAAAAAAGTAATTAAGAGCAAAGAGTTAAAACGTTATTCAAACATAAGAAGCTAATTTATTTTGTCTGAAAATATAATTTATTATTTTTATTTAGTCATTTCATATTTTTTTTCTCCGTTGATACAGGATTCCAGATGTGAAGCCAAATTGTTCGGGGATTATTATTTTCTTTACTTCAATAACGTAATTTAATTTTATTTGTTATCATATATTTCTAGATTTTTATTTTAGTTTCAAATGAAAATCATTTAGATACGAAAAAAAAGTTATCAGAATAAAAATATTTTAAAAGATTTATCTGTTAAATCAATAAAAGATATCTCTACGCCAGTATCAAAATGTCATATTTGACATTTGTTCTTATATGCGAAAGTAAAATAATATGACCCATTTACTACTCAAATCACATGGTTGAATGGGTCACGGTTACAAAATAAAAACAAACTGAAAAAAAAGACAAAAAACAACAAATCCTCTTTCATTTCCCATTTAATTGAGCTTTTCAAAATCCTCTTTCTTTTCCTACTGATCCTCCGTTCTCCAAACGGGCTCTATCTTTGTTGCATTGCCACACGAACACAATTCCCCACATTCACAATATCCAGTTGCCAATCATTCTTCAAGATCTTAACCTTGAAGATGTTCAAGATGTCTTCAAGATGTTAATTCCTTCCCTCTTACCCCAATTATTTCAAAAACTTCCTCCATCGAATCCCATGGCTCCTTACATCAATTGGACCACCCCATGAGCTAAACCTCTCCAAATACTTCCTTCATTTTCGAAGTGTCACACAATAGGCCTTTACTCAGAAAAACTAATCAGGCATCGGGAGCCAATTTTTACGTTTTTTAGAGGGGGGGGTTGATTGAAAAAACTGAAAACAATCCAAGTTACCTTCCTCCCCCTATAGATTTTGAGAAACACCTTTTTTTTTGCATTTTCAATTAAAAATTGAAAATAAATCCCGCCCCCATATTCTCATGAATTTACGTCCCGGTCACCACTTAACTAGCCCGCCCTAAGGTAATTTATATAAAGCAACAAACACAACTCTTTAAATAAGACACATCTTTACGCAGACATTTTTTTCCTTACTGTGCAATAATGATTGGAGTAGGCTACAATTCAAATTTTTTGTTGATTAGATTACTTCCGTTTTTTTGCATTTTTAGTAGGAGTATGGCTGGATTGTGCGGAAAGGAGCATTACGACCTTTCCATTCAGATAGATCGCTGGTACCGCCTTCTCTTCTCTCAGTGAGCCAATGTCATTGCACGAGCGAGTGTTCGGCGCTGCGATGTTCTTGCAAAAAGCATGGCTTAAAATGTACCTGAGCTTGTGTTGATTGTAAAGGAACAAACTTTTCTAACTGCGAAACAGTCGATGCCGGAAACCTTGAAGACGATGGTAGCGAATAATAAGAGCAAATTTTCGAATACCTTTGCCACTATACAATGAATCTCTGTGTTACTATGATTTTTATCTGCCTTATGTAATTGATCTCTATGATGCATTATATTTGAGTATATTGATCGCTTATTTGGAACTAGTGTTTCGTATTAGCTAAGGGAAGCACTTTGACAGAATTTTTTTTTTGTTGTTGCCAAATATACGTTTCAACTTCCCCACAGCCTCCTCATTCTTACTCACTTTCACAAAACTGAGGTACCTGGCATACTGGACTTTACCTGGACCCAGCCTCGGTTGGTACCAAGGCGTAATGCTGCAAATGTTTTTCCATTGGCCAACTTTAATATACGCCTGCAGGCTGAGCCTCTCCCCCAACCTCACTCTCTCTTAAAGCTTTAAGCTCCAAACAATAATTTTGACTTTAAACACTTAGTTTTATGTCCATCAGCAAAAAAGAGCGTAGAAATGACAAATCTAATCACATTTGCTGGTATTTACTCAATCAATATTTTTTGTCTCAACCTAAAATTCAACCTCAAAAAACTCAAAATTGTTAAAGAACTAGAGCGGCAAACTTTTCAGATTCCGAATCAGCTCATATTTTTTGGTCGGGTAGTGAAGGAATCATTTGTATAGCAATTTGTTTGAGGTGACCCTTTTTCTTCGCAATTTCCCTAGACTATTAGGGAGTCAAATATTTTAGAGAAAATAATCGTATTATGTTCAGGAAAAGATCTTATGGGGCGGGGAACTTAACAAATTCTGAATACAAAAAAAAATAATCTGACTTAATTCATGAGGATTTAAACATCAAAGGATAAACATATTCTAATTAAGAGAAGAAAACTGTATAGAATAAATTTATAAATAATTTTATTTATTGCAACACAGCAGGGCAAATATGTATCAGTTTCTTCGCTATATTTAGCTCCAGGTTCACCATTTGTACTTTAACAAATACATCACGTTATTAAACGTGTACCGAAATAAGAAAAAATAAACAAATATCTCAAATGTTGTCCGGCATGCAAGGTCGTATCCCGGGGGGGGGGGTAGGAGTCCCCCCCTCCAAAATGTCTGTGCGACTCATAAAAACTTAACAAAAATGAATATAAAAAAGTTTTTGTTGCGTTTTTTAGTTCTCAGGTCCCCCCCCGAATTTTTTTGTAAGACACCCCCCCCCCCAAAAAAAAGAAAAGAAAAAAAAGACAACAATCCTGGATGCGGCCCTACCGGCATGAATAAAGATATGAGAAGATAAAAAGTTTTGTTTTCAGTAATCTGTGCGTTGATTTCTTTGAACCTCGTCTTTAAAGTCCAACAACTACCAAATGTATCATATGGCACCATCTCTACTGCTGAGGATCAGGAAAGGTGCTTTGACTCCACACCCAACCGTGGAATTATCAGCCTAACTACCCGGCGAGACGTCGTTTACTTGATTTTCTTTGAGGTGGGATGTGTTAAAGGACTAGCTGCATGTCATATATTATTATCTTACCTTTTGACTCTAGGTTTGAAAAACAAAGAATTCCACGGTTTTTAACTTACTTGTTATAAAATTACCTCGTGAATCTGAATCTAAGGCAGAGAACCAGTATATTGGTACCTGCACAAACGCAGAGTCTCATTGGTCGCATCCCTACAAAATATGTTTCCATTATCTTCCCTCAGCTTTTGTTTACAAACATCCTGTACTACCGAGTGGATAATCAAGACTATACTTACTCCTTTAGAATTTGAAAGTATTCTCTGCTCCATGGTTCCTTTGCCATGGCTCTTGCCACTGTCCAAGCATTCATATCTGTATCAAAATTGAAAGGCCGCAATTTTGAATTATATTCGAGTTCAATGTCTACATTCACTTTTTTCTCTGGAGTTTTCGCATATCTGAAAATAAATATTTGCAAATAATATCACACAGTAAAAAATTATAAATGGAGGAGAAAACCGTGTTATCAGCACCACTAGCTAAATGCTATTTAAAGTAAGGGTATACATAGGAAAATATAGTCATTAGGGTAGGGTTAATTCATTAAAACATCCGATAAAAGGCTAGTTACACAGAAGCCTGCAGCAAATTTATGGGAATTTGGGACCCTTAACAACCATTAATCTATTAATAGACAAAATGATTACCATAGTTACAGCATACAAAACATAGAGCATTCCAGCTTGTTTTGTTTGTGATGTACGATTTGCCTGTTTTTCATTAAATCAACCTGATTTCCTACTCAGTTTAAAATCAGTGGCACCTAAAAGGGGACGGGAGGGGCACCAACCCTCCTCTACAGAAAACCTAAACCCTTGGTTTTATATAGGTAAAAAAAAGACAACACTAACTTAGCAAATAATTATCTTGAACTAATTTTTTAAGAATACAATATCTGTGCAGTCTTTTAAGTTTTTGAAGGCTCAAAATCATTTTTTTTTATCACGGATTCCATTGGACGATATAGCCACTCAGCAGTACTGCCTAAATTCTCATCGAGCCAAAAATGTATTTCAAGACATGAGTATACTTTCCCAAAAAGCTAAAAAAAAAATCGTAGAATACTCATATGAAATAGGAAAAATTCCACAGAGCGAGATAAAAAGAATTCATGCTCCCCCCTCCCTATAACATTCACGCTTTAATAAACATTGAGTGTTTTGAAAACTGTTAGGTTTTTTTTTAACTATGACGGTGAAACAAAAAATGAGCCAAAAATCCAATATTAGGGATCACTTCCAGAGTCTGTTTTGGAGATACGACACAGAACAGAGTTTCATTAAAAATAACTCTTACTAATATAGAAAGCTTACAGCATTCATAATAACAAAATGATAAGAAACAAGACAGTAAGGCCATGAAAACAAAAGTCTGAATGCTCAATGAGCATACAGAGTAAAGACTAATGAAGATTTCCCCCCTGAGACCGGCCTGCAGGATCTTTCGCTGAATAATCCAAAAATGAAAATGTAAAATGCAAATCTTCTGACTATGCTGAACAAAATGGTTATCCCAAAATTTTGATCCGGTGACTTTGAGAAAAAAGAGCATGGGAGAGGCCTAGTTGCCCTCCAGTTTTTTTTGGTCGCTTAAAAAGGGAACTAGAACTTTTGATTTCCGTTCGAATGAACCGTCTCGCGATATTCTAGGATCATTGGGTCAATACGATCACCCCTGGGGAAAAAAACAAATAAACAAATAAACACGCATCCGTGATATTTTTTCTGGCAAAAAATACAAAATTCCATATTTTTGCATATAGGAGCTTAAAACCTCTACAGTTTGGTTATCTTATACGTTGAATCTGATGGTGCCATTTTCATTAAGATTCTATGACTTTTAGGGGGGGGGTTCCCCTTTTTCGAAAATAAGGCAAATTTTCTTAGGCTCGTAACTTTTGATCGATAGCACTAAACTTGATGAATTTTATATATTTGAAATCAGAATAAACATCCGATTCGTTTAATGTATCTATCGGTATCAAAATTTTCGTTTTTTAGAATTTCGGTTACTATTGAGCCGGGTCATTCCTTACTGATAGTTTTTCAGAGTTTCGGTTATTATTGAGGCACATCCCTCCTTACCATGGGCGTAGGCAGCATTAGGCAACATATTGTCTAGGGGGGGGGCAGTCGATAGTGTGATGGAGTTTTATCAACTGCTTTTTCCAAACCATCTGCTTTTTCAGCCATATCTAATGTAAATTTGAAGGTCTAGTGGGGGCGACTGCCCCCCCCCCCCCACCACCTCCCTATGCCCATGCCTTGTACTGAGTCCTTACAAGGCTTAGGACAGCTCCAAATAATCCTTATAAAAACAATAATAAAACTCTATTCCAGATCAGCAGGTTCCGTCTCCAGGAAATAATAGAGAAACCAACTTTCTTGGCTCAATGTAGTGTGATTTTAATCAATTCAGCACGGATTTATATTTTGGATATTTTTTAACTAGATGCTTGTGGGCCTATTATCTTCCCCTCTGCACATTATTGAGATGACCCAAACTTGCAGGCTAAAGACGCCTCTGTTTTTACAACATTTTTAATTCTGAATGTTTTGGAAATGATATTTGCGTTCATTTTAAAAGGAAGATTGAGAAGTTCAGCCGAGGAAAGCCCTGTGATCCACCAGTATTTCCGTTTTGTTAAAGAATGGGTAATTCATTCAGTGGCGGATCCAGGTGAGGGGCGAGGGGGGCGCGCGCACCCCTAAGGTAGTGTAGTTTACTATATCAACGCAAGTTCGCGCTAATTAAACTTGTTCCAAACACAAGTTTATCGGATCAACCTATTTTGTGCCCCCCTTAAAACAAATCCTGGATCCGCCCCTGAATTCATTAAATGGGCTTTGTCTTTGTGTAACCATTCCGTTTTTTCCGCTGGGCCCATCTTAAGTATCGCTATTTTTACGATTGCAAATTTTTATATCTGTTTTACAGTTGCCTGTTTTTGGCACTATTCCGAAGTTGTGCCTCTCTTCCAAATGATTTTAACCTCCGTCTCGATTTTGTTCCCCAATTATTTTTTTCCTCATACACACATTTTTACCCTGGCTATTTAAATAAATGGAATAAGATGAAGACAAATAGGGAATTACTTCATAAGTCCTTTGTAGCTTATTTTCCATGTTCTGTTTGGGACAACTGGTTCAATTCTCAATCCTTCTGCTGCGAATTCTTCCTTCTCTGCGTAAAGCATAGTATCAGGAAGCTTAGGTGCCTCTAGCAGTCCCACCTCTGGTATCTGCAAATTAAAGTAACAATGTTTTACACATTGTTTACAAAGAAAATGTTGTTACACAAAAGAAAAAATGACATTCTTTTAGAAATTGATTAATGTAATCTGAAGAAAATAAAGTATACAAATGACAATGTGAATCATTGAAAACAGACTAACAGCGAACCCTGTTGGCCGACGGGTATGAAAAACGATAAATTTGTTTTGTCCCCCTACAACATAAAAATCCATGATCATCTCCTACCCACTTGAAAAAAACCCTTAAAATTTCATCCTCCAGCTATACAGACAGAACACATGTTTTCTTGCAATATTCTGCAGGATAGGCTTACCAAAAATATAACTTTGGAAATACTAATTTAAGCAGAAAAAATCCTTCCCCCCTTTTACTCTAAAAGAACATTAGAAGATTCAATTGAGGGATATATTTTTTCCAGCTAGATTTTTGCCCCGCTAGTAGTAAGCTATCTAGTACCACGACGAGTGATTGCGTAATTTGTCTTATCTCTAGCATATAGAAGAATATACACTACAGTTTCACGGGCACATTGTAAAAATCGGGCAAACCTATAAAGTGCCAAACACGTTTTGAAACTATAGTCAAGGTTGTATAAGACAATCAGACTGGTTTTATTGCTATTGATATCAACCATACATGGAATTGCACAAGAATGTGCAACACAGTTTCCTGTGCACATTTTAAAAAGCTGGCAGTACGAGTGGGGATTCCCCACTGGTTCCTGAAGTCTAGCTTGCTGCACAAGTTTGCTTCAACTCCATGTTTTCATGGATGCTACAATCAGAATTGTTTGATTGACATTTGCAAAAAGGGATAAGGGATTCGCGAATTGGACTACGAACATTCTTATTTGAATAATAGGAAAAAAACAGAGCTAGATAACATTTGCGAATTGGATCGTATGAAGATGGAGAAAAAGGGTTAAAGTGATTAGCAGTTAAGGTAACCTCAATAGCATTTGAACAGTGTTGTCAGTTTAAAATAGAGTCTAACGTTATAGTATACTAAAAAATTGATACTAACAGAGATGTAGATGGCAAGAAAAGAATTTTAATAATGGATAGCTTTACTTCTTCGATGTGTTCTGTATAATACACAAAAGGCGTTTGAACTGTGTTGTCAGTTTAAAATAGAGTCTAACGTTATAGTATACTAAACAGTTGATACTAAGAGAGATGTAGATGGCAAGACAATAAATTTAATAATGAAATTCAGAACAAACCTTAGAAATCCTTGAAAATCAAGTAGTAAGGTGTATGTGAGTACGAACCATCAAGGATCATAAGCACCAATGAACCTAACCAGCAGAGACATCAACCCCCCACCGGTCCCCTATCCCCAAACTCGGAGGGCGCTCTCCCCTCCCCTCCAAATTTTGGCCCCCTCCCCCCATTTTTTTTTGGATTTTTTTAAATTATTTTTTTTAACATGATATATTTTTTCAACTTTTTTTTACATGTCTTCGAATGAGATGAAAAATACTTAAAACAAAACAAAAAATCATAGTTACATTTTATTGATTTTTCAAAGTTCATTTTGAATTTCTTTCGTTGAAATGCAAGTGTTGGAATATTTCAGTAGTGTTTTGTCGTGGTTTACCTTGTCACACTTACATTCTCATGATTTTTCAAAGTTCATTTTGGATTTCTTTCGTTGAAATGCAAGAGTTGGAATATTTCAGTAGTGTTTTGTCTTGGTTTACCTTGTCACAGTTACATTCTCTTGATTTTTCAAAGTTCATTTTGTATTACTTTCATTGAAATGCAAGAGTTGGAATATTTCAGTAGTGTTTTGTTATGGTTTACCTTGTCAGACTTACATTCTACTGATTTTTTAAAGTTCATTTTGGATTTCTTTCGTTGAAATGCAAGAGTTTGAATATTTCAGTAGTGTTTTGTTATGGTTTACATTGTCACAGTTACATTCTATTCATTTTTCAAAGTTCATTTTTTGAATTTCTTTCGTTGAAAGATGAGAGTTGGAATATTTCAGTAGTGCTTTGTTATGGTTTACCTTGTCACAGTTACATTCTCTTGATTTTTCAAAGTTCATTTTGGATTCCTTTCTTTGAAATGCAAGAGTTGGAATATTTCAGTAGTGTTTTGTTGTGCTTTACCTTGTCACAATTACTTTCTCTTGATTTTTCAAAGTTCCTTTTGAATTTATTTCGTTAAAATGCAAGAGTTGGAATATTTCAGTAGTGTTTTAATGTGGTTTACCTCGTCACAGTTACATTCTCTTGATTTTTCAAAGTTCATTTTGGATTTCTTTCATTCAAATGCAAGAGTTGGAATATTTCAGTAGTATTTTGTTGTGTTTTACCTTGTCAAACTTACATTCTCTTTATATTTCAAAGTTCATTTTGGATTTTTTTCGTTGAAATGCAAGAGTTGGAATATTTCAGTAGTGTTTTGTTGTGGTTTACCTTGTCACACTTACATTCTCTTGATTTTTCAAAGTTAATTTTGGAATTTCTTTCCTTGAAATGCAAGAGTTGGAATATTTCAGTAGTCTTTTGTTGTGGTTTATCTTGTCAAAGTTACATTCTCTTGATTTTTCAAAGTTCATTTTGATTTCTTTCGTTGAAATGCAAGAGTTGGTGTATTTCAGCAGTGTGTTGTTGTGCTTTACCTTGTCACAATTACATTCTCTTGGTTTTTCAAAGTTCATTTTGGATTTCTTTCGTTAAAATGCAAGAGTTGGAATATTTCAGTAGTGTTTTATTGTGGTTTACCTTGTCACAGTTACATTCTCTTGATTTTTCAAATTTCATTTTGGATTTCTTTCATTGAAATGCAAGAGTTGGAATATTTCAGTAGTGTTTTGTTGTGCTTTACCTTGTCAAACTTACATTCTCTTGATTAAATTTCTGTATTGTGTATCCAAGAGGTGAATTCAAGAAAGAGTTTGTTACTTACTTACTTTTTTACTTACTTACAATTTTTCTTCATAATGACATATCCAACAACAGATGTTGATAAAGAATTTATCAACATCCTGATTTATCAACATCCTGATTCATTCTGATAGTATTTTTGTGTTATTTGCAAGCCATTCGTACTATACCTTAAACGCATTCAGATATTTCCTTGATAAAAAAAAAATTTCCGACATATCCGACAAATCAGGTTTCCATCTCATGCATTTCAACGAAACAAATTCAAAATGAACTTTGAAAAATCAATAGAATGTAACTTTGACATAGTAAACCACGACAAAATACTACTGAAATATTCCAACTCTTCCATTTCAACGAAAGAAATTCAAAAATGAACTTTGAAAAATCAAGAGAATGTAACTGTGACAAGGCAAACCAGGACAAACCACTACTGAAATATTCCAAGTCATGCATTTCAACGAAAGAAACCCAAAATGAACTTTGAAATATCAAGAGAATGTAACTGTGACAAGGTAAACCGCGACAAAATACTACTGAAATATTCCAACTCTTGCATTTCAACGAAAGAAATCTAAAATGAACTTTGAAAAATCAAAGAGAGTGTAACTGTGACAAGGTAAACCACGGAAAACCACTACTGAAATATTCCAAGTCATGCATTTCAACGAAAGAAATCCAAATGAACTTTGAAAAATCAAGAGAATGTAACTGTGACAAGGTAAACCACGACAAAACGCTACTGAAATATTCCAACTCTTGCATTTCAACGAAAGAAATCTAAAATGAACTTTGAAAAATCAAGAGAATGTAACTGTGACAAGTTAAAGCACAACAAAACACTACTGAAATATTCCAACTCTTGCATTTCAACGAAAGAATTCCAAAATGAACTTTGAAAACTCAAGAGAATGTAACTATGACAAGCTAAACCACAAGAAAACACTACTAAAATATTCCAAATCTTGCATTTCAATGAAATAAATTCCCAAATTAACTTTGAAAAATCAAAAGAAAGTAACTGTGACAAGGTAAACCACAGCAAAACACTACTGAAATATTCCAACTCTTGCATTTAAAAGAAAGAAATCCAAAATGAACATTGTAAAATCAAGAGAAATTAACTATGACAAGGTAAATCACAACAAAACACTGCTGAAATATTCAAACTCTTGCATTTCAATGAAAGGAATCTAAAATGAGCTTTGAAACAATAAGAGAATGTAACTGTGACAAGGTAAACCATAACAAAACACTACTGAAATATTCCAACTCTCGCCTTTCAACGAAAGAAATTCAAAAAATGAACTTTGAAAAATCAATAGAATGTAACTGTGAAAATGTAAACCATAACAAAACACTACTGAAATATTAAAACTCTTGCATTTCAACGAAAGAAATCCAAAATAAACTTTAAAAAATCAATAGAATGTAAGTGTGACAAGGTAAACCATAACAAAACACTACTAAAATATTCCAACTCTTGCATTTCAATGAAAGAAATCCAAAATGAACTTTGAAAAATCAAGAGAATGTAAGTTTGACAAGGTAAACCACGACAAAACACTACCGAAATATTCCAACTGTTGCATTTAAACGAAAGAAATCCAAAATGAAATTTGAAAAATCATGAGAATGTAAGTGTGACAAGGTAAACCACGACAAAACTACTGAAATATTCCAACTCTTGTATTTCAAGGAAAGAAATTCAAAATGAACTTTGAAAAATCAATAGAATGTAACTATGATTTTTTTGTTTTGTTTTAAGTATTTTTCATCTCATTCGAAGACATGTAAAAAAAAGTTGAACAAATATATCATGTTAAAAAAAATAATTAAAAAAATTAAAAAAAACTAAAAAAAAATCCAAAAATGGGGGGATGGTGCTAAAAATTTGGAGGGGAGGGGGGGGGGCGCCCTCCGAGTTTGGGGATAGGGGACCTTTGGGGGGTTAATGTCTCTGCTGGTTAGGGTCGTTGGTGCTTATGATTCTTGATGGTTCGTACTCACATACACCTTACTACTTGATTTGCAAGGATTTCTAAGCTTTGTTTTCAATTTCATTATTAAAATTATTTTCTTGCCATCTACATCTCTCTTAGTATCAACTATTTAGTATACTATAACGTAAGACTCTGTTTTAAACTGACAACACTGTTAAAACATTACTTCTGTATTATACAGAACAAATCGAAGAAATAAAGCTATCCATTATTAAAATTCTTTTCTTACCATCTACATCTCTCTTAGTATAAACTTTTTAGTATACTATAACGTTAGACTCTATTTAAACTGACAACACTGTTCAAACGCCATTGAGGCTACCTTAACTGCTAATCACTTTAACCCTTTTTCTCCATCTTCATACGATCCAATTCACAAATGTTATCTAGCTCTGTTTTTTTCCTATTATTCAAATAAGATCGTTCGTACAGTCCAATTCGCGAATCCGTTATCCCTTTTTGCAAATGTCAATCAAACAGTTCTGATTGTAGCATCCATGAAAACATGGAGTTGAAGCAAGCTTGTGCAGCAAGCTAGACTTCAGGAACCAGTGGGGAATCCCCACTCGTACTGCCAGCTTTTTAAAATGTGCACAGAAGACTGTGTTGCACATTCTTGTGCAATTCCATGTATGGTTGATATCAATAGTAATAAAACCAGTCTGATTGTCTTATACAACCTTGACTATAGTTTCAAAACGTGTTTGGCACTTTATAGGTTTGCCCGCTTTTTACAATGTGCCCGTGAAACTGTAGTGTATATTCTTCTATATGCTAGAGATAAGACAAATTACGCAATCACTCGTCGTGGTACTAGATAGATTACTACTCCCGCTCTCTAGATTTTTCTATTCCTATATTTCTATTTCTCTTGATTTTTAAATATGCATTTTAAATACATACTTTTCTGGTATTTTTATTGAAAAAATGGTCCTCCTAGGTTTCAAAAATTTTGGAATTGGACGAGGGGATCCCAATTTCCGCCACTTGGTGCACATCTCAGAGCGCCACGTGTGCCGCACAGTTGCACCACGCTTGGCAGAGTTCAAGTTTTAGCAAAATTTGCTAATATTCTTGAATTTTGAAGGGGTTTTGTTGACAAAAATCGACATGCAAATTATAGAATTAGTTTCTGCCACACTTGGAACGTATTACCTGGTGTACACGATTTCTAAGAGTGAGAACACCTCGGTATTGGGTGGTAATTTCAAATCTCTTGTCATTGGTCTAAACACTAGGCAGTTTGGCAATTGGTCCCAGGCGTCCAGGCTCGATTCGACCTCTGAGAGGGAGGCTAAATGATTTCATGTTTGGTGTTAGTAACCTCATTTCTTACAGTTGACTATTTACATTGTAGGCACTATCAACTAGTGTTTTTCAGGTGGTTAATTCTTTTTAATTAAATAAAAAATAACAAGTTTTTTTCCACTGAAAGTATGGATCAGCATTAAAACGAACATAAATTATTCCGAATGTTAGGGGGATGCTCCCTCCCCAATACTCCTCTTTTCACGCTAATGTTTTAATTAGTTTTGAAAAAGGTTCTAATTCTAAATAAACGGCCCTTTTATTTCAGGGATCGTTCTTGAAGAATAAGGATAAAAGGCCAAATTTTAGCGTAAAGAGCGGTGAATTGAGGATGGGGCCACCCCACTACTATACGGAATAATTTCTGTTCGTTTTAGGTTTTAATGTTGCTACTTATTTTCAGAGGAAAAAAATCGTTTTTTTTATTTTAATAAATTTTACTTTTTGTGATCAATCTATCCTCTACTTTTTGGTCTTTACCTCCTTTTAAAGACGACATTTGTTAAATAAATCCTGTTTTTTATTTTATATATTGTTAATTTTACTTTATCCCCACCCCCCTTTGGCAGGGTAACAGTAAACTCGTAAGTTTGGAGTACCCGATGCAACAGCGAAGCTGGCGGTGCTGTATGTAGAGCTATCAGATTCAGCTTCTTATCGATTTTCGCCCCATCCTCCTTTAGTCCGACTGTTCACTTAAACTCATTGTTGTATAATTATATTGTATACTGCGACCTCCACTGACCAAAAAATTTTGTGATTCCCAGCCAAAAAAGACCAATCACTATACTATTACACCAAGCTTTTTCCTATCGAAGTGACCTCGCCTTTTTCTATTCAAATTGATCCTTTTGTAATGTTTCGTTTTATTTTTAATGTTTGGAAATTTGCTCTGTCATGCTTTTTGAGATTTCGTAAAGCACAAATGATAAAAGTCCAGGAGCACATTTGAAGGAAACCTATAAAATTCGACAAGCGACAATCAAAAATAGTTACTTATCTCATTCCTAAAGGCGCATTGCTTGACTCATGCCCCCCCCCCCCTGATACATAGATATACATTCCAGTTTATAGTAGCCCTTTAAATGGCGCTACTTTTTTCTTCACTGATTGTGCAGCGTTCCCCATTGCAAATACTAGCGTTAGCTGTTTCCCATTGTAATAATAGAGTTTGCCATCCGCTATTGTGAAGTATAATGGGAATAAAAAAGGAAGAACATCTTTATCTGCGTTGCATATTCATGCTATTTGCATTATCAGTCTATTGGAAGTCATATTAATATTTGTTCAGTTATTTTGGAAGTTATTCAGATGTGAGTATTTTTTCTTGTTTGTCTTTTTCTATATATGTTGCTTTTAATTTTGCTTAATTCATTTTTCTCTGTTGATAAAGGCCCCCGAACGTGAAGTCGAAATATTCAGATTTTTATTATTTAAAGTTTTTGGCTTTTTTTGTCAACTGCTGCAAAAAAAATTCCCGAAAAAGCCTTTTGTACACCCCCCCTCCCGAAAAAAAGATCCTGGATAAGGCTCTGGTTACAAATGTACGTAACAGAAAGGGGGAAGTAGAGTGAATCAATGTGCCTTTAGAAATGAGATAAGTAAGTACTGCATTTATGATTGTTCAAAGTATTTTTCAGAATTGTCAGGGTTTTACTTCAAGTGTGCCCCTGGTCTTAACCTTTACCGTTCGAATCCCGCTGCAGCATACTTCAGGTTAAACTTGCTCGTAAAATATGCGTATGAACTATGGCCAAGACTAGCTCTAAGTAGCTAAGAGCCAGTGATTTGGCTTAATACTCTTTCTGAATAGATTCTATTGTAACTAATAATTATTTGGGCTAAAACTATAATATTTGAAGTACAGTTTAAGCATTTGAAAACAAAGATACAAACATCAGGGTCATACCAGTATTTATACAAGTATCATATAGGTATAGGATTTAAGTATCAGTATCATATATACTGACAGTAGAGGTGACCCTATTGATCCCATTGCCCACCCGTGCTGCCACCTACAACTTTTTTACATAGTTTATGGATGGTTATGTGTGTTGGTCGATTTATTTGATGTTTTTATGGATTTTCTCAGTGAGAATGGAAAAACAGGAACTTTGTCACTTTCATGGACTATAAAGTCATAAGGGGGAACACGTGGTTAATGGGGTAAATGTTGTTGTTATTGTTTTGGGCACGCGATAGAGTCATAAGGGGAAACACGTGGTTAATGAGGTCAATGTTGTTCTTGTTGTTTTGTGCACGCGATAGAGTCATTAGGGTGAACACGTGGTTAATGGGGTCAGTGTTTTTGTTGTTGTTTTGGGCACGCGATAGAGTCATAAGGGGGAACACGTGGTTAATGGGGTCAATGTTACTGTTGTTGTTTTGGGCACGCTCTCAGCGAATGCCAAGGTCAATGTTGTTGTTATTGTTGTTGTTGTTCGAGCCAAATGTTATGAGTTTCCGGGAAACAGTTAGATCCCCCTTCTTAACCAATCAGAGAGCTTGCTTATACATGAGCGGCGGAGGGAGTGTAAGGAGAGGATTTTTGCTATAGTTTTATCAAACTGTGAATAGGATTCACTAAGTTCTTAGTGAGCAGTGTAATAACATGAGTGAACAAGTTGAGTTAGAAATATCCTTTTATTGCAATTGTTTTATTTGTAAGGGACATTTTCATGATTTTGAGTATTCACACCAACCTACTTAATGTTTAGACTGCATAGAGGCAGAGACAGATGAGAAGAATCTGGAGGAAACGAGAAGAAAAATTATACGTGACATGGAGAGAAATTTATACCGATTGCAAGTAAGCTCAGATAAAAGAAGGATTGATATGTTAGAAAAGGAAGACCAAAAGAAGAGACTAGTAAAAGAGGGCTTTCTCTATAGTGTAAAAAACAGCAGTGAAAACCCAAAGAAAAATGTATATAGTGCAAGATATAACTCGGATTATTATGATGATTATGCTCTAAGAGAAGAGAAAAAGTGGTCCTTTAAGAGACAACAAAAGAGGTCATTCTACGAAAAGGATTTTAAACAACGGCAACCATGGTGGAAGAGTTCCCATATATGATTTATCGTTAAATCTAATTATTAATATGTATAATGTGTTTTATATTGTAATCATACAATAAATTTGATTGTGCTATTTCTATTTTCTCATACTAGATATGTATAGAATAAGGATACCAGCAGAGACTACGGTACATGAATAGTTCAGTTTGATTAAATCACCCCATAGAGTATTATCAGTCCACAACCAAGTTTTCTATCAAAGATAAAAATAAATCATTTTTCTAATCTTTATTCTTATGATAAATCAATATTTATTATAGTTTTTATGTACACAATCTCGGGTTCTATTACTTGAACCTCGTCTTCTTCTTCATTTACTACTATATCTAGGAGAGGAGGCATGTCCTCGAATAAATCCTCTCGTATTCGTATGTTATTTGTCGAAGAGGGCAAACCATCAAGCAACCGCTCATCATCTTCTATACAGAGTCGGCCTGAAGGTCCCCTCCGCACCAAATCCTCCAACGCATACGATAATCCGTCCTCTGTATAATGGATCTCTATTACATCATCAGCATCATCAATGCATATATCGCACAAAAGAATTTCCTCCTCATGAGTGAGGTCCCACTCGCTCCATACATCCTAAAAGATTGATAACACTATGATCAAAAACTCGAGTTTCCTGCGGAAAACATATATTAGTTCAGATTTTACGAGAATAGTTTATTTTCGAACCAATGGGCCCCAAACGAGTCGTCCCTCCATTTTTTTTAATACTTTTTTATGGCTTTATTATATCTCATCTGAACAAGTTCCTTTCATTATATTATTCCTAAACCCATTTTCCAGCGTCAAAGAGTCCCCTCCCCATTTCGTAAATACTTTCTTGATTTTTTTAATATGTTTTTTTTACTTTTTTACGTATCTTAAAATGACATGAACACAAAAACACACACACACACACACACACACACACACACACACACACACACACACACACACACACACACACACACACACACACACACACACACACACACACACAAATACATATACATATACAGATACACACACACACACACATACACATAAACACCAATAAATAAAAACAAACACCCAACCCAACAACCCACACACAAACAAACCCACCAACACCCACCCCCACCCCCCAGCAAAACCCCCTCCCACCAAAAAACAAACAATCCTTGTAAAACTCTCACACACACACACACACACACACACACACAATTAGACAAAAATTACGATGTTTATGCACAGTTATGTCTAAGCAATAAATATCTTAAGCCTCAACCGTTTTTATTCTTTAGAATAGTCCATCCACATGAAAATTATACTTTCAGATTCAACATGTCAGGGAACAAACTTTCAGGTTCAGCATGTAAGAGAACCCTAAATGCTCATCCCAAAAAAGGTAAGTTAACCCTAAACGCTCAAAGAATTTCTCGGAAATTACACTTTCAAGTTCAGCATATTGGAGAACCCTAAATGCTCATCCCAAAAAAGGTAAGTCAACCCTAAACGCTTAATGAATTTCTCTGAAATCACACTTTCAGGTTCAGCAGGTAAGAGAACCCTAAATGCTCATCTCTAAAAAAGGCAAGTTAACCGGAAACGCTTAAAGATTTTCTCCGAAATCACAATTTCAGGTTAGGTAAGGGAGAACCCCGACCCCCACAACCCCCCCCCCGAATTAATGTCCTTTGTAGAATTCTATAAAAGATTTAATGTCCTTGGTAAAAGCATTTATGAGATTCAGAATTGATATTGATAGACACAGATCAGTGTATTTTCCAGCGAAAATACGCAAAATACGATGAAATTATGTTTCCATGGTTCTAATTCATATCCTTTACTTAGGGGGGGGGGTCATGGCTTGGCAAAAAGGAATTTTCAGTGAAAAACTCACAAATATAGCTCTTAATATGGCTTTTCGGTGTTTTTTCCAACGGAAATACGCAAAATATGATGAAATTACGTTTCCATGGTTCTAATTCATATCCTTTAATTAGGAGGTCCAGGCTTGGCAAAAAGGAATTTTCAGTGAAAAACTCACAAATATAGCCCTCAAAATGGCTTTTCAGTGTTTTTTTTCCAACGGAAATACGCAAAATATGATGAAATTACGTTCCCATGAATCTAATTCATATCCTTTAATTAGGAGGTCACGGCTTGGCAAAAAAAGGAATTTTCAGTGAACACACACACACACACACACACACACACACACACACACACACACACACACACACACACACACACACACACACACACACACACACACACACACACACACACACACACACACACACACACACACACACACACACACACACACACACACACACACACACACACACACACACACACACACACACACACACACACACACACACACACACACACACACACACACACACACACACACACACACACACACACACACACACACACACACACACACACACACACACACACACACACACACACACACACACACACACACACACACACACACACACACACACACACACACACACACACACACACACACACACACACACACACACACACACACACACACACACACACACACACACACACACACACACACACACACACACACACACACACACACACACACACACACACACACACACACACACACACACACACACACACACACACACACACACACACACACACACACACACACACACACACACACACACACACACACACACACACACACACACACACACACACACACACACACACACACACACACACACACACACACACACACACACACACACACACACACACACACACACACACACACACACACACACACACACACACACACACACACACACACACACACACACACACACACACACACACACACACACACACACACACACACACACACACACACACACACACACACACACACACACACACACACACACACACACACACACACACACACACACACACACACACACACACACACACACACACACACACACACACACACACACACACACACACACACACACACACACACACACACACACACACACACACACACACACACACACACACACACACACACACACACACACACACACACACACACACACACACACACACACACACACACACACACACACACACACACACACACACACACACACACACACACACACACACACACACACACACACACACACACACACACACACACACACACACACACACACACACACACACACACACACACACACACACACACACACACACACACACACACACACACACACACACACACACACACACACACACACACACACACACACACACACACACACACACACACACACACACACACACACACACACACACACACACACACACACACACACACACACACACACACACACACACACACACACACACACACACACACACACACACACACACACACACACACACACACACACACACACACACACACACACACACACACACACACACACACACACACACACACACACACACACACACACACACACACACACACACACACACACACACACACACACACACACACACACACACACACACACACACACACACACACACACACACACACACACACACACACACACACACACACACACACACACACACACACACACACACACACACACACACACACACACACACACACACACACACACACACACACACACACACACACACACACACACACACACACACACACACACACACACACACACACACACACACACACACACACACACACACACACACACACACACACACACACACACACACACACACACACACACACACACACACACACACACACACACACACACACACACACACACACACACACACACACACACACACACACACACACACACACACACACACACACACACACACACACACACACACACACACACACACACACACACACACACACACACACACACACACACACACACACACACACACACACACACACACACACACACACACACACACACACACACACACACACACACACACACACACACACACACACACACACACACACACACACACACACACACACACACACACACACACACACACACACACACACACACACACACACACACACACACACACACACACACACACACACACACACACACACACACACACACACACACACACACACACACACACACACACACACACACACACACACACACACACACACACACACACACACACACACACACACACACACACACACACACACACACACACACACACACACACACACACACACACACACACACACACACACACACACACACACACACACACACACACACACACACACACACACACACACACACACACACACACACACACACACACACACACACACACACACACACACACACACACACACACACACACACACACACACACACACACACACACACACACACACACACACACACACACACACACACACACACACACACACACACACACACACACACACACACACACACACACACACACACACACACACACACACACACACACACACACACACACACACACACACACACACACACACACACACACACACACACACACACACACACACACACACACACACACACACACACACACACACACACACACACACACACACACACACACACACACACACACACACACACACACACACACACACACACACACACACACACACACACACACACACACACACACACACACACACACACACACACACACACACACACACACACACACACACACACACACACACACACACACACACACACACACACACACACACACACACACACACACACACACACACACACACACACACACACACACACACACACACACACACACACACACACACACACACACACACACACACACACACACACACACACACACACACACACACACACACACACACACACACACACACACACACACACACACACACACACACACACACACACACACACACACACACACACACACACACACACACACACACACACACACACACACACACACACACACACACACACACACACACACACACACACACACACACACACACACACACACACACACACACACACACACACACACACACACACACACACACACACACACACACACACACACACACACACACACACACACACACACACACACACACACACACACACACACACACACACACACACACACACACACACACACACACACACACACACACACACACACACACACACACACACACACACACACACACACACACACACACACACACACACACACACACACACACACACACACACACACACACACACACACACACACACACACACACACACACACACACACACACACACACACACACACACACACACACACACACACACACACACACACACACACACACACACACACACACACACACACACACACACACACACACACACACACACACACACACACACACACACACACACACACACACACACACACACACACACACACACACACACACACACACACACACACACACACACACACACACACACACACACACACACACACACACACACACACACACACACACACACACACACACACACACACACACACACACACACACACACACACACACACACACACACACACACACACACACACACACACACACACACACACACACACACACACACACACACACACACACACACACACACACACACACACACACACACACACACACACACACACACACACACACACACACACACACACACACACACACACACACACACACACACACACACACACACACACACACACACACACACACACACACACACACACACACACACACACACACACACACACACACACACTAACAAAAAAAAAATCAGACACACACACACACACACACACACACACACACACACACACACACACACACACACACACACACACACACAAAAACTTACACATGCACACGAAAACTTACATGCACACAAAAACTTACATGCAAACAAAAACTTACACACACACACAATTAGACAAAAAATTACGATGTTTATGCACAGTTATGTTTAAGCAATAAATATCTTAAGCCTCAACCGTTTTTATTCTTTAGAATAGTCCATCCACATGAAAATTATACTTTCAGATTCAACATGTCAGGGAACAAACTTTCAGGTTCAGCATGTAAGAGAACCCTAAATGCTCATCCCAAAAAAGGTAAGTTAACCCTAAACGCTCAAAGAATTTCTCGGAAATTACACTTTCAAGTTCAGCATATTGGAGAACCCTAAATGCTCATCCCAAAAAAGGTAAGTCAACCCTAAACGCTTAATGAATTTCTCTGAAATCACACTTTCAGGTTCAGCAGTTAAGAGAACCCTAAATGCTCATCTCTAAAAAAGGTAAGTTAACCCTAAACGCTTAAAGAATTTCTCTGAAATCACACTTTCAGGTTAGGTAAGGTAGGACCCCCACCCCCACAACCCCAGCCCCGATTTAATGTCCTTGGTAGAAGTCTATACAAGATTTAATATCCTTGGTAAAAGCATTTATGAGATTCAGAATTGATATTGATAGACACAGATCAGTGTATTTTCCAGCGAAAATACGCAAAATACGATGAAATTATGTTTCCATGGTTCTAATTCATATCCTTTAATTAGGGGGGGGGGTCATGGCTTGGCAAAAAGGAATTTTCAGTGAAAAACTCACAAATATAGCTCTTAATATGGCTTTTCGGTGTTTTTTCCAACGGAAATACGCAAAATATGATGAAAGTACGTTTCCATGGTTCTAATTCATATCCTTTAATTAGGGAGGTCCAGGCTTGGCAAAAAGGAATTTTCAGTGAAAAACTCACAAATATAGCCCTTAATATGGCTTTTCAGTGTTTTTTCCAACGGAAATACGCAAAATACGATGAAATTACGTTTCCATGAATCTAATTCGTATCCTTTAATTAGGGAGGTCACGGCTTGGCAAAAAATGGAATTTTCAGTGAAAAACTCACAAATATAGCTCTTAAAATGGCTTTTCAGTGTTTTTTCCAACGGAAATACGCAAAATACGATGAAATTATGTTTCCATGAATCTAATTCATATCCTTTAATTAGGGAGGTCACGGTTTGGCAAAAAAAGGAATTTTCAGTGAAAAAAAAACTCACAAATATAGCTCTTTATATTACTTTTCAGTGTTTTTTTCCAACGGAAATACGCAAAATACGATGAAATTACGTTCCTATGAATCTAATTCATATCCTTTAATTAGGGAGGCCAAGGCTTGGCAAAAAGGAATTTTCGGTGAAAAACTCACAAATATAGCTCTTGAAATGGCTTTTCAGTGTTTTCTCCAACGGAAATACGCAAAATACAATGAAATTACGTTTCCATGAATCTAATTCTTATCCTTTAATTAGGGAGGTCACGGCTTGGCAAAAAAAGAATTTTCAGTGAAAAACTCACAAATATAGCCCTTAATATGGCTTTTCAATTTTTTTTTCCAACGGAAATACGCAAAATACGATGAAATTACGTTTCCTTGGTTCTAATTCATATCCTTCAATTAGAGAGGTCAAGGCTTGGCTAAAAAAAAGGGATTTTCAGTGAAAAACTCACAAATATAGCTCTTAATATGGCTTTTCAGTGTTTTTTCCAAGGGAAATACGCAAAATACGATGAAATTACGTTACCATGGTTCTAATTCATATCCTTTAATTAGGGAGGTCACAGCTTGGTAAAAAAAGGAATTTTCAGTGAAATTCTCACAAATATAGCTCTTAATATGACTTTTCAGTGTTTTTTCCAACGGAAATAGGCAAAATACGATGAACTTACGTTTCCATGAATCTAATTCATATCCTTTAATTAGGGAGGTTAAGGCTTGGCAAAAAAGGAATTTTCAGTGAAAAAAACTCACAAATATAGCTCTTAATATGGCTTTTCAGTGTTTTTCCAACGGAAATACGCAAAATACGATGAAATTACGTTCCCATGAATCTAATTCATATCCTTTAATTAGGGGGGTCAAGGCTTGGCAAAAAGGAATTTTCGGTGAAAAACTCACAAATATAGCTCTTGAAATGGCTTTTCAGTGTTTTTCCAACGGAAATACGCAAAATATAATGAAATTACGTTTCCATGAATCTAATTCGTATCCTTTAATTAGGGAGGTCACGGCTTGGCAAAAAGGGAATTTTCAGTGAAAAACTCACAAATATAGCCCTTAAAATGGCTTTTCAGTGTTTTTTCCAACGGATATACGCAAAATACGATGAAATTACGTTTCCATGAATCTAATTCATATCCTTTAATTAGGAATGTCAAGGCTTGGCTAAAAAAGGAATTTTCAGAGAAAAACTCACAAATATAGGTCTTAATATGGCTTTTCAGTGTTTTCTCCAATAGAAGTACGCAAAATACGATGAAATTAGGTTCCCATGAATCTAATTCATATCCTTTAATTAGGGGGGTCATGGCTTGGCAAAAAAGGAATTTTCAGTGAAAAACTCACAAATATAGCCCTTAATATGGCTTTTCAGTGTTTTTCCAACGGAAAATATTCAAAATATAATGAAATTACGTTCCCATGAATCTAATTCATGTCCTTTAATTAAGGAGGTCACGGCTTGGCAAAAAAGGAATTTTCAGTGAAAAACTCACAAATATAGCCCTTAATATGGCTTTTCAGTGTTTTTCCAACGGAAAATATTCAAAATATAATGAAAATATGTCCCCCCCCCCCAGAAATTTTGAGTTTGGGGGGAAGGGAGATTTTAAATTGCTATTATATTTGATTTTTTGTGTGTACTCTTTGACTCTAAAATGTGAATTCAGCCCTTCTGGGTCTGTGGTAGCTAATACGGTCAAACAGTATTTGCTTTTTATTCCAATGGCAAATATTTAAAATGAATTAGTTTAATAGTTTTACGTCAATGGTTAGTTGTATGAGAAAGTTTTTGAATGAAAACACTATCGGTCCTACAAATTACATAGCATAATCAAGTTTACTATGCATGAAAAGTCTAAAGACTAGAAAGAATGTTTGCTGTTCGAATCGAACCAGTACTCAGATCGAATTAAACTGATAAGAGAGGGAATATTCAAACGGATATTTATGGTATGATTTGAAAATGGTATAACATCAAATTAAAAATAAGTTTTCGGGTGGAACTAAGAAGCAACACTAAAACTTATGACGAAGAAAAATTATTCTGTATATGAAAAGGGGAATTATGTATAGGGTTTTGCCAAGGAAATTAAATATTGTATAGACTTCTACCAAGGACATTAAATCTTTCCCCAAATGTAAAAAAAAAAAAACAAAAGTTTGCGAGTTATTGATGAATTTTATACATGAAAGTTATGGTTATATTGAAAAATATTAAGTAATTATGTTTATTACATTTATAAGAAACGTAAAAGTTTAAACATTAACAATCTGTCGATTTTTAAAGACGATTGCAACTTCAAAGAAGGCTATATTTTCTAAGGTAACTTGGGATCAATTATTTTAACCTTGTTTGTCTCTCATTTGTTTAATTTGGTGTTCAATCTCAAATCTATGGCAAAGAAGGGGTAATTAATTTGGAGGGAGGGGGGAGGACTCATCGACTCAGCAAAAAATAATGTTTATATGAAAGGAGCTTGAAATTATAGGAAAATAAAGAAAATGTCTTCAAGGCTGAGTTTATTATGCTTGAAGGATGTGTGCAAGAAATTGTTAAAATAGAAATGATTATCAAGTTATCATGGTTGCAGCAGTAGCTGCAATGTAGTAAATAGCAAACAGTAGTCCATCTGCGTTTGATTTCTTGGTTTTCACTAGTTATTAGCGAAGGGTGGTAACATCATATTCTATTTTCTTATACTAAATATCTTCGCAGTTGACCTTTACCCCCCCCCCCTTAACTGTGGGAAAATCTGAATGTTTGTGTGTAGTTATTCTATGACTATAAAAATATCAATTCTGAATCTCATAAATCCTTTTACCAAGGATATTAAATATTGTATAGACTTCTACCACGTACATTAAATGGGGGCGGGGTTTGGGGAGGGCGGGGTCCTACCTAACCTAACCTGAAAGTGTGATTTCAGAGAAAATCTTTAAGCGTTTAGGGTTAACTTACCTTTTTTAGAGATGAGCATTTAGGGTTCTCTTACATGCTGAACCTGAAAGTGTGATTTCAGAGAAATTCATTAAGCGTTTAGGGTTAACTTACCTTTTTTGGGATGAGCATTTAGGGTTCTCCAATATGCTGAACTTGAAAGTGTAATTTCCGAGAAATTCTTTGAGCGTTTAGGGTTAACTTACCTTTTTTGGGATGAGCATTTAAGGTTCTCTTACATGTTGAATCTGAAAGTTTGTTCCCTGACATGTTGAATCTGAAAGTATAATCTTCATGTGGATGGACTATTCTAAAGAATAAAAACGGTTGAGGCTTAAGATATTTATTGCTTAAACATAACTGTGCATAAATATCGTAATTTTTTGTCTAATTGTGTGTGTGTGTAAGTTTTTGTGTGCATGTAAGTGTTTGTGTGTATGTAAGTTTTCGCGTTAATGTGTAAGTTTTTGTGTGTGTGTGTGTGTGCGTGTGTGTGTGTGTGTGTGTGTGTGTGTGTGTGTGTGTGTGTGTGTGTGTGTGTGTAGTGTGTGTGTGTGTGTGTAAGTTTGTGTGCATGTAAGTTTTCGTGTGCATGTGTAAATGTTTGAGTATGTATGTGTGTGTGTGTGTCTGTGTGTGTGTGTGTGTGTGTGTGTGTGTGTGTGAGAGATTGTTAGAGAGTGTGTATGTGTGTTTTTGTTTGTGTCTGTCTGTTTGTGTGTGTGTGTGTGTGTGTTTGTGTGTGTGTGTTTGTGGTGTGTGTGTGTGTGTGTTTGTGTGTGTGTGTGTGTGCATGTAAGTTTTTGTGTGCATGTAAGTGTTTGTGTGTGGGTGTAAGTTTGTGTGTGCAGGTAAGTTTGTGTGTGCATGTAAGTTTGTGTGTGTGGGTGTGAGTTTTTGTGTGTGTGTGTGTGTAAGTTTGTGTGTGTGTGTGTGTGTGTGTGTTTGTGTGGGTGTGAGTTTTTGTGTGTGTGTGTAAGTTTGTGTGTGTGTGTGTGTTTGTAAGTTTTTGTGTGTTTTAGTTTTGGTGTGTGTAATTTTTCGTGTGTGTGTTTAAGTTTTTGTGTGTGTGTGTGTGTGTGTGTGTGTGTTTGTGTGTGTGTGTGTGTGTGTGTGTGTGTGTAAGTTTTGTGTGTGTGTGTGTGTGTGTGTGTGTGTGTGAGTTAATTTTGTGTTCATGTCATTTTAAGATACGTAAAAATGTAAAAAAAAAACATATTAAAAAATTCAAGAAAGTATTTACGAAATGGGGAGGGGACTCTTTGAGGTTGGAAAATGGGTTTAAGAATGACATTATGAAAAAAACTTGTTCAGATGAGATATAATAAAGCCATAAAAAAGTATTAAAAAAATGGAGGGAGGACTCTTTGGGGCCCATTGGTTCGAAAATAAACTATTCCCGTAAAATCTGAACTAATATAGGTTTTCCGCAGGAAACTCGAGTTTTTGATCATAGCGTTATCAATCTTTTAGGATGTATGGAGCGAGTGGGACCTCACTCATGAGGAGGAAATTCTTTTGTGCGATATATGCATTGATGATGCTGATGATGTAATAGAGATCCATTATACAGAGGACGGATTATCGTATACGTCGGAGGATTTGGTGCGGAGGGGACCTTCGGGCCGACTCTGGATAGAAGATGATGAGCGGTTGCTTGATGGTTTGCCCCCTTCGACGAATAACATAAGAATACGAGAGGATTTATTTGAGGACATGCCTCCTCTCCTAGATATAGTAGTAAATGAAGAAGAAGATGAGGTTCAAATAATAGAACCCGAGATTGTATACATAAAAACTATAATAAATATTGATTTATCATAAGAATAAAGATTAGAAAAATGATTTATTTTTATCTTTGATAGAAAACTTGGTTGTGGACTGATAATACTCTATGGGGTGATTTAATCAAACTGAACTATTCATGTACCGTAGTCTCTGCTGGTATCCTTATTCTATACATATCTAGTATGAGAAAATAAAAATAGCACAATCAAATTTATTGTATGATTACAATATAAAACACATTATACATATTAATAATTAGATTTAACGGTAAATCATATATGGGAACTCTTCCACCATGGTTGCCGTTGTTTAAAATCCTTTTCGTAGAATGACCTCTTATGTTGTCTCTTAAAGGACCACTTTTTCTCTTCTCTTAGAGCATAATCATCATAATAATCCGATTTATATCTTGAACTATATATATTTTTCTTTGGGTTTTCACTGCTGTCTTTAACACTATAGAGAAGGCCCCCTTTTACTAGTCGCTTCTTTTGGTCCTCCTTTTCTAACATATCAATCCTTCTTTTATCTGAGCTTACTTGCAATCGGTATAAATTTCTCTCCATGTCACGTATAATTTTTCTTCTCGTTTCCTCCAGATTCTTCTCATCTGTCTCTGCCTCTATGCAGTCTAAACATTCAGTAGGTTCATGTGAATACTCAAAATCATGAAAATGCCCCTTACAAATAGAACAGTTGCAATAAAAGGATATTTCTAACTCAACTTGTTCACTCATGTTATTACACTGCTAACTAAGAACTTAGTGAATTCTATTCACAGATTGATAAAACTATAGCAAAAATCCTTTCCTTATACTCCCTCCGCCGCTAATATGTAAGCAAGCTCTCTGATTGGCTGAGAAGGGGGATCTAACTGTTTCCCGGAAACTCATAACATTTGGCTTGAACAACAACAACAATAACAACAACATTGACCTTGGCATTCGCTGAGAGCGTGCCCAAAACAACAACAGTAACATTGACCCCATTAACCACGTGTTCCCCCTTATGACTCTATCGCGTGTCCAAAACAACAACAACAACATTGACCCCATTAACCACGTGTTCTCCCTAATGACTCTATCGCGTGCCCAAAACAACAACAATAACATTGACCCCATTAACCACGTGTTCCCCCTAATGACTCTATTGCATGCTCAAAACAACAACAATAACATTGACCCCATTAACCACGTGTTCCCCCTAATGACTCTATCGCGTGCCCAAAACAACAACAAAAACATTGACCCCATTAACCACGTGTTCTCCCTAATGACTCTATAGTCCATGAAAGTGACAAAGTTCCTGTTTTTCCATTCTCACTGAGAAAATCCATAAAAACATCAAATAAATCGACCAACACACATAACCATCCATAAACTATGTAAAAAAGTTGTAGGTGGCAGCACGGGTGGGCAATGGGATCAATAGGGTCACCTCTACTACTGAAAAACATGTCAGTATCAGTGAAAAATATTCACCAGTACGCACTAAAAGCTACATCACATGATATTTTTTTAATGAAGAACATCTTTTTGCCCCAGCTATAAGTAAAAAAAAATTGAGTAAGTATACATATTTATAAAAAGAATATGTACATAGGCTATAAAAATAGTACATACCATTGGTTAAAACAAATATAATTTATCTTTATGTGTTTTTTTTGTATTATAATTATAGGGTTTAAAGGTTTAAGGTTTTATAATTGTATAACTTGTTTTTTCATTTTGCGGAAAGGATTTAGGTAGAAGATTAGAAAAGGAGTTTTTGATTTTGGTATATATAAAACAATGATTTTGAAAGAGTTTAATTAGAACTTTTAGATTTTAATAGTTAGCTTCAAGAATTGTTCAGTATTTTAAAGTTTATATATTAGGCAAGATTTAAATGTAATAGAATATTTAGAATGTATGGGGCTTATGATTGAATATAATTTTAGGGAATATAGAAATAATATAGGATTTCGTATGATTTAAAAAAATAATTATAGAGTTTAGATTTGAAGTCTTAGATTTGAAGTTTATTTTAATTAGTAGAATTTATTTTATGTATTAAGGGGGATACGATTCCCCTAGATTGTGAAATGTTTGATTTTTGGAAAATTTATTTGAGGATTGTTGTAGCTATCTAATAACGCAAGGCCAAGCGAAAGCAGAATATGATGAAATGTGAGGTATTTGAAAAAAATTGGTGTTATGTTTTGTTTTTATTTATGTAAATGTAGTGAAAAGTGTTTTAAAGTGTTTTAAAAAAAGTGAAAGTATTTTAAAGTTCAAAAATGTAGGCTGTATGTATTGTAAGTTTTTATTTTAATGTTACATGTTATAGGCCTAATGAATGGGAGCAGCCCCTTGCCGCCGTGGGTAGCTAGAATGTGAATTTTGAAATTGTTGTATAGTAAATTAATGGATAAAGAATTTTATGAATGAGGAAATTAATAATAACAAAAAAATATTTTTAGGAAAAAGGTAGATAAAATGTATTAGGAGAAAACAAAATTAGGTATGTAAGGAATTAAAAAAGGTAAAAACCTATTGAAGCCGAGTAAGAGATAAAGAACATAGGTAGTAAAGTAAAGGAAATGATAGTGAAATAGTGATGAATTAGATTACAATTAAGCAGGGAGTCTTAGAGTAAAAAAAAAAGAAAGAAATGAGATTCATTTTTTAGTTTATTTTCAGGAGCACGAAAAAACAAGCAACACCCGGTTGGATTCTAGCCAGTACATTAAGAATCACCAACCCTTCATCAAGAAAACGAAACAGAAGTGGAAACCAGAAAAGGAGTTAAATTAAGATATTTCAGTATAGACCAAAGAACGCTGGATAAAAGAAAGAAAAGAAGAATAACTTGAAATACGAATTAGAAAAGGATTTTGTATATTTTTGATATTATAGTTTATTTTTGAAAAAAGAAACACAAAAAAACATAATTTATAAATACGGAATCATAAGTAACAGAGAATAATTTGTTAGACCACACTGCCTTCAATAAATAGAATTTAAGAAATGAAACTAAGCAGTGGACAAAAAAAAGCCAACAAACTTTAAATGATAAAAGTCTGAATATTTCGACTTCCCGTTTGGGGGCCTTTATCAACAGAAAAGATGAATTAAGCAAAATTAAACAGAACATTTAAGAAAAAGACAAACAAGAAAAAAAAATTAATAAAACTCACATCTCAATAACTTCCAAAATCACTGAACAATATCACTTCCAAGGTGTAAATATTTAAACTAAGCAGTGGACAAAAAAAAGCCAACAAACTTTAAATGATAAAAGTCTGAATATTTCGACTTCCCGTTTGGGGGCCTTTATCAACAGAAAAAAATGAATTAAGCAAAATTAAACAGAACATTTAAGAAAAAGACAAACAAGAAAAAAAAATTAATAAAACTCACATCTCAATAACTTCCAAAATCACTGAACAATATCACTTCCAACAAAATGATAGTGCAAATAGCACAAATATGCAACGCAGATGTTGTGGAGTAATTTTGATATTGGTTCAGTGATCTTAGAAGTTTTTAAGAAGCGAGTTTTATTTATTTACTTATTTTGTCCACTACTTTTTCTAAATATTAAACCCGTTTTTCTCTCTCTATATTTCCATCTTATTAAATTCTGTTAGTAACAGAAAATATTTCATGTTTAATAGAGATGAGGAGGGGATTGTACAAGAATTATCTGAGTTATAGACAAGATGAAAATAAGAGGAACATAAAGAAAGTGGAGAAAGCATTGAAATATGGACTAAGGAGGTGTGAAGTCGAGGCCATGGATAAAATTTCCGGGGATCTGGAAGGTGCGGCTAGACGGCCTAAAAGTAAAATATTGAACTGACATGTTCATAAATTGAGAGCGAATAGTCAATCTGGACTTGTCCCAGTTAAAGAGAGGAACGGGGCCACAATTAGTGATGAGGAAAGAGTTAAAGAGAGGTGGGCAGAACACTGAGAATGTGCTAAACCACACAGGGAATGATGTAGAAGAGAATGAGAAATTTTGCAATACCTTGGATGTGAAGGAAGAAATATTTTGTGAGGAAGGATTAGTGACAGTAATAAAAGGATTAAAAAATTATAAGGCCCTAAGTGTTGATAATGTGGTAAATGATTTTCTTAAATATGGCGGTTATGAAGCTAAAAATGAGGTACTGAAGACTGTGAATATGATTTTTGAAAAAGGGGAAGTACCTAGCGATTTTGGGAAAACTCTACTTAAACCCCTGTATAAGAAAGGTGATAAGAGTAAGTATAGTAACTACAGAGGGATTAGTCTGATTTCTGTGGGCAGCAACTTACTTAGTAAGATTATACTTTTTACACTTAGAGATGCTACAGACAAAGTTCTAAAAGGAGAACAGTGCGGTTTTAGAAAGCGTAGAGGATGTGTTAACCAAATTTTCACTCCTAGATTAATAAATGAGAAGTGCCTGGGTCATCAAACACCTTTAGTCCTCAGTTTTAGAGATTATGAGCAAGCGTTTGATTCAGCTGATAGAAGAGCTTTAGTGAAAGTCTTCTCCTTGTATAGTATACCAGACAAATACATTAAAATGATTAATGCTGTGTACGAGAATAACACTGCTGCGGTTAAGGTTGGAAATGAGGGTAGTTAGTAGTTTTGTATTAAATCGGGAATTAAGAAGGGTTATGTTCTGTCCCTATTTATATGGATCATTTTGATGAACTTTCCGTTAAGGAGCACAGCAAAGCCAATGGGAGAACATGGAACCAAATGGGGAAGTACAACTTTTCTGGACTTAGATTATGCTGATGACTTAAGCATCCTAGATGAAAGTGTTAGCAAATGAATGAGCTTTTGGAGGTTTTACGAGTTCAGGGTGTAAGAATAGGTTTGAAAATTAATGTTAAGAAGATTAAGTCGCTGAGGCTAGGAATATGTGAAGAGGAGAAGGTTACGTTGGGTAACGAAAAGATTTATCAGGTGCAGCTTCCCTTACCTTGGTAATATTATTATAAAGACGGTGGGTGCGATGAAGATGTTAAAAGTGGAAAAGCCAAGGCCCGTGTTATTTTTTCATATCCGATAAAAAGTTTGTAAGAATAAGAAGATAAGTCTGCGAACCAAGATTAGAATACTGGAAGCTACAGTGATAACAATGGTCAAGTTTGGTTCTAAAGCATGGGCACTCCGAAAAATGGAGGAAGATTTACTGGATGTTTTCCAGAGAAATTGCCTACGGATTGTTTTGGGTACCTACGTGACTGACCATATCTCAAACAGTAGGCTGTAGGAAAAGTCTGGCTTAATCCCGCTTTCTAGGGCTATAATGAGAGAAAGGTTGAGATGGCTATGGCACGTTCGGTGAATGAAGGATAACAAATTGCCAAAGATTGTGCTTTTCAGACAACCTTAGAGGGCTAAACGAAAAGCAGGTCGTCCTCAAATTGGAGTGGGAGGATGTCGCGAGGAAAGATGTAAGAGAAATGGGGACTTTCGGGGAGGTGTAAAGAAGGATGCTTTGAATAGAATGGGACGGAAAAGGAGCGTGCATAGATGTATTGGCCTCAAGCGGCTACACAGAACGATGATACAAAACGATGATACCAGTCCGACAGGCCTATTTCGTCAATCTGAAACAACCAGGATATTAAGTAAATTATCCAATAGGTATTACTACCTTTGTATCTAATAAACGAAGCAATTGAAAAGAAACAAAATGGGCAGAGAAATCGGTAAACCCGTTTTAAAGGTTTACCGATTTCTATTGGCATTTATTGATATTGATACGTACTGCGAGGTAAATGAATCCATTAATAATTTTGTGAGGTCTTCTGGCGGTTGCAGCAACTAGGTATTGGCCGGATTGATTTGCAAGTTGAAAAAATACTGCATCTATAGCCTAAAAAATATATATATATATATATATATATATATATATATATATATATATATATATATATATATATATATATATATATATATATATATATATATATATATATATATATATATATATATATATATATATATATATATATATATATATATATATATATATATATATATATATATATATATATATATATATATATATATATATATATATATACATACATATTGAAAGTCTTGAAGGAAACTGCAGTTTCACTTTAAAAAAATTAAAACTAAGACAAAGAACGGAAATAGAGTTAAGCTTCGTTGTGTGTTTTACAATTTTTTTCAGAAAAAAGGAGAACCAAAAGCAAAACTTTCGGATGTACCCATCACCCAGCATACCAAAAAAATCATGCAACAACACAGACAAATTAAAACATGAGATCGAATAAAACAAATTATTAACTGAGGCATTTGCGATTACAGGCTGGGACAAAGTTGAAGGGGGCCAACATAGCAGGGGGAAGCATAATGGACGCAACATAAAAAAGGTGAAGCATATGAGAATTAAAAGGAATTATTACGCTGATTATATAAATCTTGAAACTTTAGATGAGGAGGGGGGGACAAACAGGACCGTATCCGGGATTTATTTGGGGGGGGGGTTGAAATCGTACTTTTTTCTGGGAGGGGGGTCTTACGATTTTTTTCGACGCATCAAAAAAAAAGTGCATATTAATTTTCGTTACGTTTTTACGAATCGGGCAAACATTTCGGGGGGGCAGTCAAACCCCCCGGATAATGGTTTGGGGGTAAGGGTAATGACGTCCTTCCCTGCGTACTGGCCTGAAGCGTTTTACTTCAAAAAAATTTATTACTCACAAAGGTTAACTGATATTATTAGGTTATTTAATTTGAATTTTGTTTATTTTACGTTGCTCTGTTGAAAATATTTTTATGGGTTCAAAGAATTTTATTCTCTATGTAGTCAAATATCCTTAATGACATAAAAAGCTAAAAACACTAACACTACAAGCGGTATACTGTTGATGATAGTAGTAATCAATGTTATACTTTGCTTGGTGCCATAGCAATTTCTATACTATTTGCCGGGACGTCTACACCTTTTCAAAGAGATTCAGAACTCCCTCACATGGCCTTATACTTTGCGTACGGCCCTAGGAATCTCTATGTTATTTGCATACGCCTCTACACCTTTTCAGAGATTCAGAACTCCCTCAAATGGCCTTATACTTTGCATAATGCCCCTAGGAATGTCTATACTATTTGCCGGGACGTATACACCTTTTCAAAGAGAGTGAGTACCCTCTCACATGGCCTTATACTTTGCTTGCCTCAATAGCAATTTGCTTGCGGCCCTAGGAATTTCTATACTATTTGCCGGGACGTATAGACCTTTTCAAAGAGAGTGAGTATCCTCTCACATGGCCTTATACTTTGCTTGCCTCGTGCTAGTTGAGAATTGCGTAATATGTTATGAAGGACAATTTTCTTACATAATTTACGTAGACTAGATTTCTACTTCGTAATATATATATGGTATACATGCCTTTTAGGGTAAATCCGTGTCAGAAAACCAGTGTGTCTTGTTTAGGTGTTAATATATTCAGTTATTTTTTTTGTATAAATTCAAGTTTCAAATTATAATTTTATACAGTTTGAATACTTCATTCGTTCTATCAATATCTATATTTTACGATCATTTACATTGATAGAGATATGGAATCTTCTAAGCGACTTCTGGTGAGTAAAATTTTCTTATATTATAATAAAAAAAAGAAATCCATTTTTGTCTCGCCATTAAGTTAAGGAAGAATTTCCTTTACCTTCCTTACTTACGCCTTTTTTTCACCGTGCTGTTAGCTCATTTAAATAGCTTCCTATGTTAATTAAACAGTCCATGTGTTTCAATTTTAGTAAATATTCAAAAAAAAGAGGCAGGTTCACTTTGATTTTGGCTCATTGTATATGAAACATTAAAATAGAATTTGCATATTAGTTTCGGCAGATTTAATCCGGATATGAAGGGTCACCCCCTCCTCAATATCATGCTCTTTACGCTAAAGCTGTTAGCACTTTCAAAAAAGCTTCCTATTCTAATTAAAAAGTCCCTGTTTTTTTTCTTCAAATTTCGGTAAATATTGAAAACAGGACCAGTCAGTTTCGCTTTTCATCCTTTCCACCTGAAAAAAGGTGTTAATATTCAAACAGGGCGAGTAGTTTCACCAATAAAATAATCAAATCACTACGTTCTTCTACCTGAAAAGGGATGTTTTCTCACTATCTGATTAAGAAGAGCATGTTTACAAATTTGTTGACTAAATGGCTTTTTCAAAATTGACTTATGAATTTACTTACGAATTAACTTACATAACGAAACTTCTATATTTATATGTTTCTATCATATGTATTAAGGAGTTTACCCCTAGTCAATACCTCGTTCTTTACGCTAAAGTTCGAATTTTGTTCAAATCACGAACTCTTGAATCACAAAGGCCGGTTAATTAGAATAGATACCTCTTTTGAAAGTGCTAAAAAAAACTTTAGCGTAAAGGGGTGAGATATTGACTAGAGGGTGACCCCCTTCATATACTCAATAATTTTTTGGTTTAGGTTATGTCTAGGAGTCTTCTTTCTTCCTTTTTTCTGTGATTTTAAGTATTTCGCAATTTAAATATATAAAGTTTTAAAAGCTTTGCATATAAAAAAAGATCTATTATTGTCAACTTTTTGTGTTTGGTACTATGGAATTGAAAGGCCCAGTGCCCTCCATTAATATTCTGAATAAGTAAAAATTGAAGTAGCTAATTCATTTGTGTCATTTTTTTCAACTTTTGAGGGTTTGGTACTGTGATATTGAAGGGGCAGTGCCCTCTCATAAGCTAAATAGTTTGAAAACTAAAATGATTTTTATTTTAGAATGCTGTTGATCAGCCATCGCAGCAAAAACGTGCAAAATTGGATGAAACTCAGGATAACACCGAAACGGGATTAATCGAATCATTGAATGCAATCAGACCAACTGTAATTCCTCCCACACCGCATTCCGAAGGAGAAAAGGAATCTGGCGAGCTAGCTGTGATTATCGACGCAAGTTTTAAATAGATATTCTGAAAATACTTTAATAATTTAGTAAATCGACCTCTTATATGCTTGCGGTGAATAATGCTATTACGTGATTGACATGTAAAAATTTGCGGCACAATATAACTGAATTAGCATGCATATATTTAGGGTAATGAGATACAGGAACCTTCTGGGTGTTACAAATTTTATAGGCCTGTATACAATACAAAAAATACCAGTTTTATTGGAACTCAAACATCGTGTGCGGAACATGTACTCGCCTTGTTTTACCAGTTTTAATGGTTTTAAGCTATTACTAAAACCTTTATAAACACCAGCTTTGGTGAAAATCAACGCTACCAGTGGAATACCAAATACCAAATAAAATATATAAATATGAAATAAAATCCTGATTCATACAGCCTTAAGCATCCTCAAATTCAATGAGGAAGATTATTCTAGTTGATTTGTATACACATGTCACGTGTGTGGAGATCTATTTACTTCTTAGAAGATGGGGGAGGGGGATTAGAAGTGAGGATCTAGATCCTAAATTTGGACCAAATTTTGAATGCAGGAAGTTCAAACTGGGCCAGATTGGGACAAAAACTGTTCAAAAGCTTTTGCTTTAACCTTACATATATACAATTTCATCTATGCTTGAGTTTTCTTTGAAAAACTTATTTTGTAGAAAAAGTGCCTAAGCTTATTTACCTAAGCTTTAATTCTTAAATCGTTTGTAAATTTTTAAAAGCTTTGCCGAGACAGGAGTAATCGAACCATTAAATTCAATCAAGCCAAGTGCAAGCTCTATACAGACCACTATGCAACCTGGTAGAAAATTTAAGAGGGAATGGATGCTTTCATATAATGCATCAGCCTCATCTAGTCAAGATTGGGAGGACACTCCTCTTGCCAGGGACTTCAGATGTACAAGTGCAGTCTGAATTTGTAAATGTACATATTTTTTTTCTTTCCGTATTTTCGAAAATAAGGCAAATTTTCTCAAGCACGTAACTTTTGATGAGTAAAACTAAACTTAAATTTGTTTCTAAACTATTCTATAATAATCCTATTTTATTTTCTTTCATTAGCATTAACCAAATTAGCAGTATATAAAAGAGTGGTTATAATGCAGAAGTAGCAAATAGCTTATCATACTTTTCTATAGATTTATAAACCTTACCTGTAATTTCTCTTTTAAGCAAGATGTTTTCTAATGCAAAATTTCATTATTTCATTAAACAAAATCTATATTAACAAACCACTATTTCACAATTGGCTGTTGAGCAAACATCCTTAAACTAGGATATGTGTGCAGTTAACTTTGCGCCTACTTAACCCTTATCAAAATAAGCCATCGGAAAGGTTGAAAATTTGAATGTTAATCTAACCAGTATAAAATGAATGTTAATCGCTCGTTACAAAGTGGTCCAAAGAACCGGATGTTTTTATCTTAGAGATGAAGATATTAGCGTGGGAAAGGGATTCTTAATAATTTCAAATGTGACAGCACGGGGATGTCAGAAACAAATAGAACAGACAGAAATTACGTTAAGAGATCATTTGGGCGAAAGTGTTTTGGGAATTTTAGGCACTTAGTTGGATGAAACAGTTAGAGACATTTGAAAAGATGATTTTAGAAGATATTTTCAAAAAGGATTTGAAGCTGAAACTCTAGGGTCGTTATAATACAAAAGTTCTATTTGAACAGTGTTGTGAAGTCCTCTACCCCAACTCGAAAGGGCTCCAATCCCCATATTCCAACCCCGAAGGAAGCTCCCGGTCCCCAAAGGTCCCCCTGGGCTCTAAAAAGGACCATCCAGCCCTCATTCAGGTAAACATACGACTAAAAATGACCATGTTTTTCAACTTTATGAAATAATGGTTATTTCACATAGAAAATAAGCTCCTTTTTTATAGATTAATGATATACCACCGCCATTGGGCGATGAAACATCAGCATTTACTGAACCAATTCTAACACCACCAGTGGAGTTCAGAGACGAGCCATCAGCATTACTTCTAGACAATATGGAATGGCATAGAGGTTTTCTTAATTATGTTTATGGGGATATGACTAGAGCACATGATTTAACTTGTGACATTGATATCAGAGAGCATCCAGAATGGGTAGATTGATTCATGTGTGAGCATTTAGGCGATGCTAGTAGTGCAACTGAATCGAACTCTCGTATAGCACGTACTTGACAGAACAGTACAGGCTGGCTCGATCAGGTGTCCCCAAACACATTGGAAGACATGGTAACTAGCCTAGGGGACTTAAAGCTCCCCTTCAATCCAATTTAATTGAACAGACGGGGGATGGTGTTATTGACAATTCTATGTCACCCCCCACCAGTCCCCTTGATGATATACCTAGTGCTAATAATAGTAGTAGTAGTAGTAGTAATACAACAATGAGAACTGTTGCATATAAATTGTTCGGGGATACTTTTGACGATAGTTTTACTATTGGTGAACCGAGTCTTGTGCAAACAGGTGCAGAACAAAAAAGTAGTGTCATGTCCCCAGTGTTAAGTGAATTTTATTTGTTAGAGTCAGCTTTAAATCGCTTACTAACATATAGGGTAGACCTTTATCTTCTCGAAGAAAACGTGGTGGACAGGGGTACTATTTTAACTGACCCTGTAAAAGTTCTCCGTATCTACATTTACCTAATTTTAGCCCAAGTAAATATTCAGATTCGGACTGGGGGGATAAAGGGGGGGTTAAAGTTTGAATGAATAAAAAAGTTTATTTACAAAAGGGAACATCCGGGGATATTTTTTATTTTTATTTTTCAACTGGAAACCAAACTTTTTACCCGGGTCTAAATGAATTTGAGAATAATTTTTTTAACCATATAGTTAAATTAATATTAACTTTAGACATATTTAATGAGAGGGGAAGTGGGTCCACAATTTTATGCATTGAACACATGGATCTGAATCTCAGTAGATTTAAAAAAAAACTTTATTTTAAGGGGAGGGCAGGGTAGTCGACAAAAAAAATGCCACCCAGATTTGTCGGCTACAGGAGGGGTTCAAGGATTCAAATTTGACACGGGGCTGCAATGCTTTAAATATACATTTAGCAGCAGCCCATAAAACATTAAAAAAAGATTCAACAATGAAAAATCTCGACAGCCTTGCACGTAATGGTGGAAAAAATTTCCCTAAAGTAAATTTTTATTGTTTAGAGCGGATAAAATTCGCTACTTAAGTTCTTACAGTTTTTTCCCTACCACAGTGAGCGAACTAATTCAAACGCAGAAAAACGATGTAGACTTCAACGCTTTACCCCTTCTCGAGCAACAATTTCTAAGTGATTTATAATATTTGTTGTTTGTCAAAGGCATCTATCCTTATGATTATTATTGTTCCATGTCGAGATTCGCCGAGGAAACTATTCCTCCGATTGAATCGTTTTACGACAGTCTACATGATCGTAGATGCACCCCCGATGAATACAGTTTTGCTAAAAAAGTGTGGGCAGAGGGAGGGTGTAAAAATGGGTTTGACTACTGCAAGCTGTATTTGTCGAGTGATGTGTTAACTTTGT